>NC_134355.1:580618487-580931820 GCF_048569485.1 Anomaloglossus baeobatrachus
GTCGTTACATCTACCCGATGTAGTGGAGGTGGAGCCTGAAGAGCTGCCGGTTCCACCACCACGCGGCATTCCAACGGCTGTTGGGGCCGCAAGAGTACACTTAAAGCCACTGCCAGCTAGGGAGCCGAGGCCGGACGCTGACGCCCCCTACTGGTAACGACACCAGCCAAATCTGAAACTGGAGATAACAAATCAAGACCAGAGGCAACGGGAGATCGTTGCTCGTGCCCAGAGAGAAAAGGAGCACTAGAAGAAGGCTACCTTCCGTGTCAGAGGGCCATGGTGTAGGGGCCATGTAAAGCGGTTCAACCCCGACAAAGGTTGGGGTTTCCTCTGGGAGGCAAGCCTCTCTGAAGAAGTGTTCGTCGCTCGGAGAGATATAGAGCAACGTCTCCCGAGGGACCACCCGGGCCGTAACCTGGAGCCAGGAGAGGTGGTTATCTACACTCGGCATTGGAGTGAGCGGGGCTGGTATGCCCTAGATGTGAAGCATCTCGCTATGGTTGATGAGCGGGTTGTGCCAGCCACTGCCGTTAATTACCAGCCTCCCAGTGAGCGGTACTGTGTTGCCCACCTGCAGCGGTCGCCCCAGGGACACCACTCCACCTTCGTGGACACCACAGGGTCTTCACTTTGGGTATATCTGGCTACAGGTATGTCAGGTTTATTTATATAGGAGTCGTCACGCCACTCATGGTTTGCGGTCAGAGTTATGGGTGACCGCCACTGCAGGTTTAACGAGCATCTGGGGCTGATGGAGTCTGCAGTCTGGTGGTGTGGCCTCCCGTGAGTGAGGCTGGCCCCAGGGGCTCGGGTGCGTGGAACAACAGGTCCCAGAATAACTCCGTCTCAGTCCAAGATATCTTTCAACTGTTCTTTACTCACTTTCAGATTTTCTGTGAGGAACCCGGGCGATGCTGAGATAAACCAGGAGGAATCAGGTATCCTTTAGGCCGGTCTAAGGGTAACCATTAACTCGCCTTCCTAGCACTTCTTTGTTCAGATAACACCTGACTTGAAGTACCGTGGGATTCATCCAGGGAAGTCGCTACTGCCTTTTCTCCCCTTTTTGGCTTGTTTGCCAGCAGCGTTAACCAAGGAAGATGGCTCCAGGCTCGATCCTCCTTATGGGCCCACTTGTTGCTGCGGAGGCTCGGACTCTAGTTGGTTGGTGAGGGACTTGTGGTTCCCCTCACCGGCAGGTTTAGCAGACCAAATAAATGGACGTCTACTCTAGGGATCTGTTCCCCGTGCGTGCCTAGTCACCAGGAGTCTCCATACTCGACCAGCTGACTTCCTCAGCGTCTTTCTGACCGACTTGCTGGTAACCGTTCTTTCCCGCTAACGGCTACTGCACGTGCAGGGTCTGACTAGCGTGACCGTGTCTGCTCGACTGCGTCCCTTGGCAACCACTGCTTACTGCTCTCAAATTGGCTAGCTCCTCCTACTTTCCTTACAGCCGCTCCCACCTTAGCTTCCAGCCCCTTCCTTACACCCCTAGGTGAGATGTGGAGGAAAGCCCCCTCTTGGGTCTACCCAGGGGTCCCCTCTAAGGTGTGGGAGATCTGGTTGCTATGTGTCTGTGCGTACACACCCTATTCCGGCCTTTGGAATTACCTGAAAGCACTGTCCCAGCATGGATGCAGTACTCTGTGGTGCCTGACTAGGTCAGGGGCACCACAGTACCAGTAATATGTGAATGTTATTACAGAGTGTTAGGTATCTGTGTTTGTTGTTTTTCATATAGAAAAAGTGTTAGAGGATAAGTGTCTAATCAACAAGGTTTAAATGAAAAGAGAAAAGTTACATGATTAACGAGAAGATTTTTATAGTGTGTACCCCGGTGCATGGACTTCGTTTTATTGATGCACCAGTGTTTTAAAATGGACCATGGTCATGGGACTGGTTGTGACCAACACAGACTTGTGTTCTTGTAAATAGTTGCACCTCCTGTGCCCACCAGAGTCGTCTTTTGCAACACCTGGGACCTTAACCTGGTCACGGACCCACAATAGGTATGGAGCGGGTCAGGTTGTTTCGGTGGTAGGTTAATGGGATCTGGGACATTGGAACTGGACTGTTGCAGGAAGAGGCTGCAACCGAGCAGGTTGAGCCTCCGCTGCTAACCAAACCGGTAGCATTCCACCATTGAAATAACGAACTCTAAAGTTTAGTAACGTTTAAGTGCCAAGCCTCCCTGATGTGGGATGAACCTTTGTAAATAAAAATGTTCCTTTTTTCCATTTTTGCAGTTAAAAAAAAAAAACCTCTGATGTCCTGTAGCTCGAGGACGAGCTACGTTTAACCAAGGGGGAATGTGACGCCCCTGGACTATCAGGTCATCACAGGGTATTGTAGAATCTGCCCTCCCGTGCAATATCCACATCCTTCTTGCTAATGGGTCCCCAACTACGTGGTGTTGCCTACATCAGCTAGTTAAAATGCTAGGTACACGCTGCACCACACCCACCAGACACACCAGTGGACGGCCTGAGTGGAATAGGGTCGCCCACTTGGGAGGTTGGTTAAGGGGAGGTCAGGAGTTTCAGGAGTAGTAGTAGTAGGTGTAGGAGAGTGAAGTGTTGGAAGCGAAGGAGAGAGGAGATCAGGAGCCAGGCTCCTTGGAAGCCATCTAGGTAGCAGATGGTGGTCTGGGCCTAGAGGAGCTGGACCCCTGGTCGCAGGGGATCGTGGCAAGGGGCACGGAACTGTCGAGGAGGACTGCCGGCGGCCTTGCACCATCCCCGGGCTGGGACCAGGGCACAACGGGGTACGTGGACCCTAGGTCAGGGAGTAGCTTCAGGCAACCTGACAATTTACCCAACAAGAACGGAGCTTTCAAGATATGCTCTCCACCTGCTCCAACATCAGGGTACTAGCGCAATGAGGGGAATAGGACTTTCCACCAAAACGGTCCAGAAAATACCAAGCGTGAACCCTGAGAGCAAGCTCCCACACTTAGCCATAGTGGGGAGCGGGACCTGACTAGTTCCATACTACCGGGACCAACAGAGAAGTAAACTTAGTGCCAGGAGGAAGGTCACGGATCACCAGGCAGCACCATTGGGGACGGGACACGAACTAGCTCCCCTCAGCGGCAGAGGTATCCACTACTTTGGTTTATCCAGTTGTCGAATATGTGAAGTTGTCGAGTGAATATGAAAGTGACCCCCTTCTCACCCAACGGCACTCCCCAGACACCATCATCGAGTCCCGGAGCATTCCCTCTATCCGTGGAGGGTTCTAACACCTGTCTGCCCCATTCCATCGCACCCGGGTACTCTCAACTGCAGCGGTGGTACTCCACATTACCACATACCACGGGTGGCATCACGAACTTTAACACAATCCCCTGTAAATACCCCCTTCATTTGAGTGGCCGCACGACCCCCGGGTCCGGACGCCCCTCGAGCCACCGTGGATCCGGATCCGAGCAGCCCGGCTGCTGACATGGGGGCGGCACAGTGTACCCCTTTGATTCTCCCAAAGTCTAGTGGGTGTTTACTAAAGACTTGTTCGTATTGCTGAACTACCCTGTTTGTGGTGTGTGGGAGTGGAATCAGTACCTACGTTTAGCTCCTAGCACCAATCTTTTAACTGCTCATGGGGGTTGTCAACCTCCGTCTGCTCTGCTGAGGTCAGGGATTCCATTGTCTGGATGGAGTCATCTGTTACTGAAAACAATTTGGCAATAGTGGCGTACCTGGGCAATTTGGTTTTCTCCTCCCCACAATTCAGCACTCGCACGGGTACTCTTCCCCGGTGAACATCAACCACTCCGCTGGCTGTCAGGACAGTGAACCAATTTTCTGAAAATATGGGCTCCAATATAGCCTGGTAGTCCTGCCCTCTTAAGCCTATGGCCGCCCGACACCAGATCATCATTTCACTTCTGTGAAGTATTACAATGGGATTAGGGTCTATTACCTGTAACTGCCAATTTCTCCACCAGACAGGGTTACCTGTTGTCTTTGCAGGAGGGCTCTGATTTCTCTCTGCAGAACCCTCTGCAGCTCTCCAGCACCTGCAGTTTCAGCAATCTGTTGGAGCAAAAACAACACTTCTCCCAAACAGTTTTCAATTACATTGGTACCTAGAATCACCTGGGGATTTCCATCATTGACAACACTTTCAACTACAATTAGGCCTTGGCCATTCAACTCTACCCTCCCCACTTTTATGGTTGCTTCCTTAAACCCAACTAGAGTCCATTCACAATATAAATAGTGAGGCCCGAATCTGGACGGGTAAGTTCAGTATCTGACCAAAACCTTTTGTACAGTACATAGGTGTCCAGTTAGGCTATGTGCCCACGCTGCGGAAAATGCGCGGATTTTGCCGCGGATTTCTCGCGGAAAAGCCGCGGATTTCCCGAAAATCTGCAGCTCAGGCACTTCCCAGCCATTTCTATGGCATTTTGGAAATGCTGTGCCCACGCTGCGGATGTTTCCGCAGCGGATTTCGTGCGGATTTTGATCCGGAAAAATCTGCAACATGTCAATTATTGTTGCGGATTTTGATCCGGATTTTGGCTTTAAAATTGGGAAACAAAAAAAAAATCCGCACCAAAATCCGCGGCAAATCCGCACCTTTGAAAAGGTGCGGATTCCGGGGGAAAGCTGCGGATTTTGATGCAGAAAAATCCGCAGCTACATTCTCCCGTGGACACATAGCCTAAAGGGGGCTTTTACACGCTGCGACATCGCTAATGTGGAGTCGTTGGGGTCACGGAATTTGTGACGCCCATCCGGCCGCATTAGCGATGTTGCTGCGTGTGACACCGATGAACAATTTTGCATCGTTGCAAAAACGTGCAAAATCGCTCATCGATGACATGGGGGTCCATTCTCGATTATCGTTACTGCAGCAGTAACGATGTAGTTCGTCGCTCCTGCGGCAGCACACATCGCTATGTGTGACGCCGCAGGAACGAGGAACCTCTCCTTACCTGCCTCCCGGCCGCTATGAGGGAGGAAGGAGGTGGGCGGGATGTTCCGGCCACTCATCTCCGCCCCTCCGCTTCTATTGGGCGGCCGCTCAGTGACGTCGCTGTGTCGTCGCACGGACCGCCCCCTTAGAAAGGAGGTGGTTCGACAGTCACAGCGACGTCGCCGGGCAGGTAAGTATGTGTGACGGGTCTGCGCGATGTTGTGCGGCACGGGCAGCGATTTGCCCGTGTCGCATTACAGATGGGGGCGGGTACCCACGCTAGCGATATCGGGACCGATATCGCAGCGTGTAAAGTAGCCTTAAGGCTGATGTGGGGATCCCATCCAGGGTGATGGACAGGTTCGGTCGTCCTCCTACATACTGGTCTCGCCAGTCAGCTGGGCCTTGTCTCCTTAATCCTGGGGGTTGGCCCTTGACCGCAAGGTTTGCCAATTTAAAGGACACCTGCATGCAAAATGGCCGGACTTGTGACAATGCCGGCAGATGGGTTGTCCAGATGAGTTGTATCGGTCTCTGCTCCTCCCTCGGGATGTTGGGGTTCTCCTTCCTCGCATCCACGGGACATCCTCAGGGCAGTCGGCTAGCAGGATCTTCTCCACTGGTTGGGATTCTGGCTTCATCTGCATCACTTTCAAGATCATAGCAATGTCCTTGCTCAGCTGCTGCACTTGGGAACATAAGTCAGTTGGAGCACCAGGGGGCGCAGCCTGCTCATTTGCTGTTGCCACATTGGAGGTGAGGTACTGGCTTGCCAGGACTGAGGAACAGAGTCTGTAGGTGCAGGGGATTGCAGGGTATTTTAAAGCTCGGCCTTTTAAAACATCATAGTCTAAGTTTGGGTACTCTAGGACCCACAAACGCAGTTGTTTACGGTCCTCCATGGATAATAACCCCTGCAAGAATTGTTCAACCATCATTTTGTTCCCTGCAAGATCACCAATGGGGTCTACATGTCTCAAGGCCCGTAGTGCTGCTTGTGTCGCGGGCGGAGGGGACGCGCTCACCACGCTCGGGTCCGGGGCTTCTGCTGCTGCTGCTCGGTGGTTCGAGCGGTGGGCCAGACCCAGAGACTCGAGCAGCGCTCCTCACCCATGAGTGAAAGGGGATGGTTGGTTTGGGGAGAAAGTTCGTGACGCCACCCTCGTGACGTGGTGATGAGGGCACCACCGCTGCTGGTGACGGGGATCCCGGGAGAGATGGTAGGGAGCAGCTAGAATGTTGTCCCCTCCGTGGGTAGGGGTTGGTGATCCCGGGGCCCGGTGGTGTGACGGGGAGGCTGGATGGCTGGGGTGCAGGGTTGCAGGGACAGCGCGGCGTGGTGCCGGATGGCACTGGTGTACTCACTCAAACAATCAATGATAGAGTCTCTGGTAAACCAAACGGCCGGATGGACGGGTCCCGCAGCCGGCTGCAGTGTTGTTGTGCTCTCCCCGGACGGTGTGATGGTGGCTGTCTTTCCCTGCACCTGTTAGAATGCTCTGACTCCTGTGGTTGCCCACCAGTAGTCCGCTCCCCGGCGTATAGGTGCCGTAGGAGCTCGTTTTGCCCGCAGGCGCTGGCCCTTGGATCTCTAGCCTTTGGCGGTGGCTGTATATCCTCTCGGTGTGGACTGTTGCCTTCTGACGGGTCTTGGTTGTTGGGAAACCCCTGGGGTTCCTGTCACACTCGGATTTGACTGTTGTCAGAGGCTCCAAGCCTGGTCGGGGTCCGATAGCCCTGCCTGTGTGCTTAGCTTCACTCAGCTCCCCGGTTCGGTACCGGCGGGCCAACGCCCGACCCCGATCCTATGGCTCTGCAGAGTTCCACTAACTCCTGCAGACGGCCACCACCGTCTGCCAACCTTGCTGTCAGTGCCTGGGCTCCGACCCAGACACTTGCAGTTTCTGACCTCTCACTTTCACCTCCAAACTGAACTGTCACTTTTCCCGCCTCCAGGCCTGTGAACTCCTCGGTGGGTGGGGCCAACCGCCTGGTTCCGCCCCACCTGGTGTGGACATCAGATCCTGGAGGGAGGCAACAAGGGTTTTTGTCTGACTGTTGTAACTGTCTAGGGTGGGGGGTGTGTATGTTGTTATGTCTGTGACTACCTAGCTAGTCCAGGGCGCCACACTCCCCCTTGGTAAAATGCAGACTGTCCATGGCCTGCCCGTCCACTACCGGTTTTATTTTTCTGTAAAAGATAAATTAACATGAAAACATTCAACATAAGCATACTTGTAGTTCTTCCCTTGCGGGAGGCATGGCACTTTAACGTTTCAAACTTATAAAACATTTTTATTACTGACGGACAGGTTCATGGTCATCCGCTCCCCCACCCAAGCAACCTGACCCTTGATGCTGCCCCTAAGAAACTGGCAGCACCCCTTTACCCCAGTCCTGGTCCAGGTTACCCGAGCGGGAACGGGTACGGTATCCCGCACCCGGCTGTCACTTCAGGGTACCCCATGTCCAGGGGGACCCCTGACCCCCGGAAGATGGCCACCGGTCCCGGTGGTGGCCGGACCCCAGCCTGCTCCGCTGCGGGTCCCTCCTCCAATCTGCCTCTCCGGAGGCGGCACGGAACGGAAAACGGCCCACAAACTATTTACAAGCCCACAAGTTCGTGGGTGGCCTGCAAGTTCTCGGCCATGTTCATGAGCAGTTTCTCATGTGGGCTGTGAAAACACACTGATGGTACCAACGGGGACAACTCGTCTTACAACGGACGGCAATCAGGTGAGACTTCGGTGATTGATGTTCATTCATTCAATATTTACATAATCAGCATACTGCACCCCTAGATGGTAGTTTACCTATACCTAAGCGGGGGCCTACCTATTTTGGGGCGTGTGGACCTTCGGAGGACAATGTCGCTAGTAGCGGGCAAGGGGATAGAGGAGACGGCCATTTCCTGTTCCCGTCTGTCAGATATGGCACGTGGAGATCCAAGGGGAGGGGGTATAGGTGCATCCCTGGGCGCTTGTTCGAGTGGCTCACTGGCGGGCGTTTCTGTCACCATTTCTTCCACATGTTGTGGGAACATTATCACCGGAACAATCACCGCACCGTTTTGCATAGGCCAGTCTGCTGGAAAATCACCCATCACTGTGTGGATCACCTCCTTCTCCCCGCTCGGCATGGGAACCGGAACCTCCTTTGTCACTCTCAAGGGGTGAGGGCATTTCTTCAGGTGGTCCCTGGAAACTGTAGTTTCCCTTGGTCGAGACTGATCAGATAAGCCTTCTCATTCTCCCATTCAGTGGGCTGTATGACATACGGGGTCTTTTCCCATTGGTCATAAAGCTTATGGGTCCTTCTTTTCCGCTTCAGCACTACATCTCCCGGCTCAAAGGGGATGGTTGACGCTCGTTTGTTGAAGCATTGTGCTTGTTTCTCTCGGCTCTGACCGAGATTCTTCTTCACATACTCCTGGACCTGTCGGTATTGGTTTTGTCGCCGGGTATCCCAGCCAGCAGTTGAAGGAGAGCCTCTGGAGTTTCCAAGTCCATTTCTAAGTCCACCGGCAGCCGGCCCGGTCGGGCTCTCATCAGATACGCCGGGGTGCATTTGGTAGAACTACTAGGGATGTTATTGTACATGTCTATCAGGTCAGGCAGCTTTTCTGGCCACAGGTTCCGCTCCTCCAATGGTATCACCTTGAGGAGATCCAGGACCAGGTGGTTCATCTTCTCACACATCCCATTAGTCTGGGCATGGTATGGCGTGGTCCTGATCTTCTTACAACCGTACAATTGGCAGAATTCTTGAAACACCTCTGCTTCAAAGGCTGAACCCTGGTCCGTAAGCACCCTATCCGGGTACCCGTGCTGTCGGCAGAAGTAGGCCTGGAATGCCCTAGCTGTGGTATGGCCGGTCAGATCCTTGACTGGAACAACCACCATGAATCTGGAGTAGTGGTCCAGGATGGTCAAGGCATCGGTATATCCACTCCGGCTGGGTGTGAGATTGACGTGGTCCAAGGCAACCAACTCCAGCGGTTGATGTGTGACGATCGGCTGGAGAGGGGCTCTTTGGCTGACTTCATCCTTCCTTCTCAGCGCACAGGGGCCGAACTCTCGGCACCAGGCCTCCACAGATTCTCGCATCCCACTCCAATAGAACCGCTCTCTCAGCAACATCTCCAGCTTTTTCCAGCTGAAATGCCCGGTGCCATCGGGATATGCCCGTAGGACTTTGGGCACGCTGGCCTGAGGGACCACCAGCTGACGAACTTTCTCGTTAGTCTTCGGTTGATCAGCCCTCGATACAGCTTCCCTTCGTGCAGGTACAGTCGTTCTTTCCACAGCCGCTGGGCCTCAGAGGGAGCTGCAGGATCCATTCCAGAGGAGCCTTGCCCAATCATGGTCTTGACCAGCTGGACGGCAGGCGCTTGGTCTTGGGCTTCTTGCCATCCCTGACTGGGTAGCAGGTCCAGGTTTGCCTGCTGTTGTTTGACATATAGTTTTTCGACCAGTGGCCGATGGAACGCGGGCAACTCAGTTTCTTCGAGGTCATCGTCTTCCGACCCCCCATCCGGCAGGTGGGGCATCCGGGATAACGCATCTGCATTGGTGTTCTTGCGGCCGGCTCTGTATTTGATAGTAAAGTCATAATTGGACAGCCTGGCCACCCACCGCTGTTCCAGAGCGCCCAGTTTGGCCGTGTCCAGATGGGTCAATGGATTATTATCCGTGTAGGCAGTGAATTTTGCCGCTGCGAGGTAATGTCGGAACCTCTCGGTGATTGCCCACACCAGGGCCAGGAACTCAAGCTTGAAGGAGCTGTAATTTTCGGGGTTCCTTTCCGTGGGCCGGAGTTTTCTGCTGGCGTAGGCGATCACTTTTTCTTTCCCGTTCTGGATATGGGACAGGACGGCCCCCAAGCCCACATTGCTGGCCTCGGTGTAGAGGACGAAGGCTGTAATCGGGGTACGCCAGGACCTCTTCTCCTGTCAAGGCCGTCTTTAGCTGGTGAAAGGACTCTTCATGCTTCTCCTCCCACACAAACGGGGGTTCAGAGCCTCTGCCACTTCTGGTCTGTCCCACGAGGAGGTCTTGCATTGGGGCAGCCATTTTCGTGTACCCCTTGATGAAGCGGCGATAATAGCCCACCAGGCCCAGGAACTGTCTCACCTCTCTCACTGTGGTCGGCCTCTGCCAGTCCTGGATAGCCGTGATCTTCTCAGGATCTGGGGCGACACCTTCTGCGCTCACCACATGTCCGAGGTACTGTACCCTAGGTTTCAGTAGGTGGCACTTGGAGGGCTTCAGCTTCATCCCATACTTGGCTAGGGACGCGAACACTTCAGCCAGGTGCTCCAGATGGGTCTCGTACGTCTGGGAGTATACGATCACATCATCCAGATACAGCAGGACAGTTTCGAAATTGAGATGTCCCAGGCAACACTCCATGAGCAGTTGTAAGGTTCCAGGGGCATTGCACAGCCCAAACGGCATTCTGTTGAATTCACAGAGACCCATGGCAGTGGCAAATGCAGTCTTCTCACGGTCCTCGGGCGCGACCGCCACCTGCCAGTATCCGCTGGTAAGATCAAGGATAGAGAAGAAGTTAGCAGTTAGCAGTTCTCAGCGCAGCTAGCGACTCTTCGATACAGGGGAGAGGATAGGCATCTTTATGCGTTATCTGGTTGATCTTCCGGTAATCCACGCACATTCTCATGGTGCCGTCCTTCTTCTTCACCAGCAACAGTGGGGCTGCCCAGGGACTACAACTATCCCAAATGACCCCTGCGTCCTTCATGTTCCTCAACATGTCTTTGGCGCATTGATAATATGCTGGCGGGATGGGCCTATACCTTTCTTTGATAGGTGGATGTATGCCGGTAGGGATGTGGTGTTGAACCCCTTTAACTCTCCCGAAATCTAATGGGTGCTTGCTGAAAACCTGTTCATACTCCTGTATCACCCTGTATACCCCCTCTTTGTGATGCGTGGGTGTAGCTTCAGTGCCTACATGCAGTTCCTGGCACCACTGCTCTAACTGCTCGGCGGGTATATGGTTACTGGCAGGGGGTGCAGATGCAGGAAGGGTGGCTTCATGAATGGTGTGAGGGTCTAGGGTACGCAGCTTGGCAAGGGTAGCGTAACGGGGAAGCCTAACTTCTTCCTCCCCACAATTCAGCACTCTCACAGGCACTCTCCCTTTTTTGACGTCATCCACCCCTCTGGCCGCCATCACCGTGGCCCAGTGTTCAGAAGGCGTGGTTTCCACCATCGCTGGGTAGTCGCGCCCCTGGGGGCCTACTGCTGCCCTACACCAAATCATCATCTCGCTTCTGGGTGGCACTGCCAAGGGGGCCACATCCATCACCCTTACTCCACCAATCTCTCCACACGTTGAATTCACTTGTTGCCAATATAGGAGGGCCCGGATCTCACGCTGCACAGCCCTCTGTCGGCCTCCTCCTGCTGTGGTGGCCAACTGTTGCAACATACTCAGCACCTCACTCATATAATGCTCCATTACATTGGTCCCTAGAATTACTTTTGCGTTATGGTCACTGGTCACATTCATCACCACAATCATGCCTTGGTGCTTTAACTCCGCACGTCCCATGGTCAGGGTCACTTGTTTGTATCCCACTTGGGTCAGAGGGAGTCCATTGGCCGCGACAAGGGTCAGGCTATCATCAGAGGGGGTAAGTTCGTCAGTACCCCAATACTGCTGGTACAGTGTATATGGTATAGTAGTTACCTGTGATCCTGTGTCCAATAGGGCCATGAGCGGGATGCCGTCCACTGCCAGAGGGATGATGGGGCGAGCTCCGACGTACCGATTTCACCAGTCGGGGGGGCCATTGGTGTCTACTCCTGAGGATTGGCCCTTGGCCCCAGGGGTTGCTCGTTTAACGGGCATCGCCTAGAGTAGTGGCCAGGCTTGCTGCACCTGTAACAAATAGGAGGCCCATACCGTGAGTCATTGGTCCTTCTCCGCTGCATCCAGGGGACGTCCTCTGGGCTATTGGCGAGCTGGATCCTCCCTGGGGGCTTGACTCTCGTCGGGAGCTGGAGTGCGGCGAGGATCTTGGCTAGGTCTCCATCCATGCGACGGACCTGGGCAGCTAGCTCCTCCATCATCCCACCGGGTGCTGCAGGGGCCAGGAGAGGAGGTGCCACTGAGATGGGAGCAGTTTCTGCTGTCCATGGGGCCGCTTCAGAAGCGTCTGGCGTTGGGGCCTACAGGGCCTTGATGGCCCGCTCCTTCAATATTGCAAAGTCCAGATTGGGGTGTTCCAGGGCTCACAGCCGTAGCTGCTTGCGGTCTTCCGCAGACCCCAGCCCTTGCAAGAATTGCTCCACTAGCATCTTATTGCTGTCCGCATCGTTAATAGTGTCCACCCGCTTCAGCGTACGGAGGGCGGTTTGCAGGCGCAGGGCATAGTCTCTTATATTATCCGCAGGCCGCTGTCGACACTGATAAAACTGCATCCACAATTCTGCTTCCGTGCGGGTCTCAAAAGCTCAGCCGCGCCGGTTAGCTGCCCTAACACTACCGCTGCCCGTTGCCTGTCAGTCAAGGGATATAAATCGAGGACCGGGCTAATCTTTTTCCGGAACACCTGCAAAGCATCAGGCTTCCCATCGTACTGCGGCAGCCAGATAGCACCAGGCACATAGGGCAGAGAGAATGGCATTACCTGGGTGACCGCTCGACCCACGGCCTCCCCCGCTCTTGCGGCCGGAGCACGGGCTACCCCATTTCCATCTGCGGACGCCGCTGCGGCTGCGACCGCCACTCCAACGGCTCCGTCGGGCGCAGACATCTTTCTCCCGTCCCCCCTTGGTTCTTTCTAGCACTTCCTCTTTGGGGGTGGGGCCTCACTTTCACGCCTTCCCTGCTCGGGGAAGACGCTCGAGCGGGAAATCTTCGCGCCAAAAGATGGCGGAACTTCCAAATTTTTGGCCGGACGCTGCCGGCGGGGACTGCAAGGCACACTTCTACTGGTAGGTAGATTGGTTCTATCCTGTTCCCAAGTTGTCGTGGGCGGAGGGGACACACTCACCACGCTCGGGTCCAGGGCTTCTTACTGCTGCTCAGTGGCTCGAGCGGTGGGCCGGACCCGGGGACTCGAGCAGCGCTCCTCACCCGTGAGTGAAAGGGGAGGGTTGGTTTGGGGAGAGAGTTCATGACGCCACCCACGGGACGTGGTGATGAGGGCACCACCGCTGCTGGTGACGGGGATCCCGGGAGAGATGGTAGGGAGCAGCTAGAATGTTGTCCCCTCCGTGGGTAGGGGTTGGTGATCCCGGGGCCCGGTGGTGTGACGGGGAGGCTGGATGGCTGGGGTGCAGGGTTGCAGGGACAGCACGGCACGGTGCCGGATGGCACTGGTGTACTCACTCAGACAATCAATGACAGAGTCTCTGGTAAACCAAACGTCCGGACGGACGGGTCCCGCAGCCGGCTGCAGTATTGTTGTGCTCTCCCCGGACGGTGTGATGGTGGCTGTCTTTCCCTGCACCTGTTAGAATGTTCTGATTCCTGTGGTTGCCCACCGGTAGTCCGATCCCCGGCTTATAGGTGCCGTAGGAGTCCGTTTTGCCCGCAGGCGCTGGCCCTTGGATCTCTAGCCTATGGCGGTGGCTGTATATCCTCTCGGTGTGGACTGTTGCCTTCTGTCGGGTCTTGGTTGTTGGGAAACCCCTGGGGTTCCTGTCACATTCGGATTTGACTGTTGTCGGCGGCTCCAAGCCTGGTCGGGGTCCGATGGCCCTTCCTGTGTGCTTAGCTTCACTCCGCTCCCGGGTTCGGTATCGGCGGACCAACGCCCGACCCCGGTCCTACGGCTCTGCAGAGTTCCACTAACTCCTGCAGACGGCCACCACCGTCTGCCAACCTTGCTGTCAGTGCCTGGGCTCCGACCCAGACACTTGCAGTTTCTGACCTCTCACTTTCACCTCCAAACTGAACTGTCACTTTTCCCGCCTCCAGGCCTGGGAAGTTTTCAGTTGGTGGAGCCAACCGCCTGGCTCCGCCCCACTTGGTGTGGACATCAGACCCTGGAGGGAGGCAGCAAGGGTTTTTGTCTGACTGTTGTAACTGTCTAGGGTGGGGGGTGTGTATGTTGTTATGTCTGTGACTACCTGGCTAGTCCAGGGCGTCCCACTTGCAATCTTAACGCATAGTCTCTGATGCCATCCGCAGCTCTGCTTCTGTGCGGGTTTCAAGAGCAGCTTTTAATTTTTCAAAAATAGTGGGCACAGATTCCCGATCCACCTCTGACCAGGTTTCTACTTCCATCTCTGCTGTAACAGTCAGCTGCCCCAGCACAACAGATGCTCGTTGCTTACCGGTCATTGCATGTCCATAACGGTGCAGATTTTCTTTTTAAACCCGGTCCAGGCATCCCGTTTACCATCATATTGGCGCAACAATGCCACTCTGGGGACGTACGGCAGGGTGATCGGCATGATTGGTGCTACCGCTTCGACACCGGCTCTGGGTGCTGCCGCTTGGTCTACCGGAGCTGACCCCGCTGCATTTCCGCTATCGGGCGACTGCATTTTTCCAGTCCCTCTTGGTTTTTCTTCACCACTCTCGCGACTGGAGCACCTCGGGAACTTCCGGGTCAGGTTACTTCCCTCTTCCGCCCGTGTTTACAGGAGTCGTGGGCGGGGTTTCTTTTGACACCTTTTGCTCTGCTGTGGCACAGTTACTTTTCACAGCAAAATGGCAGCAGTTTTGCAACAATAAAATACAGTCTATAAAGTACAATCTTTAAGACGCACGTCACCCGGTTCAGCCGGGTCCAGTTCAATCCTGTTCGTGACGCCAAGAAAAAGGGTTGTAGCATCCTGGGCAATGTCTCTCTTGGGGGATTATTATTATTATTTATTATTATAGCGCCATCAATTCCATGGCGCTTTACATGTGAAAGGGGTATACATAATAGGGACAAGTACAATATTCATAAACAATACAAGACACAGACAGGTACAGGAGGATAGAGGTCCCTGCCCGTGAAGGCTCACAGTCTACAAGGGATAGGTGAGGATACAGTAGGTTAGGGTAGATCTGATTGTGCGGCGCTGTATCAGACTGAGGGTTATGGCAGGTTGTAGGCTTGTCGGAAGAGGTGGGTCTTCAGGTTCCTTTTGAAGCTTGTCAAGGTAGGCGAGAGTCTGATGTGTTGAGGCAGAGCATTCCAGAGTATGGGGAAGGCATGGGAGAAATCTTGGATGCGATGGTGGGAAGAGGAGATGAGAGGGGAGTAGAGAAGGAGATCTTGTGAGGATCGAAGGTTACGTGCAGGTAAGTACCGGGAGACTAGGTCAGAGATGTAGGGAGGAGTCAGGTTGTGGATGGCTTTGTAGGTCATGGTTAGGGTTTTGAACTGGAGTTGTTGGGCAATGGGAAGCTAGTGAAGGGATTGGCAGAGAGGAGACGTCGGGGAGTAGTGGGGGGACAGGTGGATTGGTCAGGCAACATAGTTTAGAATAGATTGTAGGGGTGTGAGACTGTTATAAGGGAGGTCAAAGAGCAGGAGGTTACAATAATCTAGGTGAGAGATAATAAGGGCATGTACTAGGGTTTTTGCAGCTTCTTGGGAAAGGAAAATACGGATCCAGGAAATATTTTTGAGTTGGAGGTTACAGGAGGTGAAGAGGGCTTGGATGTGTGGCTTGAAAGAGAGATCAGAGTCTAGGATTACTCCCAGGCAGCGAGCATGTGGCACTGGGGAAAGTGAGCAGCCACGGGATGTCACGGTGGTGGCCGCTGCCCGGTTCTGTGCCCTGGGCTCTTTTTGCAATGGGGATATATTTACAAGGGATTAAATTAGTGTTCATATATGACGCCACTTGCGGTGTTGCGGCTAGAGGTATAGAGCCGCTGCTGCAGAATGTCACTACTGGGGCTGGTGTTATTTGCAGCCTGGATGGTAGGCCCTCCGCAAGCAGGGCCGGGCCCCAGATGATGAGTAATGCGACAGGTGTTAGAAGAAGGGAGTCCATACCAAAGTTTAGTGCAACTGGTTTTACTCACGGCAAGTTGGTAATTGTGACGCCCCGGCACCTCCAGGTGGTCACAGATGTACACAACACCCCACATAACACCTTCCCACACAAGGTTCCATCAGCCACAAAATCCTAGCCACCCCCCCAGGGTAAGAAGGACACACCAGTGGGCAGGTCCAGGCGGATTGGGAGCGCCCACCTAGGGGTCTTGAGGATCCGGGGGTGGGAACAAGTCAGATCCGTTTTTGAGTTTGAAGTTGGAGGTCAAGTGGAGAGGAGTGACAATGACAGACTGTCAGAGGAAAGCTGAGCCTAGTGGAGAATAGACAGGGTAGTGGCCCTGGTCTACTGGCTAGGTGGCAAGCAGTGGACCGTGTCCAAAGGCAACGGGAATACGGTCGCGGGAGATCCTGAGTGGACCGGGACAGGGTTGGAGCCCGCCGGTACCGACAGCGGAGATTCGTTCCAGAAACCGTGCACAGGTGGGCTACTTGGACCCTAGTTAGAAGACGGTTGCAAGCCCCTTCTCTAATTCACCAGGTCGGGAGCAGGTTTCAAGCCTAGCTCCAGAAGTTTAGCCCAGATAAAGCGAAACGGCAGCCCACCGCGGGGGAGAGGGTATCCGCAAACACCCACTGAAATCCCAAGGGTCAGTTTTCGCGGGCACATCTCCCAACCAGAACATACCGGGAGTGGACTTCCCTGTTCCAGACGGAGTCATCCAAAAGTGAGGAAAATTACAGTGCCGGAGGAAGGGACATCGGTACACCAACCAGGTGTGGGACCCAAGTACACCCGGACGCGGCAGCCGGCCACTGATACCTTTGTTTACCAACGGACTTGTGTGTAATTCTTCCACAGAGAGTACACCAACACTCCCCGGTCCGGCGCGCCATTTCCAGCCTACATCTGTGACGCCCTGGCCTATCAGGTCGTCACGAGAGTGCCATGCAATCTGCCCTTCTGCATGGTACCCGCTCCTCCTTGGTTACGGGTCCTGTCACTTTGGTGTTGCTACCAACAGGTGCACACAAATCCTGAGGAACACTCTGCACCACACCCACCAAACACCCATTGGGCAGCCTGAGGGGAATAGAGCCACCCAGATGGAGGGCTGGTAGAAGGAGGGCCTAAAGTGTCAGTGCAGTTGTAGAGTTGGAGAGTGGAAGTTGGAGGAGAGAGACAGCGGTGAAAGTGCAGGTCACGCTGTGGAGCTGGGCTCCTGTACCCGTCCCAGGTGCCAGACGTTGGCCTGGCCAGAAGGAGCTGGAACCCCGGTCACAGGGGATAGTGGTAGGGAGCCTGGAGACCGCGCCGCTATTCAAATGTATGCGTGTCTTTCATGCGCGCATACATTTGTACAGTGCAGCCAGTGACAGGAGGCAGAGCAGTGCACCGCGACATACCGTCATCACCGGGGCTGGGGCTGCAGAGGAGGAGGATGCGACAGGACCGAGACTGAAGAGCTCCGCAGGCCCGCACCGACATGCCATCATCACCGGGGACGCAGCTGCAGGGATGAAGAGGAGGAGGATGCACAGGCACAGGTAAGCGCTCCAGATGAGCCGAAGAGGACATGTACAATAATTTTACATGACGGGCTGTGGTGGGTGAGGTGTGGTGTTATTTTACCAAGGGCATTAAGAAGCGGTGGGGGACTTTATTGAGCATATTATTAGTCAGTGGGGGAAATTATAGAGCAGTGGGGGACATTATAGAGCAGTGGTGGGCATTATAGGGCAGTGGGGGACATTATAGGGCAGTGGAAGACATTATAAGGCAGTGGGGGACATTATAAGGCAATGGGGGACATAATATGGCAGTGGGGAACATTATAGGGCAGTGGCAGACATTATGAAACAAATTGGGACATAATAAGGCAGTGGGCGACATTATAAGGCAGTGGGGGACATTATAGGGCAATGGGGAACATTATAAAGCAGTGTGGGACATTATGAAGCAAATTGGGACATAATAAGGCAGGGGGACATTATAAGTAAGTGGGGTACATTATAGGGCAGTGGGGATCATTATAAAGCAATGGGGGACATTATAGAGCAGTGGAAGACATTATAAGGCAGTGGGGGACATTATAAGGCAGTGGGGGACATTATGGGTCAGTGGGGGACATTATAGGGTAGTGGGGGACATTATAGGTCAGTGGAAGACATTATAAGGCAGAGGGGGACATTATAAGGCAGAGGGGGACATTATAAGGCAGTGGGGGACATTATAGGCCAGTGGGGGACATTATGAAGCAAATTGGGGCATAATAAGGCAGTGGGGGAAATTATAAGGCAGTAAGACAAAACAATCACTGATCTCGGGGAGACCAGCCAGAGAAAACACTGATGTAACGGTGGGATCGGAAGTGCCTGTTTTGTAGTCGTGGCACCCGCCCCTGGGGCAGCAGGCTCACCCCAGACCCAGCCGTCACAGACAAATCCGGGGCACATGGAGCACATGGGAGATGTAGCATAGAAATATTAGGACAGTCCCATAACACAGTGTGATGCCCTGGACAAGCCAGGTAGTCACAGATAGAGCCCCGCATAACACCAGTCCCCTCACTAGGTAACACCAGCCAACCACATAACACCTAGTCACCTCGCTCAGTGCTTGATGGAAACACCAGGGGGTGGAGCCAGGCAGTTGGACACGCCCACCGAGGAGTTCAGAGAGCCTGAGGCAGGAAAACAGAGTTCAGTCAGTTTGAGTTCAAGTTCAGAGAGAGTGCAGTGGAGGAGGTCAGGCCTGTGGGACAGGCATGTGACAGACTGACAGGTGCAGGTGTTGGAGCCCTCTTTTGGCTAGGAGGCATACGGAGGCCTCTGTCTGCAGGAGTCGGGAAGACGGCTCGGTGGAACCGTGGTAGACCGGGACAGGGTAGTGGCCCGCCGGTACCGATCCGGTGAACCGACTCAGAAACCGGAGCACAAGAGGGGGTACTCAGACCCTGAAACGAAGTCTAGAAACTACTGGACTGAGTTAATTAACTGATTGCGGTCTGGACTATAGGTCCTTTCCCACCCAAAGTCCCTCATAGAAGACAACAGCCCAACGAGGGGGATAAGCAGCCACCGCCATGGCTCAGAGATCCCACGGGTCAGCGTCTGCGGGCAAACAGGCTCTTCCGACATCCACAAGCCGGGGAGCGGACTCCTGACGCTGCAAGCGCAGGTAGTCCAACATCTTAAACAGGTGCAGGAGAAAGGCAGAGACCACCAACCGGGTGGGGGAACCCGACTGCAGCCGACTGCGGGCACCAACCACCATCACCTTGGTTTACCAGAGACTCGAGTGTTTCATTCTAGTGAGTACACCAGTGCCCTCCGGCCGCCCATCTCCCTGCACCGCCAAAGCACCCCCAACGGGTCACGGGGCCACCATCCCTGCCAACGGAGGGGTTAACAACTTGCTGCATACCATCTCCCCCGGGTACCCCGTAACTGCAGCGGTGGTGTCCACCTTCACCACATCCCGTGGGTGGCGTCACAAACTTAAAACACGGCTGCGGCCGTACACCTACGTCCCCAAACCGCCAACCCCTTTTTGGTCGGAGTGACCGCAGGAGCCCTGGGTCCGGAGACCCTCGAGCCACCCACTGAAGGTCCGGACCCGAGCGGCTCGGTTGCAGCCGAGCACGAGGCGGCACAACAGCACCTGTCAAGTCCGGGCCTCTCCTCTTGAAGTGGCCGCAGTTCTGACCGTGGCTGAGTTCCCATAATCTGCGCCAACAAAATCCCCACGCTCAGATTTTATGCAAGGGTACATTTCTTTACTGGTAAACATTTCAATAGCACACGCAGCTGGCTTAGCAGCACACATAATCAGAGTTTGCTATACGGGTCTCTAACTTCGGACACACGGCACAGAACATAAAAAAACAGCAATGGTAAACAAGAATTCTGTCTCTGACTTGCCCTATGGGTTATATTACCAGTCCAAAACACAAGGAGGGAGGGCTCCCACGTAGCAGGCCTGGACTCCGGGTAAACAGCGGCGACTCCAAGGAGCAGAGCTGGGGAAATCTTCAGCCCTCTCGCCAGAGGACTAGCTTAAAGTCTCTTGTTATGGAGGAAGGAGACGGTCCGGAGGTCCCTTGAGTCCAGGATCACCTCTGCAGCAGTTCTGGCAATCCCTCACACGTCAGCGATGAGGGCAGTCCGAGGCAGATCTGTTCAGGTACAGCTCCAGTAGCTCACTGTCTTTTTTCACGCACTTTTTTCCTGTACAACCCGTCCCTGTGGGAGGGGGGTCAGATTTTACAGCGTCCGCCCCTTGAGCAATTTCAGCACTTGTCCACAAGGTGGCAGCACCATCCTGTGTAATGTCAGTCTCCATGTCTTTTTCAGCCACAACACAGTGAGAGTTGTTCGCCTATATACATATCTCCCCACTGAAAGGTTGGCAGTCCCTGTCAAGATTTACAGGTTCCAGGGCAGCGAGGACTGAGGCTGTGGCAGGGGGAGGCTGAGAAGCGGGCCATACATACTGGTCCCTATAAGACTGCCCAGGAGGAACCCCGGCAGTGGTGCGGGTAGTACGCCGCAGAGGTTGATTTCCCTCCACTCTATCACGGGTTACACTCTCTACCTCCGTCAATTCCCTAGAGGGAGGGCCAGTCTGCGCAGACGGGTAACCAGTCCCGGAGTCAACAAGGTCACTATGCTGAGTAATGTCAATGGTGTCAGTCATGTCAGCAGTGTCGTCCTCACCGGGTACTGTGGTCAGGGAGTCAGGCTGGGATCGGCAGGGGCGCAACATATTCCAGTGCAAGGTAAGAGAGTTGCCGCTATCTTCACCCCGGACTCTGTACACATGACCATCAGGGTAGGGGCGCTCAACTACCCGATAAGACTTCAGCTTCCCACTTAGCTCGGAGTTTTCCTTGAGGCTTCTTAATACGAACCAGGACTAGCTGTCCTACTTCTAAGGGTTCTTCCTGTACGGGGAGCGGGTCAGCATGTCTCTGGCCCCGGATTTGTTGGCCTACCAGTCGGTATACAGTTTCCATCTTCTGACGATGAGTGTGTAGCCAGGATGGATAGGTACCGCCGGTATTTTTTTCAGGACTGGTCAGGTTTAGATCGTGGACCCCTTTTCCTGGGCGGCCAAAGAGAAGGGTGTGTGGGGTAAAACCCGTCACGGAGTGGACTTGATTGTTGTAGGCCCACACTAGATCCGGGAGGAATTGGGGCCATTGGTCTTTCTTGTCATCGGCTAAGGTGCGGATCAACTGGAGTAGAGTCCGGTTAAAGCGCTCACACGCACCATTCCCCTGTGGGTGGTAAGGGGTGGTTCTGGACTTCTGGATCCCATACATCCGATGCAGCTCCTCGATAATTTGACCTTCAAAACAAGCCCCCTGATCAGAGTGCAACCTCTCTGGACACCAATAGACCTGGATGAACTGTCGACAGATGGCCCGCGCAGCTGACTCGGCAGTCTGATCTTTGGTAGCAACAGCAACTGCGAATTTTGTGAAATGGTCTACCATAACCAGACAGTATTGGTAGCCACCACTCGCCGTCCCAATCGACAGGTAGTCCACCATCAACAGCTCAAGGGGCCGGGATGTCTCAACTGTTTGGACAGGTGCACGCTGTTCAGCGGACTTGTAAAGCTCACAGGTGCGACAGGCTTGGCAGACATCTTCAACCAGCTTGCGGAGTCCCGGACAGTAGATGGACTGTTGGACCCACCGGAAGGTCTTGTCTATTCCAAAGTGGCCGTTCCTCTTGTGTGCTTCTCCCACCATCTCACGGGCCATTTGGGCCGGCACTACAACCTGTAGGCACTACTCCAGCATGTGGCATAGGAAGATCCTCCGTGTCGCTGTTCGGAGTATTTGTACTGTACATGGATCTGCAAGTAGCAGTATAAGTCTCTGTTCCCATAACAGGTCCCCTAGAATGTTCTATGGCTTCTTGTTTAACCTCAGCAAACATAAGGGCTGGATATATCCGGAGTAAGTCCTGCAATGAGCGGTTGAGATACGGATCTCTCAATCCTATTACGAATTGGTCCCTCAGCACCAGGTCGCGGGAGGATGTACCAGCTAGATTTTCTCCATTTTTGCAGGCTTGTTGCAGCAGTACTTGGAGGGCGTTCGCATATCGGGGAATGTCCTCCCACTCGAGCTGTATACGCTGGAAGAACATGTAGCGCAGTGTTCCCAGGTATCTGGTCGGCCCATAGGTGTTTTCTAGCATCCGCACCAAGTCATCTAATGTACGCTGGCCCCTAACCGTCTCCAGTCTGACCGTCGTCCATGCCTCCCCCTCCAGCGTCAGCATAGCCATTTCTGCTAAGGTCTTAGGATCAACATTATACATTTCCCCCACTATCCTAAGTTGTTCCGCCCATTCAGGTACAGGGTAATTCCGTCCATTAAACTTTCTCACTTGATTTACAATAGACGCCGGAGGAGCTTTCTGACTATAAGCTACCACCGGAAGGGGATTTTGCTAGTCACAGATCCTGCCGACTACGCCAGATGAAGTGGCCGCAGGTCTGACCACGGCTGAGTTCCCATAATCTGCGCCAACAAAATCCCCACGCTCAGATTTTATGCAAGGGTACATTTCTTTACTGGTAAACATTTCAATAGCACACGCAGCTGGCTTAGCAGCACACATAATCAGAGTTTGCTATACGGGTCTTTTTTATGTTCTGTGCCGTGTACAGAACACGGCACAGAACATAAAAAAACAGCAATGGTAAACAAGAATTCTGTCCCTGACTTGCCCTATGGGTTATATTACCAGTCCAAAACACAAGGAGGGAGGGCTCCCACGTAGCAGGCCTGGACTCCGGGTAAACAGCGGCGACTCCAAGGAGCAGAGCTGGGGAAATCTTCAGCCCTCTCGCCAGAGGACTAGCTTAAAGTCTCTTGTTATGGAGGAAGGAGACGGTCCGGAGGTCCCTTGAGTCCAGGATCACCTCTGCAGCAGTTCTGGCAATCCCTCACACGTCAGCGATGAGGGCAGTCTGAGGCAGATCTGTTCAGGTACAGCTCCAGTAGCTCAGTGTCTTTTTTCCCGCACTTTTTTCCTGTACAACCCGTCCCTGTGGGAGGGGGATCAGATTTTACAGCATCCGCCCCTCGAGCAATTTCAGCACTTGTCCACAAGGTGGCAGCACGATCCTGTGTAATGTCAGTCTCCATGTCTTTTTCAGCCACAACACAGTGAGAGTTGTTCGCCTCGTTACACTCTGCTGGTGAAGTTCAGCGTTGTCCCTGGCAACGGGAAAGAGTCCAAGACAGCCATATATCACTCAACAAGTTCTTCTTTATTACATAACAGGTCTGCAGCACATCTATCAATTGAAATCATTCTCTCCTTCAGGTTACACTTTCAGTCAAATGTAGTTACTCTCAGGGCTCTGTTACTTACCCCTCAGCTTACACCACCGCGCAGCTGTTGATCCAGACTTCCAAGAAATGGTACACTCGAGCACTGGTTCACCTTCCTATCCTCTAAAGGGGCTCATAAAACCTATCCTCTAGTCGCTGCACTGTTCCTGGGCTCGCCAATACCTAACTCCAAGGTACTTGTCAGGCTTTCCCCAGGTACCCGTGCCAGCCTCCGGCTCAGGTAAGGAACATTAATATGGAGGCTTTTATCTGCGATTCCCTCTCTCTTCAGCTTAAATACATTACAGATGTTCCTCAGCTTTCCACCTCTGTTCTTTCTTCTCTGCTGCTTCAACTCCCTGTCCAGTCTGTGTCCCAAACTAGACTAGACTGTTTTCACTTCCTGTCACAACTGTAACTGTCACCGACTCCTTCCCCTAGCCAATCACCAACTGTCAACTGTTACCAGGCAGTTTTCCTAGTGAGTGTCCTACTCCTGGGTGACATCAAGTGGTGAAACAACCAAACAGCATTACAATATACATAACACTCTAATACATCCTTATAACACACTATAAAGTTAATAACCACATTTTAGAAACGTGTGATGTCTTCTGGGGGGTTTCTTCTCAGGGGAGCTCGACCATCCCCTTACACTGACATAGAGTAGAAATTGGGGAAATAGTGAGGAATGTGCTCTGGGAGTGGTCAGCTATAGGTGACTGTTGTTTTCTGCAGAGTCGCGTCATGGCAGGAATAAGTGATGGTGGTCAGTGCCAGATAAAGAGAAAAAGCGAAGATGAATAACTTTAGCTAGAGAGGTCACTGGTAAGTCAATGTATTACATGTACACACATACTATACACTGTATACACAGCTCCTATGTATAATGTCACTGGTGAGCACTGTATTACCTATACACTATATACAGAGCTCCTGTGTATAATATCACTGGTGAGCACTGTGTGGCAGTATTTCTCCCTTGTATGTGGTTGTATTTGGTCACTGTTTGGTGGTAATATGTGGTCTGGTCACGGTGTGGTGGTATTTCTCCCTTGTATGTGGTATTATTGGTTTTGATATAGTGGATTGTGTTGTGTACGGAGGTCAATTTTTCTCTCTATAAGGGGGAGATTATTTCCAATAGAGATTAAATACTTGGACATTTAATCCCTCCCTGTCCTGAGATTATTACACTGCAGCAAATATGCACTTACAGAGGTTCTCCGGTCAAAACAGGTAATCACCTTTACTAAGGCCATGTGCACATGCTCAGTATTCAGTTAGTTTTTTACCTCAGTGTTTGTAGCCAAACCCAGGAGTGGTAAAATCAGAGAAAAAGTATAATAAAAATGAGCACCAATTCTGCATTGTCACCCACTCCTGATTTTGGCTACAAATACTGACGTAAGATACTGACTAAATACTGAATGTGTGAACGTGGCCTAAGGATAAGTGATAACTTATTCATCAGTTGGGGTCTGATTCCTGGGACCTGTACCGATCGGCAAAATGTGCAGCTTTTATCTCCATTACACTGGAGCTCATGTCCGACTCGACCACTGACCCATTTATTCCCTCAGTGGTTGTGAGCGCTGCACTTGTTTTTATCTGGGTGCCCCAAAAAAGATGAATGGAGCTACGGTCAAACACCCCACCTGCCGTTGCAAAAAGTTCCCCAATTTTTCAGATCGGCTCGGTTTCCACTGGTCTGATTCCATCGATTAATAAGTGATCACCTAACGAACCTGTGGATCAGTGATAACTTGTTTTCACCAAAGACCCCATTACTGCAAACTACTATAATTGTACATTCCAGTTATGGTGGACAATATAGATGTGCAGGAGCTGCCTGTGTTTTACAGTCAAAGCAACACAATAACGGGAAGAACGCTAATGGGTGTTTATATTTAGCTGTAGGGAGGGCCCCTGGTGTCAATTTCCCTGGTGGGCCCAAGACAGCCCAGTCCAACCCGGCGTCCAATACAATTCTGTACTCTTTTCCGGCCACTAGATGACATTGGCACACTTAATGCATAACCATATCTTAAAATCTTCTACAAACATCAGTCACAAAATATTAGGAACATTGCGGTTGGTATCTTCAGAGGGAGGAATTCTTCAACTCCTTCACCTTCTTATACATCTATGAGTCAAAATCGTCTCTGCATGTGGAGATGAATTCCAAGAGGGGTGTCGTTTCTAAATTGGGATCCCTTGAGGGATGTTTGTACTGTCCTGGTGTGGCACCCCTGACCTGGTCAGGCACGACTGAGTACTGCATCCATGCTGGGGCAGTACTTTCAGGTAATCCTAAGGCTGGAATAGGGTGTGTACGCACAGACACATAGCAACCAGGTCTCCCACACCTTGAGAGAGGACCCTTGGGCAGACCCAAAAGGGGGCTTGCCTCCACATCTCAGCAAGGGGTGGAGCGGAGAGGCTGGAAGCTAAGGTTGCAGCGGCTGTCAGGAAAATAGGAGGAGAGCCAGTCTGTGAGCAGTGGTTGCCAAGAGATGCGGTCGCGCGAACACGCTAGTCAGACCCTGCACGGGAAGTAGCCATTAGCGGGGGAGAACAGTCAATAGCAAGTCAGTCAGAAAGATGCTGAGGGAGTCAGTCGGTCGAGTACGAGGACTCCTGGTGACTAGGCACGCACGGGGAACAGGTCCCTAGAGTAGACATCAATTTATTTAATCTGCTAAACCTGCCGGTGAGGGGAACTGCAAGTCCCTCACCAACCAACTAGAGTCCGAGCCTCAGCAGCAATGAGGGGGCCCATAAGGAGAATCGAGCCTGGAGCCATCTTCCTTGGTACACGCTGCCGGCAAACGGGCCAAAAAGGGGAGAAAAGGCAGTAGCGACTTCCCTGGATGAATCCCACAGTACTTTAAGTCAGGGGTTATCCGAAACAAGAAGTGCTAGGAAGGCGAGTTAATGGTTACCCTTAGACAAGCCTAAAGGATACCTGATTTCACCTGCTTAATCTCAGCATCGCCCAGGTACCTCACAAAACCATCTAAAAGTGAGTAAAAGCAAGTTGAAAGACTTTCCGGACTGAAACTGAGTTATTCTGGGACCTGTTGTTCTACACACCCGAGCCCTGGGGTCAGCCTCACTCACGGGACGCCACACCATCCGACTGCAGACTCCATCAGCCCCAGACGCTCATTAAAACTGCAGTGGCGGTCACCCATATACCTGACCGCAAACCGTGAGTGGCGTCACGGCTTCTATATAAATAAACCTGACATAACTGTAGCCAGATATACCCAAAGTGAAGACCCTGTGGCGTCCCCGAAGGTGGAGTGGTGTGCCTGGGGCGACCGCTGCCGGTGGGTGACACACTGGCACTTTGGGGCTCCACAAATAGAATATGCCAACTATTCTAGAAAAATCTGCACATGATAATTGCACTTGATCCCACCTGAACCCTATGTGTCCAATCAGTAATGTACAGCCACGTGTGGCTTATTGACACAGTCAGGAGAAATTGTATAACAATTTATTGTGCTGCTTTTACCTATTTACCTTTGGGAAAATCTAAAATCGGGGCTAAAAAAACATTTTAGTGGTAAATATGTAATTATTTTTACTTTGCCACCCTATGTTATAAAATTCTGTGACATGCCTGTGGTATTAATATGCTCACTGGACCCCTAGATTAATTCATTAAGTAAAATGGGGTCACTTGTGGGAACGTTCTGCTGTTGTGGCACCTTAGGGCTCTGTTGATGTGTCATAGCACCCATAACCATTCCAGCAAAATCTGAACTCAGAAATGGTGAACTCATCTGAACTCATCAAGGTATGCAGAATTATTAGACAGTTTGTTTTCCTGAGATAAAATGGGCCAAAGAAGAGATTTAACTGACTCTAAAAAGGAAAACATTGTCTTACAAAGTGATGCAGCAGTCTTGTAATTTCCAAGATAGTGGGGTGTGATTAGAGAACCATCAAACGTTTTGTTGCAAATAGTCAAAAGGTTAAAAAAAAAAGTTGAGAAAAAAGATGCACATTAACTATCAAAGATTTGAAAAACGTAAAGTGACCTAGAATGCATTACTCTCTAGTACCATCATATTCCAGAACTGAAGTCTCCCTGAAGGCCCAGAAGTACAAGGTTTTCACTGTTTAGAGACACAGCCGAAGTGAGGAGGCTGAAACTTGACCACCACTAAGCAAGACCCCGAAGGTGAAACGTCAAGACCGAGCCAAGAAATATCTGAAGACAGGTTTGTCAAAGGTTTTATGGACTGATGAGATTAGAGTGACTCTTTTTAGGCAGATTAATGGGCCCATGGCTGGATCACTATTGGACACAGACCTACACTTCGACTAGATAATAACAAGGGGGAGGTGGGGTACTGCTATGAGCTGGTATTATTAAAGATGTGCTAGTTGGACTTCTCAAGTCAAAGATGATCTCAAAATCAACTCCCAAACCTACTGCTAGAATCTAGAAGACACTTCCTTCAAGCAGTAGTATCGTAAAAATTCTGCATCTATCAGGAAGACCATGATTTTTATGCAGGACAATGCTCCATTGCATGCATCAAAGTCTCCACTGCTTGGCTGCCATTAGAGGCCTTAAAGATGAAAAAATAATAACATAGCCCCTATCTCACCTGATCTTAACCATATCAAGAACTTGTAGACGCTTTTTAAATGGGAAATTTACAGTAAAGTAAAACTGGACACCTCTCTGAGCAGTGTCTGTGAGGATGTGGTTGGTGCTTCCCAAAAACGTGATAGTCAATAACTTATAAAACTCACAGGCTCCAAGGATGGAAAGCTTATGACTGGTATTGAAAAGAAGGGCGGCTATATTGGCCATTGATATATTATTTTAAAATTTCAGAAATAAAATGTTTTACTTTTTGAGTTGTTTGGTTGTTGTTTCACTTAACAGAAGAAAATAAACAGCCAAGATGGGAACATTTAAGTTTTTCATTTAATTGCATAATAATTCTGCACAGTAATAGTTGACCAATAACAATGCACACATAAGTATTTTCCTAACAAAGACAAAACCTCACTTGTACTTCCTTAAATCGGGTTTCAGGTTTATTATCCTTTTGGATTGACTGACAGCACTATGGTTGTTCAAGAATAGGATTAATCATCAAAAATACAAAGTGCATAGTGTAAGTAGAATCATGTCCAAACAGCAAGCACGTTTAACCAGGCACTGTACTCAGATGTCATGTGTACTTATCTAATATTAGATTATTGGAGCAATAAAGCAGCCTCATAAAAATATCTTAGACAACGAGCCCACTTCGGTAGGTGAACACGTGCTTAAGTTCCATAATTAAGAAGATTTCTCTTTAATAAAAAATGAGGCAACTCAAAACACAGAAATCAACCATTCATTTACAAACAGAAACAAGCCTTGAATTCAGAATTTGGATTTAGTTGTAAAATCTGCAGTGAATAGTTTAATACTACCCTTGCTTGCAAAAAAAATAAAAAATAAAAGTAAAAAACAAAATAGCAGCAATTAAGGTGCTTTTGTTGCAGTACATCACAATGTATTTACCGTATTCAATCACCATGTGAGGGAGAATGATGAGACAGACGTTTACTGTAGATCAATTGAATCTTGGAATTTTATTTACAGACTGAGACTATCACTCCAATTTTTAATCATGTATAACGGAAAACAGCACTGATGAAGCTTACCATCATCACATTAGGTAACGTCAGACGCAATTAGCCCGCTGACTGAGAGTGCAGCATGTGTAAAATGGCGCTGTTCTTTTTTTTTTCCTTTCCATTTTGCTGATCCTCTCAAATTGAATTGCAGATGGATGGAATGGAACTGCGGATATTAGGACATTCAACACGAATTTGATCTTTTGCGGATCGATGGACTGATCTTTCATTATCACCTCGTGTTATTTTCTATATTTTAGTGTTTGCTTAGCCTATATGCCCAAACTCGCTTTAAGTTTACATGTTAAGCATATTTCTAGAGCTGCAATAACTTAAAATGGCCAAATGAAAATCTTTTCAGGCTGAGCTAGGCCGTATATTTTGGTATACTGAAAAATAAATTTGGAATAGTTTAACAAAAAAGGTGCAAGTAGAGTTATTACTAAGGCCGTTCAGCCAGAAATGCATTAACGTTGATTGTGCACTGTCTGTTCATGCACGAATAAAGAAACACCGTTTGCACCCAGCTGGATTATTTTCCTCATTGTTTGTTATGCGGCCGGGGCAGGGCCGACATCAGAGTCTGGTCAGCGGTCAGGTCAGGTGGCGGTGAGCTGGATTTTCAAGAGTTATTTGTGCCCCAGGACCAGGGGCAGAACAATTGCGGTTGCAGGGGTTACCATTGCGACTGGACCCATGGGTTCAGGAGGGCCGAGGACCACAGCCAGTGGCATCGGCAATGGCTGCAGGCCACGCGACCGCTGTGGAGTCTGTGACTCAGGGGGGTCCGGTGCCAGTGCTGCTATGTGTATGAGCCCTGTTCGGCTTGAAACGCGTAAGACGCAATGATTTTAATTATTTGTATTTTTATACACCAAAAAAATGTATAATGATTTTATCAAGTCCGTGAATATCCTGGAATTGGAATAATATATCTTCAGGTGATTGATGTATACTGTTTTTTGCCTAGTATATTATAATGTACGGATGACTATGAGCATTATATTATAATATTTGGAGAACTATGGGGAGTGTATTATAATGTATGGGGAGTGTATTATAATGTATGGAGGACTATAAGCAGTATATTTTAATGTATGGAGGACTATGGGGAGTGTATTATAGCGTATGGAGAGCTATGGGGAGTGTTTTATAATATATGGAGGACTATGAAATGCATTATAATATTGGATATTATATCATCGGTATATTGGAGTATGGGAAAGACGGGGTGCTGAGGGAAAAAGCCAAGTGTCAGTGTAATTATCCTGTACCCTGAAGGGGGGCCCAGGTCCAAACTTTGCACCGGGGCCCACTGAGCTCTAGTTACGCCACTGCCCAGGACAACTGTTAGGCTGAAGTCACACTTGCGACTGACCCGTGCGTGACTCATGCAAGTCTCGTATCGCAATACCCGACACGGCAGCTGCTCTCTGGACAGAAGCGGGTCAGCTTCATGTATTTCTTTGGAGCTGAGACGTTCCTGTCCAGAGAGTAGCAGCCCGTGCCGGGTGATGCGATGCGAGACTCGTGAGTGACATGTGAGTCAATCACAAGTGTGACTCCGGCCTTAGACTTCAACACCCCACAGAAGCTTTATGCTTGGATGTATGGTCCTCATTTTCACAGCTAAGATCTATAACTTTAGATATTCTTTGACTTCAGGAAGTACTTAAATGTTAATCTTAATTATATAAATTGTAGAAAAGCATGCATTTTTGTTATCTTATACAGTAAAGTATGTGTTTAAACATACAGTGTGTGAATCAAGAAAATAATAATCAATGAGATTTATTGCAGTATAAAAGGATGTTAGTGGGGTTTTTTTTAATAGTTTTTGTGAAAAAGACGCATTTTCAAAAAGGAAGCTGACAATTGATACCTGCGTCTTGAACCACGGGCCGCGTGTATTAGACACTGGCTTTAGATGTGTTTATCAGACAGGTATGGGTTACTCAGAGAAAACATGTACTTATAAGTTGGCCGGGTACAATGCTGCATAGGTGACTAATCCAAGAGGCGGTCCTGGCAGCTTCTTCCTATCTGCTCCCCATAAGTGCCCAGTTACATACACACGAGAAGAGACTCTCAGAGCTAGGTAGAATCCGCTGGATCCGCCTATTGGACAAGCCACAGAAGAAGCAAGTTCACCAAATGGCTTTTAAATGCATGTTTTTTCTGAAACATTTCACCGATTGCGAGTAAAACATTCCTACAAGTAATAGTAGAACCAGTGTCTGATACCTGCGGCCCAAGGTTTGGACACATCATTTTAAACTTTATGTATTAAAAGGAATATATACAGTATATACTGTATATAATGAATTTAGTCTGGTGTATTTAAAATGAAATTCCAGCTAGCATATACAAAAAATGATCATCTTCACTCTAACCAGTAAACATATAGTTTTAAAGATCCTTCAGTGGTGAAGCACTTTGAACAATCTGTTACTCACAAAGGTTATCAAACTTAAAACAACATATCAAATATTAAACACCAGTGGGAATTGAAGACTCTTAAACAACATGAAGAAAAGATAGAAAGATAGAAAATCCAGCAATCCATTCCTCTAAAATCAAATTCTATATTTAACCCTAGAACGCGCAACCATGGTAATCTACCATAGAAAACAAGTAACCTAGCAGGCCTGCGAGGCCCCGGGTATGCGTTCTAGAGTTAAGCATTAAAATTCCATATAAAATTGCATGTTCCAGGCTTACGCGTTTCGGGCAAGGTCCTTACTCCTTGCCTACGAGTAGAGACCTTGTCCGAAACGCTTAAGGCGGGGCTGGAAGCCTGGAACATGCAATTTTATATGGAATTTTAGTGATTAAATAAAGAATTCGATTTTAGAGGAACGGAATGCTGGATTTTCTATCTTCTCTTTGTATTGAAATTGTGGTTAGCAGCCCCGTTAATCCCTGCACCTGTGGATTCATTAAGGAGAGTGGTGAGCCTGCATAAAAACTTTTTCGTCTTTCTTAACCAACATGGCTTTCAATGGCCATTCTAATGATTGTCAGTGTCTGCCCTCCTCAGATTTCAGATATCACACTGCTTTAAGGGTACTTCTCACATAGCGAGATCGCTAGCGAGATCGCTGCTGAGTCACAGGTTTTGTGACGTACCAGTGACCTCATCAGCGATCTCGCTGTGCGTGACACTAAGCAGCAACCTGGCTCCTGCTGTGAAATCGCTGATCGTTACACACTGTTCTGGTTTATTTTTTGGTCGTCGGGCTCCCGCAGGGCAGCACGCATCGACGTGTTTGACACCTTACCCAACGACCTGTTCGCGACTCACGTAGGCGCGCATCTTCGTTGTTTTCCGCGACCTCTCTGTTCCAATTGGTGATTGCTACTGCGTTTGGATTGGCTGCTTCCATCCTCTGAAATGTACTACGATCTACAAGCCAAAACAAAGGGCTAAATTCACTTGTCCTGGACCGCGTGTAGCAGCAGATCATAATACAGTCCATTCTGCATCGCTTCATCCGTTCAACAGGTCTTCTGGATCTGCAAATCAGAACAATGGATGGAAGAGCTATTATGTTACCTTCTCTAAAGGCAAGGCCGCCCAGTCACAACGCAGTTCCGACCACCAGTCGGAGCAGAGGGGGCGCAGAAAAGGCAATGTAGATGCACGCCTTTGTTACTAATCAAGATTTGAATCGTGCTATGTGACAGGGTCCCAGCGACCGCCGATATCGTTGTACAGATCGTTATGGGTCGCCATATTGTTTCTGCATCGTTGGGAAGATCTAACTGTTTGACAGCTCACTAGCGACCCTGTAGCGACGTACCAGCGATCCTGACCTGGTTGTATCAATGTCGAAATCGCTGGTACGTCGTTTAGTGTGACGGTACCCTTAGACCTGGCAATCAGTGATGTTGGGAAATTGCAGATACCACTGGTAGACACAGACAGAAAAGGGCCCCTGTGCAATAACAATACATGGGAATTTTTAGCCCAAGAACTCATCAAAATGCACAATCCCACCTGTTTTGGAGGTGTTAGTGGCCGCCTTACTTCTTGAGACCCTGTACGGCCACACAGGTTGCACCAATGATATATTCGCTCCTAGCAGGTACTGTTGTCTTCCGTCACGTGCATAAAGATGCATAATTTTCGTCTGGTGTTTGATATGTCATATACTATTATACCTTGGAAAACCATGAAGACAACACATACGTGCTCATGAGCAGCAGGTCATTTACGGGGTTTAATCGCTGGTTTCTTGTCCTCTGTTCCAGTAATTTCTGGTGCCAGTGTTTCAGTGTTTCCAATAGTAATCTGCAGTGTAGTACAGTGATCCACATGAAGCCTACTGTTTATTGATTGGAATGAAGATCTTCGCCCCTTCTGTGCCATAACTGGTATTTCGGACATGTGCTCTAGTCTGGGTCCAACATTATTAGACTTGTAGGAGCTGCATCTGGGTGTAATTAGTGCTCACTCCATTACTTTAATGGTGGGACACCAAATCCTCATCTAACTTTTGTAAATCTTTATGTAACTTTATAATTTCCTCGGCACATTCTCGGATTTGTGCAGCCTCCTCTGTCTTACATCCTTCCTGAATTTCCTTTGCTCCCTTTAAAATAAAAGTGGCATCAACGACTATAAACAAAGCAGCAAAAACTCCTGAAACGACTCTAAATACCTGGGCCCCTCGAGCTGCTATCTTTACACCCTGAGCCGCCGCGGCTGACACTTTTCCCAGCTGAATCATTCTGCCAACCTCTATTGCAGCATATACACCTCTGCCCCCAACCCTGGCAGCATCAGAACCGTCTACTGCTTTTTGTTTAGACATTATGTCAGTAACTAACAAATCCAACTTTTTGGAAGTTTTTTCAAGTTCATTCATATCTATATTCACTGTCTTTACAATCTCTTCTACTCGGCTGCACTTGTTTCTTATATTGACAGTATCGGCTATAGAAGCCGATGCCCCTGTGAGTCCACCAATGGCTGCAACACCCGCCCCGATACCACTGACTACCAAAGATGCTCCTGCCGTAAATGGGGCCAAAACAAGGCCTGCAATGGTGGTGATGCCTCCAGCAAGTCCAACTGAACTTCCCGCAACACTGGCAATGGTGGCCGCTCTGTGAAAATCGTCCAAATCATCAGCGATTGTTAGCAGTTCTTTGGAGCAATCTGATATACTATTCAGCAAACAGGTCAAAATTCCTCTAAGTTCTTCAATGGAGACATCCAGCTATAAAATAATGAAGAGAAAACGAAAAGGAAGATTCAGTACAGTCTGGTATTTTATTTTCACTCACAATGTCTAAAAAGCAAAAGATTCATAGTTAAGACCATTTATGAACAATGCTGGAGGAAATAGTAATATTACAGTGGCCCTATTGTCTTGTCTTGTTTAGACTAACAGGAACCCCAGCAAGCCGATATTTGGGAAGTAATGGTAAATAGACTGACTAAATCTCACACTTATGATTTCCATGATTTCCATTGCATGGGTTGGGGGGTGGGGAGGAGGGTGTCTGTAATAGATATAGCATCATGACCTGGGATCTGATACTGAGTGTAATATATTTTATATATATTTTATATATATATATATATATATATATATATATACAAACTAGCTATAGTATATAGTAACTGTCTCTGTCTCTCTACCAGTCTCTGTCTGTGTGTCGCTGTCTGTCTGTTCCTCTGTCTGGCTCTTTCCTTGTCTGTCTGTGTCTATGTCTCTGTCTGTCTGTTTATATCTATCTGTCTGTATTTGTATCAGTCTATCTGTCTCCATCTCTTTATCTGTCTGTCTCTCTCTATCTCTGTGTCTGTCTCTATGTATGTGTCTTTCTGTCTCTCTCTTTGCCCGTCTGTCTTTTTGCCCATCTGTCTCTTTGCTCGTCTGTCTCTTTGCCCGTCTGTCTCTTTCCCGGTCTGTCTCTTTCCCGGTCTGTCTCTTTCCCGGTCTGCCTCTTTCCCGGTCTGTCTCTTTGCCTGGCTGTCTCTTTCCTCGGCTGTCTCTTTGCCCATCTGTCTCTTTCCAGGTCTGTGTCTTTCCTGGTCTGTCTCTTTGCCTGGCTGTCTCTTTGCCCAGTCTGTCTCTTTGCCCGACTGTCTCTTTCCAGGTCTGTCTCTTTCCATGTGTGTCTCTTTCCAGGTCTGTCTCTTTCCAGGTCTGTCTATGTCTTTGTGTCTCTGTCTCTTTCTGTCTCTCTCTATCCGTCTCCCCACTGACATCTTATTACCTCACACATAAGCTTCTTATACAAACAGTATATTTTGTTCCTATAGCAACCACTGACAGTTGCCATTAATGGCCTGTAGCTCCCACCTCTATTTAGTTTAATAGAGGCAGGATTTTGGAGAGCAACTGGAAAGCGCGGGGTTAAATTTTCCCATCAAAACATAGTCTATGACGTTAAATGAGTCACATGGAGTGTCTGTGCAAAATTTCGTGATTGTAAATGAGAAGGTGCGGATTCCTTTAAATACATACACACATACACATCTAATGCCCTGGAAAACCAGGTAGATGTACACATAGGCCCCCGCATAACAAAAATCCCACAAAGGGTTAAATCAGCCAACCTGAAACTCTAGTCACCCCCCCAGGGAAGGACAGACACACCAGTGGGCGGGACCAGGCTGTTAGGGAACGCCGACCTAGGGGGTCTAGAGAGCCCGGGGCGGGAAAACAGTCAGGTGAGTGAACGTTCAAGTTCAAGTTGGAGTGGAGGTGCCAAGCTGACAGGTGCCAGGGTCAAAGCCCTGACACCTTGGCTAGGTGGCAGACAGTAGCCAGAGTCTGCAGGAGACGGGATGATGGCTTCCGGAGATCCGAGGTGGACCGGGAAAGGGTTGGAGCCTGCCGGTACCGACACCAGAGAACCGATACGGAAACCGTGCCGAGAGGGGGTACTTGGACCCTGAACCCAGGACCGGCACCGACGGCCTAGCTAATTAACCAATTGAGGGCAGGATTTTAGTTCCTGCCCCAACCTAAGTCCCGAAAAGTAGACAACCACCCACAGAGAGGGATAGGGCAACCGCCAGGGCCCGTAGATCCCAAGGATCAGCGTCAGACGTGCACGGCTCCCAACCAAAGGACCAGGAGCGGACTCCCGTGTTTCAAACCAGGAAGTCCTATCTACAACACACTGAGTGCAGAAGAGAGAGACTTTGACTACCAGCCTGGGTGTGGGATCAGATACTCCCGTCTGCAGCAGCCGGCCACCATCACCTTGGTTTAACACAGGACTTGTGTGCTTTATTCGACCGTAACATCCCCGGCCTGGCCGGGTGCGCCGGCCCCTGCAATCACCATCCTCAGCATAGAGCCACTGGGCCCCGGAACATCCATCCCTACCCACGGAGGGATTAACATCCAGCTGCCAGCCCAACGTCCCCGGGATCCCCACAACGGCAGCGGTGGTGCTGCATCTCACCACACACCGTGGGTGGCGTCACAGACATTTTACAACCAATCCCGTATAAATATGTCCCCCTTTATTCGGCGTGTCTGCGCGACCCCCAGGTCTGGAGAACCCCTCGAGCCATACCGTAGATCCGGATCCGAGTAGCACTGGCTGCTGGCACGGGGGCGGTACACACACATACACTCAGCTTTACATATTAGGCTAGCTGTAGTACCCGGGCGTTGCCTGGGATAGTAACTGTCTCTCTCTGTCTGTGTGTCACTTGTGGCGCCCTGGACAAGCCAGGTTGTCACAGGTACTGCAACAACACAACACACCCCACACCCCGGCTAGGCACATCTAGGTCAAACAAAAATCCTTGTTGCCTCCCTCCAGGGGCTGATGTCCACACAAGGGGGTGGAGCCAGGCGGTTAGCCCCACCCACCGAGGAGTTCACAGTCCTGGAGGCGGGAAAAGGAAGTGAGAGGAGATCAGTTTGAGGAGTTGAAGAGTGAAGTGGTAGAGGAGCAGCCTGACCGTGTCCGGGTGCGTGGCCCGGGCACATACAGCAAGGTTGGCAGACGGTGGTGACCGTCTGCAGGAGGGGCTGATTGACGTGAAACGTAAGGACCGGGGACGGGCGGTGGCCCGCCGGTACCGGATCGGGGAGCGAAGAGAAGCCAGCACCATTTGGCAGGGCCTACAGACCCCAACCAGGCTTGGAGTCGCCGTAAAACTGGTCAAATCCGTTAGCGAAGGGAACCTCCGGAAGTTCCCAGCAGTGAAGACCCGATTGAAGGCAACCACTCAAACCGTGAAGGGAAATACAGTCACCGCCAAGGCTACAGTTCCCAGGGCCAGAGCCTAGGGGCAAAAGGGGCTCCCTCAGCCTCCATCCAAATAACAGAGAAAAATGGAGAGGGGTGATATGCCGCGCCAAAAGATCACTTGTAATGTCAGATTAACGTGTTTTTATTATTGGCATAGGTCTACGCGTTTCAGGAGCTCTGCTCCCTTCTTCAGGACCGACAAGCATCAAAGAAACATCAAATCTACAACTGTGACAGTAGACATACATTAAATAGCCACATTGACGTCACAAGGACCATCCCTCTTAGAAAAAATGAGCGGGAAACAACGGAGCAATGCAGTAAAGTCATGACGTCATGGATACAATTACAAATCTGAAAATAAAGATGTAAGGATATATACATACAAAGAATCGCATAAAATAAATATTAAAATCTGTTCAAAAAATGTGTATTTGTCGTGATTTGTGTGAGCAAAAATATTGTCTAAAAATGTGGATTATATATAATATAGTACAGTTAGGTCCAGAAATATTTGGACAGTGACACAAGTTTTGTTATTTTAGCTGTTTACAAAAACATGTTCAGAAATACAATTATATATATAATATGGGCTGAAAGTGCACACTCCCAGCTGCAATATGAGAGTTTTCACATCCAAATCGGAGAAAGGGTTTAGGAATCATAGCTCTGTAATGCATAGCCTCCTCTTTTTAAAGGGACCAAAAGTAATTGGACAAGGGACTCTAAGGGCTGCAATTAACTCTGAAGGCGTCTCCCTCGTTAACCTGTAATCAAAGAAGTAGTTAAAAGGTCTGGGGTTGATTACAGGTGTGTGGTTTTGCATTTGGAAGCTGTTGCTGTGACCAGACAACATGCGGTCTAAGTAACTCTCAATTGAGGTGAAGCAGAACATCCTGAGGCTGAAAAAAAAGAAAAAATCCATCAGAAAGATAGCAGACATGCTTGGAGTAGCAAAATCAACAGTCGGGTACATTCTGAGAAAAAAGGAATTGACTGGTGAGCTTGGGAACTCAAAAAGGCCTGTGCGTCCACGGATGACAACAGTGGTGGATGATCGCCGCATACTTTGTTTGGTGAAGAAGAACCCGTTCACAACATCAACTGAAGTCCAGAACACTCTCAGTGAAGTAGGTGTATCTGTCTCTAAGTCAACAGTAAAGAGAAGACTCCATGAAAGTAAATACAAAGGGTTCACATCTAGATGCAAACCATTCATCAATTCCAAAAATAGACAGGCCAGAGTTAAATTTGCTGAAAAACACCTCATGAAGCCAGCTCAGTTCTGGAAAAGTATTCTATGGACAGATGAGACAAAGATCAACCTGTACCAGAATGATGGGAAGAAAAAAGTTTGGAGAAGAAAGGGAACGGCACATGATCCAAGGCACACCACATCCTCTGTAAAACATGGTGGAGGCAACGTGATGGCATGGGCATGCATGGCTTTCAATGGCACTGGGTCACTTGTGTTTATTGATGACATAACAGCAGACAAGAGTAGCCGGATGAATTCTGAAGTGTACCGGGATATACTTTCAGCCCAGATTCAGCCAAATGCCGCAAAGTTGATCGGACGGCGCTTCATAGTACAGATGGACAATGACCCCAAGCATACAGCCAAAGCTACCCAGGAGTTCATGAGTGCAAAAAATGTGGAACATTCTGCAATGGCCAAGTCAATCACCAGATCTTAACCCAATTGAGCATGCATTTCACTTGCTCAAATCCAGACTTAAGACGGAAAGACCCACAAACAAGCAAGACCTGAAGGCTGCGGCTGTAAAGGCCTGGCAAAGCATTAAGAAGGAGGAAACCCAGCGTTTGGTGATGTCCATGGGTTCCAGACTTAAGGCAGTGATTGCCTTCAAAGGATTCGCAACAAAATATTGAAAATAAAAATATTTTGTTTGGGTTTGGTTTATTTGTCCAATTACTTTTGACCTCCTAAAATGTGGAGTGTTTGTAAAGAAATGTGTACAATTCCTACAATTTCTATCAGATATATTTGATCAAACCTTCAAATTAAACGTTACATTCTGCACTTGAATTCTGTTGTAGAGGTTTCATTTCAAATCCAATGTGGTGGCATGCAGAGCCCAACTCGCGAAAATTGTGTCACTGTCCAAATATTTCTGGACCTAACTGTATGTGTGTAGGGACCAGAACTCACATACATTTCTAATTCGTGTGGCATATTTAAGGATATGCAAGGAAGAGAAGATCCAGTGTGGCCACCAAGGCATGTGATATATTTACATAAAGAAGAGAACATAACTGAAGTGAACAGCTGTGAACCAGGGGGTGAAGCGACTACCAATAGAAAGTGAAACTAGGGCCGATTTATATAGATTTTTCTAACTAAAAAGAACCAGGAATGAGGATAGTGAGAAAAGTATGTGAAACCGCTACAGATCCTCATCACTGACAGTGGTTCACCGGAGTTCAATAGCGTCCAAGCTGGGGAGCGGGTTACCGGTGGGAAGCCACCAGAACCGAGAACACAACACAGGTGCAGGGAAAGGCAGTCACCGCCAACCTACCGGGAGAAGAACCACCGCAGCCGTCTGTGGGACCTGTCCATCCAGCCGTTTGTTTTACCGGAGACTTTGTATTCATCATTGGCTGAGTGAGTACCTCTGTGCCGTGCGGCACCGCGCTGCCCCCGGAACCCTGCACCTCACCAGGCCCCGTAACCCGCCTGCCATCCTTCCCTCACCGGGCCCCGGGACAACTAACCTCCCTACCCACGGAGGGGAAAAACAACATCCAAGCTGCTCCCTGTCATCGCTCCCGGGATCCCCGTCCAGAGCAGCGGTGGTGTCACAACCTCACCACAACCGTGGGTGGCGTGACGGACAATAAATCCCCAAAACCAAACCCCTTTTCACTCTCGGGCGAGGAGCGCCGCTCGAGTCCCCGGGATCTGGCCCACCGCTTGAGCCACCACCGAGCAGCAAGCGAAGCAGCAGCAGCGCCGGACCCGAGCGTGTAGTGCGAGCGCAGCGTCATCCTCCCCGCCCATGACACACTGTCTGTCTGTCTCTCTGTCTGTGTCTTTCTTTGTCTGTCTGTCTGTGTCTATGTCTCTGTCTGTCTGTTTATAGCTATCTGTCTGTATTTGGATCAGTCTGTCTCCATCTCTGTGTCTGTCTGTCTCTCTCTCTGTGTCTGTCTCTATATGTGTGTCTGTCTGTCTCTCGCTTTCCCCGTCTGTCTCTTTCCCCGTCTGTCTCTTTGCCCGTCTGTCTCTTTGCCCGTCTGTCTCTTTGCCCGCCTGTCTCTTTCCAGGGCTGTCTCTTTCCCTGTCTGTATCTCTGTCTGTCTGTCTTTCTCTATCCGTCTCACCACCGACATCATATTACCTCATACATAAGCTTCTTATACTAACAGTTTATTTTGTTCCTATAGCAACCACTAAAGAGTTGCTATTAACAGCCTATAGCTCTCACCTTTATTCAGTTTAATGGAGGCAGGATTTTAGAGAGTAACTGTAAAGCGTGGGGTTATTTTTTCCCATCAAAACATAGTCTATGATGTTCCCTGGGTCACATGAGGCGTCTGTGCAAAATTTTGTGATTTTAAATGCAACTATGTGGATTCTTTTAGCGGACGTACATACACACAGCTATATATATATATTATATACAGTGCTGGCCAAAAGTATTGGCACCCCTGCAATTCTGTCAGATAATACTCAGTTTCTTCTTGAAAATGATTGCAATCACAAATTCTTTGGTATTATTATCTTTATTTAATTTGTCTTCAATGAAGAAAAAAAATTTTCATAAAGCCAAATTGGATATAATTCCACACCAAACATAAAAAAGGGGGTGGACAAGAGTATTGGCACTGTTTGAAAAATCATGTGATGCTTCTCTAATTTGTGTAATTAACAGCACCTGTAACTTACCTGTGGCACCTAACAGGTGTTGGCAATAACTAAATCACACTTGCAGCCAGTTGACATGGATTAAATTTGACTCAACCTCTGTCCTGTGTCCTTGTGTGTACCACATTGAGCATGGAGAAAAGAAAGAAGACCAAAGAAATGTCTGAGGACTTGAGAATCCAAATTGTGAGGAAGCATGAGCAAACTTAAGGCTACAAGTCTATCTCCAAAGACCTGAAAGTTCCTGTGTCTACGGTGCGCAGTATCATCAAGAAGTTTAAAGCCCATGGCACTGTGGCTAACCTCCCTAGATGTGGAAGGAAAACAAAAATTGACGAGAGATTTCAACGCAAGATTGTGCGGATGTGGATAAAGAACCTCGACTAACATCCAAACAAGTTCAAGCTGCCCTGCAGTCAGAGGGTACAACAGTGTCAACCCGTACTATCTGTCGGGGTTTGAATGAAAAGGGACTGTATGGTAGGATACCCAGGAAGACCCACTTCTTACCCCGAGACATAAAAAAGCCAGGCTGGAGTTTGCCAAAACTTACCTAAGGAAGTCTAAAACGTTTTGGAAGAATGTTCTCTGGTCAGATGAGACAAAAGTAGAGCTTTTTGGGAAAAGCCATCAACATAGAGTTTACAGGAAAAAAAAAGAGGCATTCAAAGAAAAGAACACGGTCCCTACAGTCAAACATGGCGGAGGTTCCCTGATGTTTTGGGGTTGCTTTGCTGCCTCTGGCACTGGACTGCTTGACCGTGTGCATGGCATTATGAAGTCTGAAGACTACCAACAAATTTTGCAGCATAATGTAGGGCCCAGTGTGAGAAAGCTGGGTCTTCCTCAGAGGTCATGGGTCTCCCAGCAGGACAATGACCCAAAACACACTTCAAAAAGCACTAGAAAATGGTTTGAGAGAAAGCACTGGAGACTACTAAAGTGGCCAGCAATGAGTCCAGACCTCAATGATTTGATTTTTGTTTCATGCTCTTTTGTGTTTTTTTCATTGAAGACAAATTAAATGAAGATAATAATACCAAAGAATTTGTGATTACAATCATTTTCAAGAAGAAGCTGAGTATTATCTGACAGAATTGCAGGGGTGCCAATACTTTTGGCCAGCACTGTATATATATATATATATAGATATATATATATATATATATATATATATATATATATATATATCTATATATATATATACACACGCACACATACAAAAAACCTTTATATAAAGCGATTCTTGGAACATATCTAGTATTACAATCCTATTAGTGATGTAAGGTGCAACCTCTCATGCTAAACCAAAAGCAAGAAATCTCTAATTCGAAAAGTTTACTTTAACATTTAACAGCCGCACGTAATATTTACATTTCACTAACCGGAGTGGAATATTGCTCTGTTGACTTACACATTTTATTGCAGAAAGCGTTTCAAAGTCTCTACTTGAGCAGATAACATCGTAAAGTTCAGTATAACTAGCATTAGCAGAAAATAGAATCTTAAAGGGAATCTGTCAGCAGGTTTTTGCTATATAATCTGAAGACAGCATGCTGTAAGGATTAAATGAGAACCTGTCACCAGATTTGTCCCTTATAAGCTGCAGCCACCACCACTGAGCCCTTATATACAGCATTATAGAATACTCTATATAATTGTCCAGGCCACTCTGTAGAATGTAAAAAACAGCTTTTATTATACTCACTAGGGGGTGGTCAGGTCCGACGGACATTGCTGGTCTTGGTGCAACGCCTCCTGTCTTCCTTTCATCGCCGTCCTGTTTCCCAGCTCCATGTGGATGATGTGTCCTACATCATCCACAATGGGGTCTCCATTGCACTCCAGCATACGCGCACTTTTCTTTGCCCTGCTGAGGGCAGATAAACATATGTTAGTGCGCATGTGCAGACGATCTTTGACCTTTCCTCATGCCTGTGCATTATAGTACTTTGCTCTGCCCTCAGCATGGAAGATTAAAGTGCGCAGGAGCGCAATGGAGGCTTCTCTGTTCTCTATGTAGAACGCATCATCCACATGGAGCTGGGAAGGAAGAGAGGAGGTGCTGAACCAAAACACGTGACACCCATTGGCCCTGCAAGTGAGTAGCATAAAAGATGTTGTTTACATTCTACAGAGCGGCATGGGCTCTTATATACAGTAGTCTGCAATGCTGTATATAAGGGCGTACTGCTGGTGGTCGCAGTTTATACGGGACAAATCAGGTGATAGGTTCCCTTTAACACGTTTCTCTTATCAAGGTCCTTGGTGTTATTTACTTGCAATGTATGTTTTAGCACCAAGAGATTATCATTGCCATGACTAACTTGCCTGCAATCACTCAACTGACTGTGCCCTTTTCCGTGATTAGCAGAGCACTGTCTATAGACATTAAATAAAGATCCTGGTGTAGGCGGGGCAGCTCTCTCAGCTCTGCTGCATTGCTAAATCAAAACCTTTGTGTCAGAACTGCTGTACACAGAAAACTAAGTGATACATTGTTGGAAAAAGAGTGTCTTTGCCTACATTATGCTGCACTCAGAGGTGCTAGCAAAAACCTGTTGACAGCTTCCCTTTAATATTGAAACAGACCTGTAACTTCCATACATGTGGTTTCTGCTTACGTTAAAATTTGTTGCGGAAGTTCAAAGACTAGACCACAAAGTCTTGATGTGCATACACTATTCACAATTACACAACAATAATCAAATACATATTTGTTTCCCTAGTTCATCAGTTTAACACATTATCACCACAGCTAGTTTTAGCCTTCATGATGCCGGTTTTTAATCCCTACCTTTTTGGAGCCATAACTTTTTTATTTTTCCATTGTCATAAGCATATAAGGCAATTTTAATGGCATAGTATTGGAATAGTGTTGGGCGAGGACTAAAGTGCTTGAGTACTCGTTACTCAAGACAAGCAATTTGTAATGCTCAAGTACCCGTCTAAAGTAAAGAGTATAATGGAAGTTATTGGGAAATCATTTTTCCATCAGACCCTGTCAGGAGGGAGAAGGGGCTCAGAGTGCGAGAGAGAGGGAGAATGCCCCTGAAATACTGTATGCTGCGGGTGGAACCTGCACTTTCCAGCTTGAGACTGAGACCTACTACAATATCTCGACATTTATTTGCTGAAATATTTTGTGCTGCTGGATAAAGAATTCTATTTCAACTGTGTAACCAGCCACAAGACCATACCCCTGAAATACTCTGTGCTGCCGGTGTTTGTCCTATCACAATATTCGTATCCTGAAATCCTCTGTGCTGCCAAGGGGCCGTAACATCATTCACAGTGCATTGCTCCAACAGTGACCTACCACAACATCAGCTTACTGTTTACTGAAATATTCTTTGCCTCTGACCTCTGTGATAACACGCTCCGGGATCGCCTTTGCTGGGTTCAAAGGGCACGTATTCACCTCAGGCAGACAGCCGAATTCAAGGTGTAACTGACGCTTCGTCAGGTTTATTGCAGTGAAGCATAAACAAAAAGAAAAAAAAACACCAACAAAATAAATCCTTGCCTGTCCGGCACTAACTATACAGGATAATATCCTAACTACCAACTGGAGGGCTTCTCCCTTCCAGCTAAACCATACAAACATCAGGCACTGCTCCCACTCACAAGTGTCTCCCACACAGACAGGCTTACTGTGTTCCCAGATGGAGACCCTCCCCCAACTTCCCAGATTCCTTTTACCTCCGTCCTTCACCTCCCATTAATCCATTAGTAGCCAGGTGATCCTGACCAGGCTAAGTCACATAGGACCGATACCGGGGTGAGATATACCTGCCCTCATCCACTAATCCCACATGAGTCTCACACCTCCTATAAGACTTTGACTTTCCTCTTTGCTGCTGGAAGACCCTTCTTCCTCAACTATGAAAATCTGTGACATACTCTGAGGTCAGAATGCTCTGTGATGCTGATGACGCCACTTTACTCTCTCCATTCTATAGACTCAGCATAATACTGCCATATAGTAATCAAATTGCACTGTATAGACCCAGCACAATACCACCATAAAGTAACTGGATTACTCTGCAACATTTGACCGTTTCACTCAGTTGTAGCAGAAATGGTCAGATGTAGCAGAGCAGAGACAGTCAGCAACTGTACATCTGTCTCTGTTCTGCTACATCTGACTGTCTCTTTCAGATGTAGCAGAACAGAGACAGTCAGATGTAGCAGAGCAAATCTGGTCAGGGACACTACATTTGTCTCTGCTCTGCTACATCTGACTGTCTCATTCAGATGTAGCAAAGCTGAGACAGAGAGATGAAGCAGAACAAAGATGGTCAGAGATGCTACATCTGTCTCTACTCTGCTACATCTGACCATCTCTACTTAACAGTAAACTGTAAAAATCCCCTTTCTTCTATCGACAGTGAGTGCCCCCTGGTGCTTAGTATGATGCTCCCACACGGCCCCCTTACACAGTAGTATGTACCCATACAACCCTTTTTGGGGAATCACTCACTTAAGCTTGTTTCTTGAGGTAAAATCAGGAGCACTTTCAATTTAAGAGTATAACAAGTTTATTGTATACACATAAACCTGCTCTCCAGCAACAAAACATAAATCTTCTTGCAGCTACAAAAGAACACAAACCCAGTTTACAGTCCTTTCTGGTCAGGTCAAGTGGATCCTCTTTCTCTCAGACAATCCTTCCAGAGACATCCCAGCCTCTGCATACTGACCATGTGCCAAAGAAAAAGAGACCATTATAAGATATAGGACCCACCATGGGTGGAGGTATGTGAATAGGCAGACACACCCTAATGAGTCTCTTATGTCCCCACACAGCCCCCATATAGAGCCCATAGGGCAAAGGCAGTAAGATTGAAAAAAAGAAAAAAAAACAGCTACTCACCTAATCTTGTTCCCCCGCAGCTCCAGTCTGCTCTGTGAGCTGAGGCACAGCTGGTGCAATGATGTGTTGTCCTTGTTCCTGCTACGCTCTAAAATGCACAAGCTCAATGATGGTAGAGGGAGCCATCAGCGTGGTGTGGTATGCCACTCCATAAAACCTTTCAAATTTCCTGGTCTGCACCAGGCAGCCAAAGGGCCTCATGTAACCCAGAGGCTGCACTTTGCCCATGTACGGATTAGACTGTTGGCTAATCCCACCTATATTGGCGGTTTGGCTGACTTTTGTCTAATGTGTATGGGGTCCTTTGGTGTATGTGTCGTGGGCGGAGGAGGGGACGCTGCGCTCTCCCACTGCTCGGGTCCAGCTGCTGCTGCTGTTGCTGCTGCTCGGTGGTGGCTTGAGCGGTGGGCCGGATCCCGGGGACTCAAGCGGCGCTCCTCGCCTGTGAGTGAAAAGGGGGTTGATTTTTGGGATTTGATATTGTCCGTGACGCCACCCACGGTTGTGGTGAGATTGGTGACACCACCGCTGCTCTGGACGGGGATCCCGGGAGCGATGACAGGGAGCAGCTTGGATGTTGGTTCTCCCCTCCATGGGTAGGGGGGGTTGGTTGTCCCGGGGCCCGGTGAGGGGTAGGGATGGATGGCAGGCGGGTTACGGGGCCTGCTGAGGCGCAGGGTTGCGGGGGCAGCGCTGTGCCGCACGGCACAGTGGTACTCACTCAGCCAATGATGAACACAGAGTCTCTGGTAAAACAAACAGCTGGATGGACGGGTCCCACAGACGGCTGTGGTGTTTCTCCTCCCGGCAGGTTGATGGTGACTGCCTTTCCCTGCACCTGTGTAGTGTGTACAGTTCCAATGGGTTCCCACCGGTAACCCGCTCCCCAGCTTGGATGGGTGCTGAAGGAGCCCCTTTTGCCCGCAGGCTCTTGCCCTGGGAACTTTAGCCTTGGTGGTGACTGTGTTTCCCTTCACGGTTTGAGCTGTCGCCTTCTATCGGGACTTGGCTGCTCGGAAACCCAGGAGGTTCCCTTCGCTAACGGATTTGACAAATTGCACGGCGACTCCTAGCCTTGTCGGGGTCCGTAAGCCGTGCCGGATGGTGCTGGCTTCTCTTTGTTCACCGGTCCGGTACCGCCGGGCCACTGCCCGTCCACGGTCCTTACGGCTCACTCCAGTCGGCCTCTCCTGCAGACGGTCACCACCGTCTGCCAACCTTGCTGATCCGCCCGGGCCACACACCCGGACTACCTTCAGTCTGCTCCACTACCACCTTCCTCTCCCTTTCACTTCAAACTCTCAACTCCTCTGCTTCCTTTTCCCGCCTCCAGGACTGTGAACTCCTCGGTGGGTGGGACCAACCACCTGGCCCACCCCCTGGTGTGGACATCAGCCCCTGGAGGAAGGCAACAAGGGTTTTATGTTTGGCTTTGGTGTGCCTAGCCGGGGTGTGGGGTGTGTTGGTGTTGTTCTGTGACAACCTGGCTTGTCCAGGGCGCCACATATGAACACAGGGAAGTACTTTGAGTTATTCAGTAGGGAGTTGTATTCCACTGTAAAGGATCCAGATAACACAGGACATGTGTATAGTTACAAAGTTACGCAAGTTGAAAAAAGACCTAGGTCCATCTAGTTCAACTTTCCTCCACCAATTATACATTTTGGTCACTAAATCATTTATAACCGACAATGTTGTGTGTACTGAGGAAATCATCCAGACCCTTTTTTAATTGTTCTTATAGTGTCTGCAATTACCATTACTACCTCTTGTGGTAGGTCATTCCACAATCTGACTGCTCTAACTGTAAAGAACCCTTTCCTATTTAGCTGCTGGAATCGCCTTTCTTCCACCCATAGAGAGTTCTTCCTGGTCCTTAGTATTGTCTTTGGAAGTAATAAATCATGTGCTAGTCCTTTATATTGATCGCACATGTATTTATACACATACAGTGCCTTGCGAAAGTATTCGGCCCCTTGGAATTTTTCAACCTTTTCCCACATTTCAGGATGCAAACATAAAGATATAAAGATAAAAACTTTTAATGTTATGATGAAGAATCAATAACAAGTGGGACACAATTGTGAAGTTGAACGAAATTTATTGCTTGTTTTAAACTTTCATAAAAAATAAATAACTGAAAATTGGGGTGTGCAATATTATTCGTCCCCTTTAAATTAATACTTTGTAGTGCCACCTTTTGCTGCCATTACAGCTGCAAGTTGCTTGGAGTATGTCTCTATCAGTTTTGCACATCGAGAGACTGAAATTCTTGCCCTTTCTTCCTTTGCAAACAGCTGGAGCTGAGTGAGGTTGGATGGAGAGCGTTTGTGAACAGCAGTTTTCAGCTCTTTCCACAGATTCTCGATTTGGATTCAGGTCTGGACTTTGACTTGGCCATTCTAACACCTGGATACGTTTATTTGTAAACCATTCCATTGTAGATTTCGCTTTATGTTCATTGTCTTGCTGGAAGACAAATCTCCGTCCCATTCTCAGGTCTTTTGCAGACTCCAACAGGTTTTCTTCAAGAATGATCCTGTATTTGGCTCCATCCATCTTCCCATCAATTTTAACCATTTTCCCTGTCCCTGCTGAAGAAAAGCAGGCCCAAACCATGATGCTGCCACCACCATGTTTGACAGTGGGGATGGCATATTCAGAGTTATTATGAGCTGTGTTGCTATTATGCCAAACATATCATTTGGCATTGTGCCCAAAAAGTTCGATTTTGGTTTCATCTCACCAGAGCACCTTTATCACATGTTTGGGATGTTTCCCAGGTGGCTTTTGGCAAACTTTAAATTACACTTTTTATGGATATCTTTGAGAAATGGGTTTCTCCTTGCCACTCTTCCATAAAGGAACATCAAAGAAAAAAATGGAGGAGAACAGGTTTTATGCCGCGCTTGAAGACCACAGACATTGATGTCGGAACAGATGATTCTTTTATTGTTTCATTCCTACGCGTTTCGGAGATCCCAACTCTCTCCTTCTTCAGGGAAAGAAGAAGAAGAAGAAGGAGACAGTTGGGATCTCCGAAACGCGTAGGAATGAAACAATAAAAGAATCATCTGTTCCGACATCAATGTCTGTGGTCTTCAAGCGCGGCATAAAACCTGTTCTCCTCCAGTTTTTTCTTTGATGTTCCTCTTGTGTAGCAGGGCTGCTGCTGGACCGCTTGGGCGCTCATTCTTGCTATCAATGGTGTTGTGACTGGCACAACCCGATCAGGTGAGTGCATTACTTCTTTATGATTTTGCCCAATATATCGGGTAAGACCCTATTGCGCCTTTTCTCTCCCATATAGTCTACTCTTCCATAAAGGCCAGATTTGTGCCCTATGGACAGACTCTCCCACCTCAGCTGTAGATCTCTGCAGTTCATCCAGAGTGATCATGGGCCTTTTGGCTGCATCTCTGATCAGTCTTCTCCTTGTTTGAGATGAAAGTTTGGATAGACGGCCGAGTTTTGGTAGATTTGCAGTGGTATGATACTCCTTCCATTTCAATATGATCACTTGCACAGTGCTTCTTGGGATGTTTAAATTTGTGGAACTCTTTTTGTAACCAAATCCGTCTTTAGGCTATGTGCGCACGTTGCGTCGGAGTACCTGCAGTTTATTCTGCACGTTTTCCTTCCCTTGGTTTTTGACCAAATGGCTTGTGACCATTTTTTAGCGCTAAAAACGCATGCGTTTTTACCGCGTTTTTACCGCGTTTTAGTGCATTTTTAGCGCTTTTTACCTGCGTTTTCACCTGCGTTTCTGCAGATGCGTTTTGTAGATCAAGACACTGAGAAATAAAGTTGAAATAGTCAAAAAGAATGATAAAAGAGAAAAAAAGTATAAAATTAACTTTTAATAAAACTATATGGAAAATTATCAATTTTAATGAAATAATAGTGGTTATGCACATTTTAACAGAAAAATAGGTAAAGTTTTTAATTTTTTAACATTTAAATTTTCGGTTATTGTGTGTGTGTAAAGGAACATTATAACCCATTAATTTTTGGCCAGAAAAGCATGCGTTTTTGGAGCCAAAAACGTAGTGGAAAAGCAGGTAAAAAGCATGCAAAATGCAGGAATTGTGATTTTGGTTGCGTTTTTGCCATTTCTCATTGACTCCAATGTTAAGGAAACGCTGCAGAAATGGCAAAAACAACTGACATGCTGCTTCTTTTTCAGCATGGTTTTTGACCACAAATATGCAAATTAAACGCTGCAGAAAAAAAAGCAAAGTGCAGACAGGATTTCTGCTTTTCCCATTGACTTTGCTGGCAAACAAAAACGCATGCGTTTTAGCGCAAAAACGCGGCTGCTGAAAACGCTGCAGAAACGTGGGAAAAAACGCAACGTGCGAACATAGCCTAAAACTTCTCCACAACAGTATCACGGACCTGCCTGGTGTGTTCCTTGATCTTCATGATGTTCTCTGTGCTTTAAACAGAACACTCAGGGTATGTGCGCACGTTGCTTTTTACCTGCTTTTTACCTGCTTTTTTGCTGCTTTTTCTTCTGCGCTGTTTAATGCCAAAATGGATGTGTTCTTCTATTCAAGCAAAGTCTATGGGAATTTGGGTTTCTTGTTCACACTATGTTGTTCAAAATGCTGCCTTTTTGTGGCAGAACTTTGGTCAAAAACTCAGCTTTTCAAAGAAGCAACATGTCAATTGTTTTTGCCATTTGGGTTTTGCACTGCAAAGCTGAGTTTTTGACCAAAGTTCTGCCACAAAAAGGCAGCATTTTGAACAACATAGTGTGAACAAGAAACCCAAATTCCCATAGACTTTGCTTGAATAGAAGAACACATCCATTTTGGCATTAAACAGCGCAGAAGAAAAAGCAGCAAAAAAGCAGGTAAAAAGCAGGTAAAAAGCAACGTGCGCACATACCCTGAGACTATCACAGAGCAGGTGCATTTATACAGCGGCTAGATTACACACAGGGGCTTATATTTATCATCATCAGTCATTTAGGACAACATTGGATCATTCAGAGATCCCCAATGAACTTCTGGAGTGAGTTTGCTGCACTGAAAGTAAAGGGGACGAATATTATTGCACGCCCCATTTATCAGTTATTTATTTTTTAAAACGTTTAAAATAAGCAATACATTTCGTTCAAATTCACAATTGTGTCCCACTTGTTGATTCTTCACCATAAAATTTTCATTTTTATCTTTATGTTTGAAGCCTGAAATGTGGGAAAAGGTTGAAAAATTTAAGTGGGCCGAATACTTTTGCAAGGCACTGTATAAATGACATCTTCTCTGAGACGTCTTTTTTCTAAGCTAAAAAAAAAATCTAACTTTTCCGGCCTCTCATCATATGTGAGGCCTCCATTTCTTGTAGTAGTCTTGTTGCCACCTTTGATCTGACTCTAACTTCTGAATGTCCTTAATAAAATGTGAAACCCAAAACCTTACAAGTGAAGAGGCCTTTATTTTGTAGAAACTTAGAAAATTGGTGTTTTAGTGAATTATACAATTTTAGTGACAAAATTAGTTCTTACCAACTCCAGATTATTTTCCTGATCATCTGCCTATGACAAGAAAAGTAAAAATGTACAGAAATTAAGTCAGGTCAAATAAAAATATAAATAAAAGCGTTTAGGAGTAACACAGAAGAGGATCTTCTTTTGCTCACCATTTCAGGACTTCAGTTTTACTTCAATTAGAAGAGGAATCTTGAATCTTTTTTCCCTATTTCAGTTTAAGACAAAAGCAGGAAATATTGTACTTTTTTCAAGTGTTTTGTGCCAGAGCGAAATGCAACTAATGACACAGTCCGGGTGTATATCCGCGTACTGGGCCGGGTTCCAATAAGCCATTCTACCATGAACAGAGTTTTGTGATCTTAAAGAGTAATCGTCATTTTATTTTATTTTTTTTATATATATGTAAATCAATAGTATGTGACTAGATATCAATACAGTAAATGCATTCGAGTGGAATTGAATCCTGCACAAAGTTAAAAAAATCCACATTTGCAAAATTGTTGGGCGCTGGCCGCCATTTTTTGGAACTGTAAAGGGCCGTTCAAATATACATAAAAAATATCCTTATACTCACCTTGGGCTGAGGCCACACGGGGATTACTGCGAGTCCTCGCATGACACTTGGCTCATGCTCGCAGCACAGCGGGAGCTGAGTGTCACGCGAGCGTCATGCGTCTGTGGTCCGATTGTGTGATCAGACCACAGTTGCGGACGGGAGGGCCGGCGCTGCGGAGGAGAGGGAGGGATTTATCTTCCTCTCTCCTCCATTGCCGGCTGATGCGAGAATCGCACTGCACTCGCCTTACACTGGTGTAACGCGAGAGCATGCAATGTTTCAATCGCCCCATAGACTTGAATGGGTGCGAGTGGAACGGGATCGCATTCCACCCGCAGCATGCTACAACTGTTTTCACAGTCCGATTAGGGCTGAGAAAAAATTGCTCATGGAAACTGCCCAATAGAGTAATATTGGTCCGAGTGGAATACAATTTTTTATCGCATTCCACTCGCTCCGTATTACTCGCCGTGTGTGCTGACCCTTACTTCTCACCTCTCCAACTGCTCAGCTACTCACCATCACCCGTCCCGTCCTCATCCCATTTTCAGATCACCGTTGGCCACACTGAAATCTAGGTTTCAATATTATCTGTATCATCCAATACCTGAATCTGGAAATAAAAACCAACTCTGCCATCCACACTGCCAGTACTGAGCCCAAACATGCTGTACACAGATCCCTGATTACCCACATACTGACCACCACTGTACATAGTATAATAATCTACTTGATAAACCGGGAAGTGATGTTATAGCTGCAGGGTATTACATGGAAACTTGCTACCGGAGGAACTTCCAGTAATACCAGGCCTGGCTGCGATTACCTACATTTGTGGTGCACCTGAGGCTTCTGGTCGCCACAGGGTACTGTGTCTCATTTAAGGCACAATATCCATCCTGGGTATGGAAAGGTTAATGTCTGATATGTCTCACTTAAACCACACAGTCAGAGAATGAGTCAGCAACTTCCTTGCATAACACATACAACAAGTAGATTCTCACTAATTAGACCAGGGGTGATCACCATGACAACTGGAAAATCCCTAGCTTGGAGACTCATCCAGAGGGAGGGGGGAGCACAGGTAAAATACAGGAGCAGACACAATTTCTTTAGATCAGTCTGGGACACAGAACAACATGGTCGTCCTGTCCACAGGGAGTGCTTCAGAGAACCTGTGGATAGCACTGGCCAGGCCGGGGGCAGGCTGGAGACACCAAGAGGAGAAGTAGACTGGTACCTTTAGATCTTGTGGGACGGAGGAGTTCTACAGCAGTCACTGGGGAGAAGCAGGCGGCTGCTTCAGGGCTGGCGATACTACAGGGTGCAGAGTCCTAGGGCAAGTTATACTTCACGTTGTTTGCCAACATCTGCAGGACGGAAAGATTTCAGGTCTCCCATCCACGACCCAAATAGCTCGAGGCATAGTGATACACTGGATTCGGGACTGAGTTCAGTGGCTCGTCCCAAGGCGAGGATCCACTTCACCTGCGACAGAGCTTAACTTAACAACTTAAACTTAAACAACCAAGGGGGTCCCCAAGGTGCTTTATGCCACGGGTATCGACACAGCGCATGTTAGAGAAGGAGAGACCCACAGAGACTGCCATACCGAACCTAACCTCTGACCTACCCGGGATCAACCGGAGCTTCATCGTGGCAGAGACCAGTAGCCCGGGTGCGGTGTTGAACCAGTAAGTAAAGACTTGGAACCCACACCTATTGACTCTGACTTTGATTGTGGTAGCCCTGCGCTCCGGCGCTCCTGGGGACTGCCGTGCCCCTGCATCCTCCTGGGGCCCGCTCCACCTGTGGGGAGCGATACCATCCCGGCTGCACCCGACATCTGCCCCGGTGAGAGATCCTGCAGCGGTGGCCCCCATCCCTGGCCGCGTACCACAGGTGGTGTCACGATCCTAATAGACTATCCTAACCCCAGACTACTACCTCTATCCTCTCTACCACCCTTCAATCCTCCTTCCTGTACACCTCGGGGCAACGGAACCAGGACAGGCCTTCCCGTGACAACGCAGAGGATCTGCACCCCACCTGGTAACGAGTAAATTAAAACACCTGCCCTGTGGGGCGCTACACATTGAACTCCGGAGCTCTCACCTGAGCTTCGGAATGCAGCCTGGACTGAACTTGGGGTTTGCAGGACTGAACCGCAAGTGCCAACTGATTCCCCGGCGATTGCGGTTCAGTTCATGTCACAGCTTCGGAGAGGTCAGGCTGAACTCCAGAGCTCAGGTGACAGCTTCATGATATGAACTGCAATCGCCGGGGACTCAGTCGGCACTTGCAGTTCAGTCCTGAAAACCTCGAGTTCAGTCCAGGCTGCACTCCGGAGCTCAGGTGAGAGCTCCGGAGTTCAATCCAAGTAACCGCAGCCAGGACCAGGTATTACTGGAGGTTCCTCCAGTAGCCAGTCCGACACTGGAAACAGGTGCGGCCATGCAAAACTTCATCACCCAGCTCTCTGATGCTTCTGCAGTGTGGAAAATGATGGCCAGAAATAATTTTTTTAATGCGATCATTTTCTCTGGTGCTCTGTCTTCTCCCCCAGTCCCTCTACCCCTTCTGTCCCCGTCTTCTCCCTTTGTGCTCTCTTTCCCCGCCCCTGTGCCCTCTCTTCTCCCCCCTGTGCTCTCTCTTCTACCCCCGTGCTCTCTCTTCTCCCTCCCCATGCTCTCCCTTCTCCCTCCCCGTGCTCTCTTTGTCTCTTCTCCTTCTCCCTGTGCTTTCTCTTCTCCCCCTCATGCTCTCTCTTCTATCAGTTGTGCTCTCTCTCTCTTTTCTCCCTCCCCCTGTGCTCTCTCTTCTTCCCCATGCTCTCTCTTCTTCCTCCCCATGCTCTCTCTTCTCCCTCCCCGTGCTCTCTCTTCTTTCTCCCCGTGCTCTCTCTTTCTCTTCTCCTTCCCCTTGTGCTTTCTCTTCTCCCCCTCATGCTCTCTCTTCTATCAGTTGTGCTCTCTCTTTCTCTCTTCTCCCTCCCTCTGTGCTCTCTCTTCTCCCACCTCCCATACTTTCTCCCCCTGCATTGTTTCTGTGCACTGTCTTCCCCCCCTGCACTGTGTGAGGAGATTAGCGTCCGGACTGTTGGAGGCTTATGTATAGTAATAAGCTGCCAGCAGAGTGATGTCACTATACAGCGATGAAGTAGATCAGCACAGGTGACGTCACTGGTCTCTGCTCCCAGCTTATTACTATTCATAAGCCGGCAGCAGTCAGGACACTGCACTCATCACACAGCGCAGGGTGGAGAAGAGAGCACACAGGGGGAAAGAGACAGTTGCCCCAAGCCCCATACTTCATTGACAGCTAGGACACCAGCTTGTGAGCAGCGCGGACGGTGTCCCTGACAGCGAGTGGGCACCCCTAGTTGTCCAGGGCCCTGACACTTGCCCGGGTGCGCTGGGTGGTGACGCCGGGCCTGCTTCCTCCTCCTGGTGCCTGTGCCTTTTTATGTAGAACAAAAGAAGCAGAGTTCTATGATAAGATACTGTAAATTACAAAGTTTCTTATTTTCACATGTACTATTGATTTATGAAATAAAAATCAAATGAAAGTTACTCTTTAACTGTTGACTATGGTGTTTTGTAATCTTAATATGATGCTAATCAAACTCTGAGAATATTACTAGCACAATGCATAGAATCTGGATTACGTGGGGCTTGTGGCTGGTGGTGGGATGAAGTTTGGTAAAGGAATGTGCATGAAAACAGGCTGCAGCTCTCTCTTTTCTTTTCTTTCTTGGGTACAAGGCATCTTTTTTTCAGGAGGTTTAAACCCAGAATCTGCTTAAAGGGGTTCAGTAAAATCCCTTCAAAAAAGAATATCAAAGAATTGACATGCTGCATGTTTGTGGTCACCACAAAGACGCAACCCAAAAATAAACTGCACTGTGTGGACAGCAAAAATAAAATCTCATAGACTTTGCTGGGGAAAGAAATGCATGCAGTTCTGAGACCAAAACTGCACCCAAAAAACACACAGAAACGCGGCACAAAATGCAGCGTGTGCACATAGCCTACAATGCTGTGGCTGGTGGGGACAAAAGCAGAATGCCAGAACTGCACTCACCTCTCCCACAGCTTCCATTAGCAGCATGTATTCAGGATATTATAGGGCGGCAATGAAAAACTGTGCTATGTGACTGCAGAGCTGCCCCATGATGATGTCCTGTTCCAGGAGGGGTGACAGAGGATACAGGGAAGTGAGTGCAGCCCCAGCATTATGTGACATCCTGTTTCAAAACAAGACATTTCAGGCAGTTAAGTTAAAAAAAACCCCCTGAATTTAAGGATTAGCAGGGAAGAGAGAAGTGTAGTGTAATGTATAATACAGCAAATGACAATAGTGCTTAGGGGTTAACAATAGACATTTATAAAGGACAATTTAGGTATCAGACCACCCCTTTAAGTTATGGTGATGTGTATGAAGGTAGGTGCAGGGTGTGACAGTTGCAAAGCTGTCTGTGGAGCATTCCAGTATTTGACTGGGGCCCCCTGACTGCTGTGCCCCGTAATAAGGGGTTAATCTGGTCGTCCCATGTAATTTTCTGCCTCCTCCCAGTTTGTTGCAGCCAATGATTCTTCTCTCCTCCTCCTCCTGCTTCCCCCTTTATAATTTCAATCCTTTCTGGTCTCTCCCCACTCTGTGGGACCCGGAGGCAGCTGTCCCCGCTGTGCACCTGGAGAGAGTGAGTAGGCAGTCGATCTAACCGCTGCCATCCCAGACTATCAGGAGGGATGAGGATGCATGGCTGTCATCCTAGATCTCTGGCCAGTGTCCCGTCCCTCCTGATGGCTAAGCTCCTGCCCCTGCTCACAGCCATGCCAGCAGGAGGTCAGCGTGCCTGCCTGCATCTAAGGCCCAGTGGAGGCAGCGTGCACCTCCTCACTCCCCTCCCCCTCCTCCCTCCCAGCCTTGATGGTCTGTCCCTGGCTGCTCCTGTCAGTAACAGAGAGCAGTAGCATCGCCCCCACCCTTTGCTATGCCCTAGTAACTGCACTGAACCCGTGGTTGCACTGTGTGGACGCTCCATTCTGGCCCCGCCCACCATCAGAGCAATTGCCACGCCCCCTCTATACAGGGAGTGCATCGCTACTATTTTTAACTGCCTGCACCCACCTTGTATGAGCTTCTTCCCTGTGGATGAGCCTGGAGTGTATGGGCTCTTCCCAGGTGGTTAGTCCTAGAGTGTATGAGCTCCTTCCAGGTGGATAAGCCTGGAATGTATGGGCTCTTCCAAGGTGGTTAGTCCTAGAGTGTATGAGCTCCTTCCAGGTGGATAAGCCTGGAATGTATGGGCTCTTCCAAGGTGGTTAGTCCTAGAGTGTATGAGCTCCTTCCAGGTGGATAAGCCTGGAGTGTATGGGCTCTTCCAAGGTGGTTAGTTCTGGAGTGTATGGGCTCCTTTCAGGTGGTGGATGTGGATGGTTTGGTTGATGGACATGGGATATTTCCTTGTGTCCACTATAATAATTCCCACCCTCCTACCCCCATTATAGTGTATATGTAACAATAAATAAATAGAACATTTACAAAAAAAAAAAAAAAGTATATTCCCTCTGGAAATGTTGGGCGGCATGGAGCCCACACATTGTAGAATCTATCCCACCTATATCCCGCCCCCACTATCAAACCCACCCTGCAGCGTTAGTTGCCTCTATAATGGGCGAGCGCAGCGCCTCATTCAGTGGGTCCATGCTCTGCATAATAGTAAACACACGTGATGTGCATGTTCCCCTCCCCGCAGCTATAAGACCGCTGCATTACTGCTTCTGCCCCCCACGCCATTATTAACCTCTAAACTGCATGTGCTGCCTCCTGCTGGCATGGCTCTTTCTTTAACCCCCTCCCTGCCCCCTCCTTGGTCCTTGAGCATGCGGGTGCTGGATCCCCGACATGGCGGTGCTGCCATTACAGCTGTGGTACCCGCTCCGCACGGTGACGCTCCTCGGTATCAGTCACTGCTGGCCGGCCTGTAATAGCCGGAGCAGTCGTTTGCATTACCACAGGCCTTCAGGAAGGAGTCATCGCTCAAGACGTTTGCCACGGCGTTCACCTTCATTGTCTGAAGAATCCCTAATCATTGGCAAGGCCCCACAGAAGGGCATGTTACAGGTCCTCCCGCCGACCCTCCAGCATCTGCCTGGGCCAGCCGGACTCTCCTGGTTCCTCCTGACAGCGGTGAGTACCCTTGGGTTGATTAGTCTTCCATGATCCCAGTTTATAATAATAGTAATAATAACAACTATAATGATGTCAGTAAAAAAAAAAAAAAAAAATGCTTTAACCAGATCCCCAGGAATTAAGTGTACACTAACCCCTGCTAGTAACCGCGGTATCCTAAAAGAACCCGCAGATGAAGAAAAAAAAAAAAAAAAAAACAGGCGTTTCCAGTTCAGGGTTGCGCTATGACTAGTTATAGCCTGTCGTACAGCGGTTTGGTGTGAGGGTTATAGCAGGTAGGCATCCACCAATTAAAGTGCAATGGATGAGAACATGGCGTCAAGTATTTGATCCCTGCGCGTTTCTCAGAGAGACGCTAAGTTACCGGGTTGCCATTTGCTTTTGGGGTTTGCCCATGATGCTTTACTTGTTCTCCCATACTGGGGTCTCTGGATCCATCCCCGCTCAGGGTCAGTTTGTGTTAGGACACCCCTCTGCTGCCCCCTATCGCCAGGTCACCTACCTAATTATTATTAACCATTCATTATTAGATGATGTCGCGGCTATCTGCATCCATGTGTTCAGCCTTAACCATGGTGTTTCTAATAATGTCTTACAAGGGTTCATTGTTAACCCCGATATATCCGATAATGACATTTACACAAGTGTGTTTTTGTATGTGTATATATAGAAATATAGATTATACTATAGCTATCAGATTCCATCTCCTCTCTCAGGTTTACATCAGTAACATGCATCATCACACATCGGGTCCCACACTGTCACCGTTTTTTCTGCATTTTTGGTTGCTTTGCAGACTTTAATTTATGACACGTTCCTTCTTTGGGTTGTTTTATTCATGTTATTACATTGTCATTTTACTTCTTTCCTTTAATGGTCATTAATTACGTGACGGGGTCTTTCCATCATACGCCACCGTGATGATTTAATGCTTCTCAACTTTATTAACCACGTTTTGTTCCTTTTTGTTTGGTCCAGTGTTTCTTATTTGGAGCCGCACCCTTTGTGATGGGTATTTGTTCATTTCGGGTAGTGATTCCCTCAGCGGGTGGCATTTTCCCTCATCTGGTTTTTTCCTTTTCAGACTTGGCCTTTTGCCGTGATTACGACATAGCTCAATGGTAGTGTGCAGGTTACAGATAGAGCTCTGGGTTCAGTCCCATTCGTGGACATTTTTACATTTCACCATCGTGGTATCCTATAAAAATATTGTATAATGCTACATCCTTTTTATCCTATAATTGCCTTTCTGCAGTCCCTGGGTTGGGATTTTATCTTTTCAATGTTGTCGGTTCTGTGCGTTGTGGGGTCTAGGGTTTGGATACTTCACCTAGAATTTCTGTGTTGTTTCCCATTGATACTACACTTGATACCACACCCGGACTTGTTTTCGCTTTTGGTTCATAAACATGAGCATTCCTAATCTTAAACCCCTTACCCTCCCCCGGTACATCGCCCGTTAGGTTATTTATTGTTCTTTAGTGTTTGGTTTCCCCATACCCGTGAAGTATCGTTGCTTAAGCCCCTCCTTGCTTTCATTATACTCTGAAAGTTTTGCCCCAATGCCCGAGTGGAGGGGATCCATTTCCATCATGATGCGCTCGATTATTGATGCTGGTGAAGTCCTTGGTGGCTCCACAACATGGTGAGCTTATGGTAAAACACGATGTGAGTGATATTCGTTTTCGATCAGTTTCTTCATATGTTTACTATTAAGTGTTTTTCTTTCTTCACACCATCGAGCCTTTAGGTATTGGTTCTTGCGTTCCTTGTTTTCTATCCTTGGACCAATTTTCTCCTGTCCCTAGTTTCTACTGACCTTTATTTTGCAATCAATGTTTCTCCATACATTCACTGCTAAGTGTTAAGTGATTGCTTCCAAAAGTAGTAAGAACTAATAAAAAAAAAAAAAAAATATCCAAATGAGCGTAATCTAGGTTTCCAATAGTTTTATTTATTTTCGCCAGTCCATGTAATGGTTGGACGCTGGTCTTTTACGCGCATATATACATATATAGTGTTTTTTCAGTATTTCCTTATTGTACAGGTGATGGAATTATTAAGATGAAATCAGACATTGCCAAAGGTTCTCTCTACAGGATATCCTCAATCATGTACAGGTGCCTTGAAATGACTTCTAGACTGATCTTACTGTATTGTCTATTTCAGTTATACAATTTCATTTATGTAAAAAAAAAAACAAAAAAAAAAGAAAAAAAAAAAAGTACTTTCTTGCATTACTAAAGGCTGTGATTTAATTGCGAAGGATATACTGTATATGGTAGTCTTGCACATTTGCACACCAGATATGACGCAGGGTGCTGACTATACATCAATTTCAACAAAAATTAGGAAATAAGGCCATCATGAGAAAAAGAATTAAAAATGATTGGAATGGTCAAACTAAAAAAAAAATAGGTAGGTGCTACTTCTGGTAGGTGTGGTTAAGCGCCTTTACGCTGCTTTTGCATACTGGGAGATTTGCAGTGTCCCGATCATGGGAGGAGAAGTGGAATAATACAATTTTGTTCCCCAGAACAAGTCCTGGTGATATTTGTTATGATACCGTAAGTTTTGCAGTTGGTCTTTTCAATTCGGATTCCAAGGTCAAATCACAGAGCCTTTATGTACTGATTGTTTCCTCAGGTATATTAGACCAGTTTATTGCTTTGGTAACAATTTTCTCTTTTTCAGATGGTGTCAGATCCGTGCTATGGATTTTTTGGCTGCTCACCATGAGCAGCCCGGAGAATGGAGAGCTATGCAGGTGGAAGTGGACGTTCATTGGAGAGGCATCAGAGACCGGTTTTGGCAGTAACGATCTGCCAAAAGAGTTATGATCTTACTGGACGCATTTTTACATGTTACTTTTTGGGTTGACCTCTGCCTCTTCCTCGTAGATTCTCACTATGACGAGTTCCAGGTTGATTTTAGGAGCTAATACTGGTTTAGCAGGTCATTCCTCGTGATCTTGTATTGATTTAGTCAAAGGTCATTCATCGCGTGGTATGACAGGGCGGCTATTGATGGATTGTTGGGTACACTTCATGCTGGAGTGCCACGTTTTATTTGAGGCGTACGATTCAGAGCTTCTGTTTCCCACTGGTATACGTTTAACATGACTTAGGGTTGATATTTCTTTGGTTTGCAGGTTGGTATTTAGCATGCCTTAGTTTCTGGGTGGGGGTCGGAGCACAGTTGGCACTTTGCTCCTCCTTGGCGGTCAATTCAACAACGTTGGTGGTTTTTTGGTACAAAAGTTACCCCCGCCGGGAGTCCGGCTGCGGCACAACGCTTTGTACTGGTTTACTGTGATTTATTTCAATGGTTTGTTATATATTTTGGGCTGTGACCGACCACCATCCACTAAAAGATGAGATTTGATTATTAAATCTCCATAATAAAGAGTTCTGATTTTATATACCTGAGTCTGATTCTTCATTACATGGGACGATTGGTTGTGGGGTTTTTTTGGGGTCTCAGCAGTCTGCTTGACTTGGGTAAAGCCAGGTAATCCTGTGTACTGCTCTGCTAAGAACACATATGAATCATTACTTTATGGCCTCGTGCACAGCAAAGCTGCGTACACAGATCCTGTTTACAAAGACAAGATTTTCTGTGGGTCCATATTAACACTAGAACTACTGAGGTAGTCATTTTGACTACTTTGCACTATGTATTTCTATATAGGTGTCACGAGTCCAGTAGTTCTAGTGTTAAGGACATGAAGGCACTTTGTGTGCAGTTATAATGTGCGTAATAGATTTTGAATCCATTTTAGGTAATCGTTCTTCAGTCATTGGAGAATAATATGTGACACAATCATGAACTCTCATTAAACCTCTCATTATGAACTCTCATCATCTCATTCAGTACAGATTATAGTTTCAAACAAGATTTACAGTATAGTCTTAATATTCTAACAAACAGCCTATAGGAATATATATTGAAAAATGATTCACACAAGCCATTTACAGTGCCGTCATCTGATGCCCCATGGTGTGTGCTAGATTACAGCGAAACTTGAGACGGGACATCAACTGAATTGTACTTAGAATACGTTTATCTTAAAGAACATAGAGATATGTACTCACCAAGGTCTAACAGGAGAAAGCTGAAAAAAGTGTAAGTGAAAGGAAATGATATAAAAAAAAAAATAAACTCCACCTCCAGTGTACGGATCATGCCTTATAAAAATTACCTTATATCCACAATGCTCCACCTAGTGATCACTCCCATAAGCAGTGCTCTAATCTGCAAGTCAGCCTTACTGACCCCTCCAGGTCACTTTCTCCTGCAGAATCCTACAGCCGAGTGATCTGTAAGATAGCTACAAACACAGGATCACAGCTGCAGACGCAGGATCACAGCTGCAGACGCAGGATCACAGCTGCAGACGCAGGATCACAGCTGCAGACGCAGGATCACAGCTGCAGACGCAGGATCACAGCTGCAGACGCAGGATCACAGCTGCAGACGCAGGATCACAGCTGCAGACGCAGGATCACAGCTACAGACGCAGGATCACAGCTGCAGACGGAGGATCACAGCTGCAGAGTCAGGATTACAACTGGAGACGCAGGATCACAGCTACAGACACAGGATCACAGCTGCAGACACAGGATCACAGCTACAATTTTATCTGTGTTTTGTCTTTTCTTAATGTCGTAGAAATAGGGAGTCCACCTGGTTTCTCAATATTAATTACAGCAGAAGGTTACTAAGAAAGAAAAAAAAAATCTTTTTAAAATACAATGACATGTCTTTGCAAGAAAACGGCATTCGTAGAAAGACAAGAGTGTCGATGGGTCTAGACTTTGGATCATGCCCATATTAGACACTGGCATTCTCAAGGGGTCTCTGGAGCAGCTGCAGCACTGGGATCCTGATGCCAAATGATGCCAAGAATATCAGCACAAAGCGTACAGTGACGCCTTGAAACTGGCAGTGTAAGGACTTGAGTGGTGATGTCACGGAGGTGGTACTGAAAGACCAGGGTTTCCTAAGCTGCCCCTAACACTCATCCTCACCCCGGGGGTACCCTTGAAGGTAGGCAGGTGTGACGCCCTGGCCTATCAGGTCGTCACAGGGTATTGTGCAATCTGCCCTTCTGTGCAATATCCATCTCCTCCTTCGTTAGGGGTCCCCAACCAATGGTGTTGCCAAAACCAGCTAATCAAAATCCTAGGAACACTCTGCATGACACCCACCAGTAGACGGCCTGAGTGGAATAGGTTGCCCACTTTGGGGGGTTGGTAAGAAGAAGTCAGGAGTGTCAGGAGTAGGCCAGTGTATTGTTGGAAGTGAAGGAGAGAGGAGGTCAGGAGCCGGGCTCCTTGGATGTACTAGGTAGCAGACGGTGGTCTGGGCCTTGTAGGAGCTGGACCCCCGGTAGCAGGGGATCGTGACAAGGGGCACGGTATTGTCGAGGAGGACAGCCAGCGGCCTTGTACCATCACCGGGCTGGGACCAGGGCACAATGGGGTACGTTGACCCTAGGTCTGGGAGTAGCTTCAGGCAACCTGACAATTGACCCGACGAGAAGGAAGCCTTCAAAGTCCGCTCTCCATCCGCTCCAAAATCGGGGTACTAGCGCAACGAGGGGGACAGGACTTTCCACTAAAACGGTCCAGGAAATCCCAAGCGTAAACCCTGAGATCAAGCTCCCTCAGTTAGCCATACTGGGGAGCGGGACCCGACTAGTTTCAAGCTATAGGGGCCAACTAAGAAGAGAACAAGGTGCCAAGGTAAAGGTCACGGATCATCGGGCAACACCAGCGAGACCAGGACCCAGATGTGCTCCCCTCAGCAGCAGAGGTGTCCAGAACTTTGGTTTACTAAGTTGTCGGTGTCAGCTTTATGGACCGAGTGAGTACGCAAGTGACCCTTACCTCCCCAACGACACATCCCCATCACTATCACCGAGTCCCGGGGCATTCCCCCCTACCCGTCGAGGGGTTAAACACCTAGCTGCCCACTCCATCGCCACCAGGTGCTCCCCAGCTGCAGTGGTGGTGCTCCATCTTGCCGTGCACCACGGGTGGCATTACGAACTGTAGATACACCATCCCCTGTAAATATCCCCTTCATTTGAGTGGCCGCATGACCCCCGGTCAGCAGCTCGGCTGCTGACGTGGGGGTGGCACAGAGGCCCAGGTCCCTGACCTGACCCTGTCTCCAGTATGAGCACATAGAAAAAAATGCAGCACCTGTAGTCCGATCTTCAATTTATATAAAACATCCTTTTATTGGAAACATGTTAAAATATACATGTATAGATAGAAAAGCCTTACGCGTTTCAGGTCATAGTGACCCTTACTCATAGGTAGTATGTTTAGAATAAAGCAGACATTTATACAAACTTTGAAGAAAGGGAATACAATACACGTGGAATGGGTAAATTACAACAGCTGTGCCCATTAACTATTTCTTGTCCATGGTCAGGATCACAAAAAGGGAAAGAGGATAATTTATCTCAGAGAAATATAAATCTCAAATAACAAAAAGTGCAATAGAAAAATACAAATGCAGATATAATTCTAGCACAAAATATTACATCAATAAAAACATTGCATTAAATATCACATACTGTAGATGTTGTTTGTAAATATGAAAAAACCGTAAGGCTACTTTCTGTTATAATATGCAAATTAATATTCATGAGCAAAAAATCTTCCAAAATCTGTATATTTCCTCACTAAAAATTGAGTTGCCAGTTATTTCATTGATTAAATTTGTGCCGCCCCCGCGACAGCTGATGGGCTGCTCGGACCCGGATCCGCAGTGGCTCGAGGGAGTCTCCGGATCTGAAGCGGCGTCGCGCGGCACCCTCAGAAATAAAGGGGGGAGGATTGTTTGTGGTTTTGGGATAATGTTCGTGATGCCACCATGGTGTGTGGTAACGTGAGGGTCCACCGCTGCCGGTTTTGAGGAGCCCGGGGACGCTGGTGTGTGGCAGCTGAAGTTGTTAACCCCTGTGTGGGCAGGGGAGTGGTGTCCCGGGGTCCGGTAATGGATGGCGTGGGGAACCCGTCGGGTGCAAGGGGGGTAACGTGTATTCACACAGTCCAAAGTCCCTGATGCTGACACCAGGTAAACCAAACTCTTGAGCACTCTGTGGTCCTTGGGCGGGCACATTGGGTCCGTGTCCTCTAGGTGTTGCCTGTTGACCTGAAGCCTTGTCCCTTGGCACTGTGTGTCCTACGTGTGGATCCCTTACATTTGAAGCGTTTCGGGTCCCGCTCACCTGCATGGCTAGCAGGGTGAGGTTGCTCTCAGGGTTCACGCTTGGGATTTTCTGGACGGTTGTGGGAAGTCCTATTCCCCTCGTTGCACTAGTACCCCGATTCTGGAGTGGATGGGGAACGGTTCCTGAAGATTCTGTTCCCGTCGGGTAAATTACTGGGCTGCGTGAAGCTACTTCCCAGCCTGGGGTCCGCGTACCCCGTCGTGCCCTGGTTCCTGCCCGGTTCTAGCACAAGGCAGCCGGCCTGCTCTCTGTAGCAGCACCGTGCTCCCTGCCACTACCTCCTGCGACCGGGGTTCCAGCCCCTTCTGGCCAGGCCAACGTATGGCACCTGGGATGGGTACAGGAGCCTAGCTCCACAGCGTGACCTGCTCTGTCACCGCTGTCTCTCTTTCCACCTCAACTCTACAACTCTACAACTCTACAACTGCACTGACACTTCTGTCCTCCTTCTACCAGCCCTCCATCTGGGTGGCCCTATTCCCCTCAGGCTGCCCAATGGGTTTTTGGTGGGTGTGCTGCAGTGTTCCTCAGGATTTTTGTACACCTATTGGTAGCAATACCAAAGTGACAGGACCCGTAACCAAGGAGGAGCGGGTACCATGCAGAAGGGCAGATTGCACCCTTGTGACGACCTGATAGGCCAAGGCGTCACAAATTCATCTAAGATTAGGGATTATAAGGATTATGCTTGTTGTTGAACCTGGTCTGAAGGTGCGTTTATATGAAAAAAACTGTCATTTAATTTTCCTAAGTTCAGCATTATACGGTACATAAAAAAATATATATCATTTGGTTTCCAGAAAAAATACAACATTATGCCTCAAAAATTGGGGGGGAAAAAAAAAGTGTATTTCAGAAATATTTAATTTTAAAGCGGAATATCTGACTACTCAATATTATTAGTTCTACTTCCAAAATTAATTAATTCTAGTTGGAAAGCAATCCCCAAAAGCAATGAAAAATTATTATTTTTTTTTTTTTCAAAGTTAACTAAAAAAAATAAATTGTAGGTCATTTCGGTAATTAAGTCCCTCTGGGGCCCGGGATTTCAGGAGTAGTATTCACTGAGCCTCCCTCAATAGGAGCTTTTTTCTCCAGTCCCCTCCACAGATGGGTTTAAAAACCCTCTCAATGCCCATAATGGATAGGGGTGATAAATCTCCTTGATGTTCCTCAAGTGTCTAGATAAGGCTACTTTCACACCTCCGGTTTGAGCAGTGCGGCTTAATCCGGCTGTGAAACCTATGCAACGGATGCGGCGAAAACACCGCATCCTTTGCATAAGTTTTTACATGCGGCACGTCCGTTTTTTTCCGGTTGCGGCACGCTACTGACCATGCGCAGTGGAAGAAACCGCATGCGGTTGCCGGCTTTGTTTTTTATCCGCATCGCGCCGCATCCGGCGTCCATAGGCATGCATTGAAAAATGCGCCGCAGCGTCCGGATGTGGCGCAATGCGTTTTTTTTGCCGGAGCAAAAAACGTTGCAGGCAACGTTCCATCCGGCCGCGGCATCGGCTAAATCTGCCGCATGCGTCAAAAACCGGACCGAACGCAAGCCCATGCGGCACAATACGGCACTAATGTAAGTCTATGCAAAAAAACCCGCAACCGGCGGCAAAAAAAACGGTTGCGTTTTTTTTTGCAGGGCGCCGTATTGTGCCGCAGAGTAAAAACCGGATGTGTGAAAGTAGCCTAAACCCGACAAACCTTTGCTAGTTCTAGTGTTTTTGTTAATTCCGCTCCAATGTGTTCAGACATGCGTTTTTTTAAAGTTCTAGTAGTACATCCAACATAACATTTTTTGCATTTTTCACAATCTGCCTTATAAATTACATGTGTACTAGAACAATTAATAAAAGAGTTAATATTATATTATTTAGTGTGATTATCAGTAAATGAAGACGTCTTATTAAGGATTTTACAGGGATTTCATCTCTGCAAAGCCCATGCAAAACACCCATTAATACTAAGCCAGTTCTTAAGGGTGCTTTACACGCTGCGACATCACTAGCGATCTCGCTAGTCATTTTTATAGGGTCGGTCACATGTGCGATCTCTGCAGATTGCATCTGCGATCTGGCGTGTCACATCGCTAACGAGATCGCTAGCGATGTCGCAGCGTGTAAAGCACCCTATTATTCTGGTTGCCTAGATTATTAAGATGCATGCTGGGAGAAACAATATTACCAATATTATTTTTTGTTTAATTTGATTCTGCTCTAGTATGAACCCTGATCTTACTACCCCCATCCCTGGGAGCGGGCTGCAAAAGCAGTTACAAAACCCCACAAATAAGACACAGACAAGGGAGAACGAAACCTTGTACACACTGCACTTGTGATGCCCCTGGACTATCAGGTCGTCACAGGCAGGGCCGGCTCCAGGTTTTTGTGGGCCCCGGGCGGAAGAGTCCCAGTGGCCCCCATAAACACGCAGACACACACACATACACAGATACGTACACTACATATACATATTTAAAGACAAACTCACAAAAATACATATAAACAGACAAATCTATACAGTCATATACACTGACATACATAGATACACATCATACATGCATACAGACAGACACACAGCTCTGCTGCATACATACACACACACTGCTCTGCTGCATACATACAGACACACACACACATTCTGCTCTGCTGCATACATACAGACACACACACTGCTCTGCTGCATACATACATACGGACAGACATACACACACACACACTGCTGCTGCATACATACATACATACAGACAGACACACACATACTGCTCTGCTGCATACATACAGACACACAGCTCTGCTACATACATAAAGACACACATACTACTCTGCTGCATACATACAGACACACACACACACACACACACACACCGCTTGCTGCATACATACATACAGACAAACACACACTGCTACAGACAGACACACACATACTGCTCTGCTGCATACATATATACATAAAGACAGACACCCACATACTGCTCTGCTGCATGCCTACATACATACAAACAGACATCCACATACTGCTCTGCTGTATGTATACATACAGACTGCTCTGCTACATGCATACATACAGACACTCTGCTGCATACATACATACAGACGGAAACACACATACTTCTCTGCTGCATGCATACATACAGACTGCTCTGCTGCATGCATACATACAGACAGACACACACATCACACACATACTTCTCTGCTGCATACATACATACATACAGATACACACATACTGCTCTGCATGCATACATACAGACACACACATACTGCTCTGCTGCATGCATGCATACATACAGACACACACATACTGCTCTGCTGCATGCATTCATACATACACACACATACTGCCCTGCTGCATGCATGCATACATACAGACACACACACACACACACATACTGCTCTGCTGCATACATACACACAGACACACACACATACTGCTCTGCTGCATACATACATACATACAGACACACACATACTGCTCTGCTGCATACATACATACAAACACACACATACTGCTCTGCTACATACATACATACATACATACAGACACATACACATACTGCTCTGCTGCATACATACATACATACACAAACACACATACTGCTCTCCTGCATACATACATACAGACACACACCTTGCTTTGTGGGGCCCACACACCTTGCTCTGCGGGGCCCACACACGTGGCTTTGCGAGACCCACAGACGTGGCTCTGCGGGGCCCACACACGCGACTCTGCGGGGCCCACACACGCGACTCTGCGGGGCCCACACACGCGACTCTGCGGGGCCCACACACACGGCTCTGCGGGGACCACACACACAGCTCCGGGGGCCAGCACATACGGCTTCGGGGAGGGGGGCAGGGCATACATCGCATGGGGGAGAAGCCCATACAGTTCACTGGGCCCCATAAATCGGGGGGCAGGGAGGGCACATACAGATCAAGTGAAGGGGGGAGGAATGTCCCACATACCGCTCATGTCACGGTGGAGATGGGGCCCACACAGCGCCGGGAGCAGCTGTACTGGGGGTCGCTGGCTGGCACTGCGCCTCCTACATCTGTGGGACCGAGCAAGACACCGGACGGTAGCTCCGCCCACAGATGAAGCTCAATCCAGGAGGACGCAGCGAACGCTGTGGTCTGCACGCCTTAAAGGGACGGCAGCCACAGTTTCCTGCCGAGGACTGCGGTCCCCGGAACTTGGCCCGGGGGCAGCAGAACTGACGAGGCCAAGTGGGCCCGCAGGCTCTCCAGGGCCCTGGCATTTGGCCGGGAATGCCGGGTGCTGACGCCTGCCCTGGTCACAGGGTACTGCACGCTCTTTCTCCTTAGTGCAGTATTCAAATCCCTCATGGTTCTGGGTCCCCATCTTACAGTGCTGCCCCCAACAGCAAATCAAATCCTAGATACACACTGCACCACACCCACCAGACACACCAGTGGGCGGCTTGAGTGGAATAGGGTCACCCACCTAGGGGTCAGGAAGGGGAGGTGAGGAGTGTCCGAGTAGAGAGTAGAGAGGAGAGTGAAGTAGAGTTGTGAAGTGGAGGAGGCAGGGAGCAGTGGCTCCCAAAAGTAGCTGTCTTTGTTGCAGACGGTGGTCTGGACCTAGAAGAGTCGGACCCCCGGTCGCATGGGATTGAGGCAAGGTGCCTGGACCTGTCAAACAGGACGGTCAGCAGCCTGGTCCTCTCACCGGTCCGGGACTGAAGGCACGGCGGGGTACACAGACACTAGGTCGGGGAGAAGCTTCAGGCAACCCGGCAAATAACCTGCGGTGAACGGAGCCTTCATGGACTGTTCCCACTAGCTCCAGAATCGGGGCATAGCGCAACGAGGGGGAGAGGGCCTTCCATACAAGCAGCCCACTAAAATCCCAAGCGTGAGCCCTGAGAGCAGGCTCCCACACTTAGCCATAGTGGGGAGCGGGGCCCGGCAAGTTTCAGACTACTGGGCCACTACGGTGAATTTAAACTTTGTGCCAGGAGGCAGGTCACGGATCATCAGGCAGCGCTGCAGGGGACGGGACCAGGACAAGCTCCCCTTTGAGCGGCAGCGGCACCCAGAGACTTTGTTTGCCCGGTTGTCAGTGTCTGCTTACTGGTTGAGTGAGTACAGGAGTGATCTCCCCGTCACAGCACCCAGTATCATCTTCCAGAGTCCCGGGGCATAACCCTACCCGTGGAGGGTAACGACACCTTGCTGCCCATTCCATCACCCTGCGTACTCCCAACAGCAGCGGCAGTACTACCAGTCACCACACACCACGGGTGGCGTCACGAACTATAACTCCCCTGTATATATCCCCTTTTACTTTAGAGTGTGGCCCCTAAGCCCCCGGGTCTGGAGACCCTCAAGCCACGAATGGACACTACCCCCGGATCTGAGCAGTTCGATCCACTGCTGGGGCGGCACACACTCACACACAAAGGGGAGACAATATGTGTACTTGTGTAATAAAGAAAAGGGTAGGGAAAAGCTCATAACAGGGGAACGTTCACACCACACAACAAAGCAACTGTTCACCATGAACTGAGACCGGGATCGCTTATGCTATATTCAACAATCTACCGTTACACTCTCCAGCCTTAAATAGGAAGAGACCAGCTGTGAATGGTAATCAGCAACCTGGTTCTCAGAAGAATTGCACACTGCTCCAAAAAATGATTAAGGGTATGTGCGCACGTTGCTTTTTACCTGCTTTTTACCTGCTTTTTTGCTGCTTTTTCTTCTGCGCTGTTTAATGCCAAAATGGATGTGTTCTTCTTTTCAAGCAAAGTCTATGGGAATTTGGGTTTCTTGTTCACACTATGTTGTTCAAAATGCTGCCTTTTTGTGGCAGAACTTTGGTCAAAAACTCAGCTTTGCAGTGCAAAATCCAAATGGCAAAAACAATTGACATGTTGCTTCTTTGAAAAGCTGAGTTTTTGACCAAAGTTCTGCCTCAAAAAGGCAGCATTTTGAACAACATAGTGTGAACAAGAAACCCAAATTCCCATAGACTTTGCTTGAATAGAAGAACACATCCATTTTGGCATTAAACAGCGCAGAAGAAAAAGCAGCAAAAAAGCAGGTAAAAAGCAGGTAAAAAGCAACATGCGCACATACCCTAACTCCTGCACGTCTGGAAGCAGTGAAACAACTGAGCCAACGCCCAGCAAAGCTGAACTCTTAAGGCCATGTGCGCACGTTGTGTTTTTTTCATGCGTTTCCGCAGTGTTTTGAGCTGCATTGTTTTAATGCAAAATTGCATGCGTTTTGATTTCCAAGCAAAGTCTATGGAAAATAGGGCTTTCTTGTGCGCACGATGCTTTTAAAAACGCAGCGTTTTTGGTGTCAAACATTTGACAAAATCTCTGCGTTTGGGAAGCAACATGTCAATTGTTTTTGCCATTTTGGCAGCGTTCTACACCCATTGAAATCAATGAGTTGTAGAAAAACACTGCCAAAATGTTAAGCAGTGCGCTTGCACTGCATTATTGTTGCGATCCGCATGTTTTTTTAACATAACAAAGGCAGGTCTTTCGTCTTTCTCTCTCTGTCGGTTGGTCTTTCTCTCTCTCTATATGTCTCTATTTCTCTGTCCATGTCGGTCTCTCCCTCCCACCTTCTCTCTCATACTTACGAATCCACGATCACCAGCGTGGCGCTGCACGGCGTTCACACTGTGGCGGCTTCTCCTCTTTTGAAAACGCCGGCCGCTCATTAATTCATCACGTATTCCCTGCTTCCCATGCCCACCGGCGCCTATGATTGGTTGCAGTCAGACACGCCCCCATGCTGAGTGACAGCTGTCTTACTGCAACCAATCACAGCCGCCGGTGGGCGTGTCTAAATAGTGCAGTAAAAATAAATAAATAAATAAATAATTGAAAAAAAACCGACGTGCGGTCCCCCCAATTTGGATACCAGCCATGGTAAAGCCACACGGTTGAAGGCTGGTATTCTCAGGATGGGGAGCTCCACATTATGGGGAGCCCCCCGGCCTAACAATATCAGCCAGCAGCCGCCCGGAATTGCCGCATTCATTAGATGCAACAGTCCCGGGACTTTACCCGGCTCATCCCGAATTGCCCTGGTGCGGTGGCAAATGGGGTAATAAGGAGTTAATGGCAGCAGGCCATAGCTGCCACTAAGTCCTAGGTTAATCATGGCAGGCGTCTCCTCGAGATACCGTCCATGATTAACCTGTAAGTTAAAGAAAATAAACACACACATCCAAAAAATCCTTTATTTGGAATGAAAGACAAAAAAACACCCTCTTTCACCACTTTATTTACCCCTCAAAAACAACTCCAGGTCTGACGTAATCTACGCAAGGTCCCGCGATGCTTTCAACTCTGCTACATCGGAAGCTGACAGGAGCGACAATAGAACACCGCTGCTCCTGTGAGCTCCATGTAGCAACTGAAGTGAGTCGCGCAAACAGCTGTGCTGTCACTGAGGTTACTCGCAGCCACCGCTCTCAGGGGGAGGACTGCAGCTGTGGCCGCGAGTAACCTGAGTGAAAGCACAGCTGATTGCGCGGCTTACTGCAGTCACTCAGGGGATTTGCGATCACAGGTGAGTCCTTCATGTGTGACCACAAATCAAGCCGCGGCACACGCACAGCTTGATTTGTGGTCACACGCACAGAGCCGCGCAATCACAATAAAGTCGGGTGAAGTTCATCCGAGTTCATTCTGATCGTGCGGCTCTGTCTCGCAGCCAGCCGTGCTCTTTTTGACAGTGCGGTCTCACTCGGCTCCACTGCAAGTCTATGGGGATGCTGCAGAGCCGAGTGGGTGCGTACTGAGAAAAATGTGCGTTCTGGATGCTTTTCCCACTCTGTCTATGGCAGAGAAAGCATCCAGAACGCATGAATTCTCCAGGAAGGTGCGCACGTTGCATTCTGCTGAATGCGTCTCAGAATGCAGCTTTTTCGGCTGCGTTCTGAGACACACAGGCAGTGACTTACACGCTGCGGAATAGAATGTAATGTTTGCACATGGCCTAAGAGAGACCAGGTTACCTGCCGGACTCTGCAATGTGAACAGAGTCAGACATCACAATCAAGGCCGGCCTTAGCCTGAATGGCGCCCTGTGCAAAACTGCCCTTTGGTGCCCCCCCTACTGATTTTTTACTCAGTTTCCCAGGAAACAAACGAGGACAGGAGGCCATTTTTTTTATATCCTAAGAAAATTGATCTCTTCAAATGTACAATAAATTACAAATTTGTGCTGGAGAATCTGCACCTCAAATCCATCACGTCTGATCTCGCTTTTTTAGAGGTCTTCCGATTTCAACCATTTATGCCGTATCCATGGATATTACACCATACCCCAGCTCCGCCTCCACCCCTCAAGCCCTCCACACTCACCACCATTCTAGGAAAAACGTATGTGTGTGTATATATATATATATATATATATATACACACACACACAGTCATGGACAAAAGTGTTAGCACCTTTGAAGTTGTTCCAGAAAATAAAGCATTTCCCTTAGAAAATTAATAATATACCCCCTACACTTCCCCTCTCCATAATATACTCTCTACACGGACCCTTTCCATAATCTCTCTCCGACACTGCCCCTAATTATAATATTCCCCCACACACTACCCCTCAGTGTACCCCCACACGATATCCCTGTGTATAATATCCCCACATACTGCCCCTCTGTAAGATATCCCACATACACACACACACTGCTCCTCTGTATAATATCTCTCCCACACATGCTGCCCCATGTATAATATCCCCCACAAACACTGCCCCTCAGTAGAATATACCCACACAATGCCCCTGTGTGTCATATTCACACACTACTCCTCTGTATAATATCCCCCCACACACTGCACCTCAGTACACTATCCCCCACACACACACTGCACCTTAGTATACTATCCCCCCACACACACACTGCTCCTCAGTATAATATCCTCCACACACTGCTTCTCAGTATAATATCCAACCACACACTGCTTCTCTGTATAATATCCCCCCCACACAATGCCCCTCTGCATAATACCCCCCACACACTTGTCTTCTGTATAATATCCCCACATACACACTGCTCCTCTGTCTAATATCCCCCCCACACTGTGCTCCTCTGTTTAGTATCGCCCCAACACACTGCTTATCAATATAATATCCCACACACACTGTTCCTCTGTCTAATATCCTCACACACACTGCTCCTCTGTATAATATTCTCCCACACACTACTCCTCTGTATAATATCCTCCCACACACTGCTCTTCTGTATAATATCTCCCCACAAACACTGCTCCTCAATATATCCCCTCCACACACTGCTCCTCTGTATAATGTCCCCACACGTACACTGTTCCTCTGTAAATACCAACACATTGCCCATTTGTATAATATCCCACACACTTCTCCTTTGTGTAGCATCCCACACACACACTGCCCCTCTATATATCCCCCACACACTGCAACTCTGTATAATATAGAAATCAAGGAAGAAAAATATCCAGCGTGGTCCAAATTCTCGTATAAAAAATCATCTTTATTGTTTAATCCTTAAAAGTAGGAGTTTACAGGCGGTCAGCAAAAATACATGGATGTTAATAGGACCCCACAAAGCTACGCGTTTCGACGTGAGCCTTAATCATGCTCTGGGGAGGAAGAGATGTCGGCTTCCTATATCGTGCAACACACACCCTCCCAAATTAAAAACACATGTTGTCTTCAAAGGAACATTCACAATACAACACATCACATTGGGAGATTATAGACATTGCGGTTTTTCCATGATAGAAAAGAAAAAGAGGAAGAAATAGGGGAAAAGGGAGAGAAGGATGCAAAAAAAAAAAAAAGAAGAAAAGGGGAAGGAAGAGAAGGAGAAGAAAGATGGGAAAAGATTATGTGGAAAAATGAGGAAAAAGCTGGGAGAATGAGAAGAAAAAGAAAAGAGGGAGATAAGTATGTGAAAAAAGTGGAAACAAGAAAGGAAAAGGAAAAAGAGAGTGTTAAATGGAAAAAAACGTTAGGGAGGGAGTTGGAAGGGTTAAAAATAAATAGTTGAAAAAATAATCATATCATATGAATTATTATAGTATAATCATATAATACATTAATGCATGATTATATAGAACAGTCATTAAATAATCATAATAGAGAAAATCAAAACCATATAGGTATCTTTCATCACTCATTAGCGTTCTATATATAGAAGCATCGATAAAATAGACCCCTATCAGTGTGCATTATAAGAGAAAGTGAGAGAGTACAAAAGAATGTGTTTGTGCTTATCCAGTTATGTTAATCGTCCCAAAAAGGAAATCTTTTAAAAGTAGCAGTGCCAATACACATGCTGAGATCGTAAAGTCAGTATGTGAATCCTTGTAGAAAATTAAATAGATCGACAAATCTCCATGCTACTTTGGTCATTAATATAATCCACATCGTGGGATATTCTTTATTATTATGATCGATTTTTGTTTATGTCACTATTTCCTTCACCCTCATCGGTTTTATATTTTTCATGACTAATTGTTGTTATCCATGACACAGATATCAGGATATATATCAAAGAAAGAAGTTTTTTTGTGTTCATGACTGTCCATGGAATTTATATGATATATATCCGTTACCTAAATATGTGCTATTAAAGTCGGAAAATATTTATTTACATTTATCCCATTTTTTATATATGGTTATTTATCATTTCATTTTATTTCAGTTGTTTGTTTGTAATTATAGTTTTTATGTATATATATGTACAAGCTGAGATCGTAAAGTAGGTATGTGAAACCCTATGGAGAATAAGTAGATCAATAGATATCAGTATTATTTGGTCATTTATATAGTCCACATCGTAACATATTCTTTATTATTAAGATAGATTTTTTTCATGTTACTATTTCCTACACCCTCATCAATCTTATATTTTTCATCATTAATTATTGCTATCCATGACACAGACATTAGGAAATATATCAAAGTAAAAGATTTTTTTATGTTCATGACTATCCATTGAGTTATAAAATATATAACTGCTACATAGATATATATCATCAAGGATGAAAAATATTTATAACATTTATCCCATTTTATATATATAACTATTTGTCATTTCATTATATTTCTGTTGTTTATTTATAGTTTTAGTTTTTTCATATGTCCATATATATGTAAGGGGGGGGGAAACGCAGAGAAGTTGAGTATATATATATATAGCATTGAATCCATTAATCTATAATAGGTATATAAAAAAGTGCTTCAAATATTAAGGATTTTGTGAGCAAAAAAGGGGGGGGGGGAGGCTGGACATTGTACCAAATTTATTATAGGGAGTAAATCATGAAATCATGAACTATAATTATTATATATCAATTGGAATCTAATTATTGAAATAGTTCTAATGGTTCACATAATTAGTGTCATAATTTAGAATCCCACATGGGATGAATCATCGACAAGATTTGATTCTACATTACTAATTGTCATACCAACATTCTCTTTATTCTCCTCTTCTGCCCTGGTTGATCATTTCATTTCACTTCCCTAGATGATAAATTATGACACTAATTATGTGAACCATTAGAACTATTTCAATAATTAGATTCCAATTGATATATAATAATTATAGTTCATGATTTCATGATTTACTCCCTATAATAAATTTGGTACAATATCCAGCCTCCCTCCCCCCTTTTTTGCTCACAAAATCCTTAATATTTGAAGCACTTTTTTATATACCTATTATAGATTAATGGATTCAATGCTATATATATATATACTCAACTTCTCTGCGTTTCCCCCCCCCCCCCCTTACATATATATGGACATATGAAAAAACTAAAACTATAAATAAACAACAGAAATATAATGAAATGACAAATAGTTATATATATAAAATGGGATAAATGTTATAAATATTTTTCATCCTTGATGATATATATCTATGTAGCAGTTATATATTTTATAACTCAATGGATAGTCATGAACATAAAAAAATCTTTTACTTTGATATATTTCCTAATGTCTGTGTCATGGATAGCAATAATTAATGATGAAAAATATAAGATTGATGAGGGTGTAGGAAATAGTAACATGAAAAAAATCTATCTTAATAATAAAGAATATGTTACGATGTGGACTATATAAATGACCAAATAATACTGATATCTATTGATCTACTTATTCTCCATAGGGTTTCACATACCTACTTTACGATCTCAGCTTGTACATATATATACATAAAAACTATAATTACAAACAAACAACTGAAATAAAATGAAATGATAAATAACCATATATAAAAAATGGGATAAATGTAAATAAATATTTTCCGACTTTAATAGCACATATTTAGGTAACGGATATATATCATATAAATTCCATGGACAGTCATGAACACAAAAAAACTTCTTTCTTTGATATATATCCTGATATCTGTGTCATGGATAACAACAATTAGTCATGAAAAATATAAAACCGATGAGGGTGAAGGAAATAGTGACATAAAAAAAATCGATCATAATAATAAAGAATATCCCACGATGTGGATTATATTAATGACCAAAGTAGCATGGAGATTTGTCGATCTATTTAATTTTCTACAAGGATTCACATACTGACTTTACGATCTCAGCATGTGTATTGGCACTGCTACTTTTAAAAGATTTCCTTTTTGGGACGATTAACATAACTGGATAAGCACAAACACATTCTTTTGTACTCTCTCACTTTCTCTTATAATGCACACTGATAGGGGTCTATTTTATCGATGCTTCTATATATAGAACGCTAATGAGTAATGAAAGATACCTATATGGTTTTGATTTTCTCTATTATGATTATTTAATGACTGTTCTATGTAATCATGCATTAATGTATTATATGATTATACTATAATAATTCATATGATATGATTATTTTTTCAACTATTTATTTTTAACCCTTCCAACTCCCTCCCTAACGTTTTTTTCCATTTAACACTCTCTTTTTCCTTTTCCTTTCTTGTTTCCACTTTTTTCACATACTTATCTCCCTCTTTTCTTTTTCTTCTCATTCTCCCAGCTTTTTCCTCATTTTTCCACATAATCTTTTCCCATCTTTCTTCTCCTTCTCTTCCTTCCCCTTTTCTTCTTTTTTTTTTTTTGCATCCTTCTCTCCCTTTTCCCCTATTTCTTCCTCTTTTTCTTTTCTATCATGGAAAAACCGCAATGTCTATAATCTCCCAATGTGATGTGTTGTATTGTGAATGTTCCTTTGAAGACAACATGTGTTTTTAATTTGGGAGGGTGTGTGTTGCACGATATAGGAAGCCGACATCTCTTCCTCCCCAGAGCATGATTAAGACTCACGTCGAAACGCGTAGCTTTGTGGGGTCCTATTAACATCCATGTATTTTTGCTGACCGCCTGTAAACTCCTACTTTTAAGGATTAAACAATAAAGATGATTTTTTATACGAGAATTTGGACCGCGCTGGATATTTTTCTTCCTTGATTTCTATATGGCAGCCCAGCCCTCCGTGCGCAGCCCTGGATATACAGCGGATCACAGCAACTCGGTGAGCTGATTTCTCTCTTTTTTGTCTGTATAATATACACACACACAATGACCCTCTGTGTAATATCCCTCATGTACGCTGTCCCTTTGTACACTATCCCCCACACAAGCTGCCCCTCTTTATATATATCCTCACACACAAAATGCTCCTCTGTATATCACCCCACACACTACCCCTCTGTATACTATCCCCCACACACATTGTCTCTCTGTATAATATCCTCCTGGTAAATATGTCCAAATCCTGGTATATATGTCTGCATCCTGGGCCCTTCTTGGTATGCATGTCCCCATCCTGGTTTATTGTTCCCTTCCTAGCATAAATGTCCTCTTCCAGGTATATATGTCCCCATCCAGGGACCCTCCTGGTATGCATCTCCCCATCCCAGTTTATTTGTCCCTACCCTGGCATATATGTCCAATCCTAGGCACCTGGTATGTATATCCCACTACTGGGCACATTCTGGTATATATGCCCCCATCCTGGTTTCTGTCCATGTCTTGGTATATATGTCCTCCTCCTGGTATATATGTTCCCATTATGGTTTATTTGTCCCTTTCCCAGCATATATATCCCCATCCTAGGCTCCTCCTGATGTATATATACAGTTAGGTCCAGAAATATTTGGACAGTGACACAATTTTCGCGAGTTGGGCTCTGCATGCCACCACATTGGATTTGAAATGAAACCTCTACAACAGAATTCAAGTGCAGATTGTAACGTTTAATTTGAAGGTTTGAACAAAAATATCTGATAGAAATTGTAGGAATTGTACACATTTCTTTACAAACACTCCACATTTTAGGAGGTCAAAAGTAATTGGAAAAATAAACCAAACCCAAACAAAATATTTTTATTTTCATTATTTTGTTGCGAATCCTTTGGAGGCAATCACTGCCTTAAGTCTGGAACCCATGGACATCACCAAACGCTGGGTTTCCTCCTTCTTAATGCTTTGCCAGGCCTTTACAGCCGCAGCCTTCAGGTCTTGCTTGTTTGTGGGTCTTTCCGTCTTAAGTCTGGATTTGAGCAAGTGAAATGCATGCTCAATTGGGTTAAGATCTGGTGATTGACTTGGCCATTGCAGAATGTTCCACTTTTTTGCACTCATGAACTCCTGGGTAGCTTTGGCTGTATGCTTGGGGTCATTGTCCATCTGTACTATGAAGCGCCGTCCGATCAACTTTGCGGCATTTGGCTGAATCTGGGCTGAAAGTATATCCCGGTACACTTCAGAATTCATCCGGCTACTCTTGTCTGCTGTTATGTCATCAATAAACACAAGTGACCCAGTGCCATTGAAAGCCATGCATGGCCATGCCATCACGTTGCCTCCACCATGTTTTACAGAGGATGTGGTGTGCCTTGGATCATGTGCCGTTCCCTTTCTTCTCCAAACTTTTTTCTTCCCATCATTCTGGTACAGGTTGATCTTTGTCTCATCTGTCCATAGAATACTTTTCCAGAACTGAGCTGGCTTCATGAGGTGTTTTTCAGCAAATTTAACTCTGGCCTGTCTATTTTTGGAATTGATGAATGGTTTGCATCTAGATGTGAACCCTTTGTATTTACTTTCATGGAGTCTTCACTTTACTGTTGACTTAGAGACAGATACACCTACTTCACTGAGAGTGTTCTGGACTTCAGTTGATGTTGTGAATGGGTTCTTCTTCACCAAAGAAAGTATGCGGCGATCATCCACCACTGTTATCATCCGTGGACGCCCAGGCCTTTTTGAGTTCCCAAGCTCACCAGTCAATTCCTTTTTTCTCAGAATGTACCCGACTGTTGATTTTGCTACTCCAAGCATGTCTGCTATCTCTCTGATGGATTTTTTCTTTTTTTTCAGCCTTAGGATGTTCTGCTTCACCTCAATTGAGAGTTCCTTAGACCGCATGTTGTCTGGTCACAGCAACAGCTTCCAAATGCAAAACCACACACCTGTAATCAACCCCAGACCTTTTAACTACTTCATTGATTACAGGTTAACGAGGGAGACGCCTTCAGAGTTAATTGCAGCCCTTAGAGTCCCTTGTCCAATTACTTTTGGTCCCTTGAAAAAGAGGAGGCTATGCATTACAGAGCTATGATTCCTAAACCCTTTCTCCCATTTGGATGTGAAAACTCTCATATTGCAGCTGGGAGTGTGCACTTTCAGCCCATATTATATATATAATTGTATTTCTGAACATGTTTTTGTAAACAGCTAAAATAACAAAACTTTTGTCACTGTCCAAATATTTCTGGACCTAACTGTATTCCCCTCCTGGGCACATCCTGGTATATATGTCCCCCATCCTGGTTTTTGTCCCCTTCCTGGTATATATCTCCTATTGGGTATATGTGCCTTTCCTGGGTCTCTCCTCGTATATTTGTCAACTGCAAAAAGAAAAAAAACAAAACATTTTACTCACCCTCCCCAGCTCCCACGTCCTGCAGTGTCCTCTCTGAGCAGCGATACATTTCAGCTGGATGTGTGCCCTCCACACATCCAGCTAAATCAAGGCAGGGGATGCAGTCAGTGCCCCCCCAACACCTGCAGCGGGAGTCAGTGCCCCCACCACCCGCGGCTGGAGTCAGTAGCCCCCCCGCACCCCGCGGCTTGAGTTAGCACCCCCCCCGCCCCTGGAGTTAGTGCCTCCACCGCCACCCGCGGCTGGAGTCAGTGCCCCCCACCACCACCCGCGGCTGGAGTCAGTGCCCCCCCTCGCCCCCCATGGCTGGAGTCAGCGGCCCCCCTGCCCCCCACGGCTGGAGTCACCCCCCCCTACCCCCTGCGGCTGGAGTCAGTGGCCCCTCCGCCCCCCGTGGCTGGAGTCAGCGCGTCCCCCACCACCCCCAGCAATCTTCAGTTCCCAGAGCGCCTACCTCTCCCTGCCGGATGCCGCGCGCTCGCTAGCTCCATGTTGCCCACTGCACTGTGATGAGGTGCAGAGTGATGACCATATCACATTGGGCTGCGGGATGATGCGCCACCTTTCTGCTCTGCTCCATTCATAGTGCCTCCCCCACCACATGGCTAATTTGCATGTGATGCCCTAGAAGGACTTCGCACGCACTTTAGTCATGTGCAGACTGCAGTTGTGGCTGGAGCGACACCACCGGGCCCCTCTGCTGCAGCTGTGACTGGGGCTCGGTGAACCAGGTGGGCCTGCCTGGCCAGGGACTACATAAAGCTAAGTAATTGACCAGCGGCGGTTAGGGCGGCTTTGCACGTTGCGACATTGCACGTGCGATGTCGATGGGGTCAAATCGAAAGTGACGCACATCCGGCGTCGCAGTCGATATCGCAACGTGTAAAACCTTTTTGATACGATGAACGAGCGCAAAAGCATCGTTATCGTATCATCGCTGCAGCCTCCGACATTTCCATAATGCCGATGGTGCGACAGGTACGATGTTGTTCCTCGCTCCTGCGGCAGCACACATCCCTGTGTGTGAAGCCGCAGGAGCGAGGAACATCACCTTACCTGCCTCCCGGCTGCAATGAGAAGGAAGGAGGTGGGCGGGATGTTTACATCCTGCTCATCTCCGCCCCTCCACTTCAATTGGCCGCCTGCCGTGTGACGTCGCTGTGACGCCGCACGACCCGCCCCCCTAAGGAAGGAGGCGGGTCGCCGGCCAGAGGGACATCGCACGGCAGGTATGTGCGTGTGAAGCTGCCGTAACGATAATAATCGCTACGGCAGCTTTCACTAGATATCGCACGTGCGACGGGGGCGGGACTATCGCTGCAGCATCGGTAACACATTGTTACCGATGTCGCAACGTGCAAAGCCCGCCTTACAGTAAAAACGCAGTGCTGGGACCGGAGGAGCCATCAAATTTACGACTTCTTACCTCTCTGCTGCGCACCCCTTCCCGAAGCATGGCCGTTGGCGCCCTGTGCGACCGCACAAGTTGCACATGCCTAAAGCCGGCCATGATCGCAATACTAATCCATGTGTGCCGATCCGGGAAGCGCATGAAAGGAGGTGCCTGAAAAAGGACTCGGAAGGAAGGAACTAGTATATACAATATACGCTCAGGCAAGTGAGCGCTTGCCAAGATTTTCAATTGGAAAACAGTCCAGGCAATACCAGCAACTTTTTTTTCTTGAATTGATTTTTTTGTGTTTTTCCCAGAGCACTTTTATTTACTTCTTTTGGTTGGCTTTTTAAGTAGTTTTTCTAATGTTTTTGGTGAATCTTTCATGCTGGTTCTTTCTGGGTTTATTTTTTTCCCTCCATTCAATGTTAAATTAACCAATAGCAGATTTTCAAGCAAAAACTTAAAAAAAATAAAATAACAAAAAAAAATAAAAATTTGCTTGTATCTGCCGAGCATCTGTGAAGCCTTCCCTAATGAAGGAAAAATTTCCCAAGCTGAAAATGCCTGAGGAATGGTCAGGTCACTTCTTTTAACCTCTTGGCATCTTTGGAAATCTAAAAGATGTTGGAAACCTGCAAGACGTTCAAAAGACTGAATATATAAACAGCAAGTGGATTTTATGTAGAAATACAAATGTTCATTCTTTTGATCATTTAAATAGTGCTTTTTTTCTAAGAGGATCTGGGAAAAAAATCATTGTGTTCACGTACTCTAAAAGTTACACTATGGTCTGGGAAGTTTTTTTGGTTATAATTTTTAGGTCTGTATATATTTTGAGGTTAGACATGTTGAATTATTTAAAGAGAGTCTGTCACCAAGTATTGTTCCCCTATCTGAAAGCAGCATAATGTAGAGACAGAGACCCTGATTCCTGCGATGTGTCACTTACTGAGCTGTTTGCTGTCATTTTGATAAAATCAATGTTCTCTCTGCTGCAGATCTAGCAGTTATAAAGGTGTGCCGCCCCCGTGCCAGCAGCCGGTGCTGCTCTGATCCGGGGCCTATGGTACGGCTTGAGGGGTTCCCCGGACCCAAAGATCGCGCTAACACTCCGAATAAAAGGGGGACGTATTTGTACGGGATTGATTGTAGAACCCTGGCACCGTTCAACTTGAACCTCCTCTGATGGAGCTACACTTAGCTCCAGCCCACACTCCTCTCCACTCGAACTCCAAACTTCTCTGAAGCTTAACCTGCTTGTTTTCCCGCCCCGGGCTGTCTAGACCCCGAGATGGCCGTTCCCTAACCGCCTGGTCCCGCCCACTGGTGTGCCTGTCTTGCCCTGAGGGGGAATGACTAGGGTTTCAGGTCGTCTGTATGTCACCTAGGTGAGGGAAGGTGTTATGCGGGGGCCTATGTGTGACTACCTGGTTGTGCCAGGGCGTCACACAGGGCTCATGAATATACTAGTATGGCGCCCCTGAGGCTGCCATCTCCACAGAGGTACTGCACCTCAGCCAGAGGTGTGGTGCCCCATCCTGGGTAAGAAAGAGGCCATCTATCGGTTCACGCACCAAACACCTGCAGGCACCCAATTATTAGCTCACACATTAGCTCAGGGCCTGGGCAGGTCCCATTAATAATGCTTAGTGACCAGTAGTCTGGTTATGGCACTTAAGCCCCGTGCACTGTCTCTAGAACCATCCAGGGGGTGGAGGGAAGTGGGTGACCTGTCTGAGGTAAAAGGGGCGGAGCTAAGTTTTGAAAATTGGCGGTTAGGAGAGTCAGTCAGTCAGTCAGTCAGAGGGAGGGACGAGACCGACTAGGGGTGAGGACCCCAGGGGTCCTGCTCAACTCTGAGGAGATGGAAGAAAGAATCCCAGTGACTTAGGGGAAGTTTGTTAGACTCCCTATAATCACATTTCACAGACAGTAGCTCAAAGTGAAGGGATTGGTCGCAAACGGGGTCCAGGTCCCTAGGTTAGGACGATAATTCAGGACTTTATAGTAACACCGGAGGCCAGGGTGGCTGTACGCACCTTTGGTCCACAAGCAGCACACAAATCTACTGGAAGGGGGCCACACAGGACCAGGGAGCCAGGCAGGCAGAAATCCCTTTTGAAGGTTCCCAGAGGGAGCCAGGCAGGCAGAAGTCCCATTGCTGATCCATGGCCCCTGGCTCAGAGCTTTGTGTGTGGCGACGTAGGACAGGAAGGTGAAAGTCAGAACAGAGAGACGGCCAGGAAAGGCAAACGAAAGGAGAACCGGTACTGGCCTCGGACTTATTCGGGATCGGTGGTTGCCATCACTGAGGATCCCAGCATACTGTGGATGTACTAAAAAGGCTGTTAAGCTTGAATCATTACAGTGAGTAAAAGACTTGTTGCAAAGCCCTGGTGTCGTCTCCATTCCTCCTGCGTCACAACCTGCCATCATAGACTTTTCCTATAATCAACGGTTATCTCGGGGCCTCACTCTACCTGTGGGGTGTAATAAAACACCTCACCTACCCTGGGAAACCCACACCACAGCGGCGGCTCATGTGACGCCCTGACTTATCAGGTCGTCACAGGGTATTCTGCAATCTGCCCTTCTGCACAGTATCCACTCCTCCTTAGTTACGGATCCTGGTCCTTTGGTGTTGCTAACAGCTTAGCCAGTCAAAATCCTAGAAACACTTTACACCGATCCCACCAGACACACCATTGGGGGGCCTGAAGGGAATAGGGCCGCCCACATGGGGGTTGGTAGGGGAAAGTGAGAAAGTGACAGAAAAGTGAAATAGGAGTGAAAAAAGTAGGAGGTGGAAGGTGACTCTCTGTGAGGGAGAGGTCACCGGTCCGGAGCAGGGCTCCTGGAGTTTACTCGGTGGCAGACGTTGGTCTGGGCCTGGTAGGAGCTGGAACCCCGGTCACAGGGGATCGCATCAAGGGGCACGGACTGCCGAGGAGGGTAGCTGGCGGCCTTGAGCCATCACCGGACAGGGGCCAGGGCACAACGGGGTACGTGGACTCTAGGCTGGGAAGTAGCTTCACGCGACCCGGTAATTTACCCGATGGGGGTGAAGACTTCAAGATTCATCCCCAACCCGCTCCAAAATCGGGGTACTAGCGCACCGATGGGATAGGACTTTCCCAAATTACAGTCCAAAGAAATCCTACGCGTGAACCCTGAGAGCAAGCTCACTCCGTTAGCCATACGGATGAGCAGGACCTGAAAAGTTTCAAGCTTGAGGGTCCAACTAGTGAGAAGGTGCCACGGAAATGGCCACAGGCTAACAGCAACACCAAAGACATGGACCCAGGCTTGCTCCCTCTATGCTGCAGTGGTGCTCAGAATTCTGGTTTACAAGCTGTCGGTGTTATTATTCCTGGACTGAGTGAGTATGCTGAAAAGCCCCTTTTTCTCTATCCAACGGCACCCCAGTCACCAACACCCCAACGGGCCCCAGGGCACAAAACCCCCTACCCACGGAGGGGTTAAACATCCTGCTGCTACACCATCGCCACCGGGCTCCCCAACAGCAGCGGTGGTCTCCTACATTACCACGCACCATGGGTGGCATCACGAACTTACACATCCCCTCTACATACCTATCCTCCCCCTCTTTTGAATTCGAGTGTCCGCGTGAACCCCTGGGTCCAGAGACCCCTCGAGCCACCGTGGCTCCGTATCCGAGCGGCTCAGCCGCTGGCACGGGCGCAGTACATTCACATAGCTGCAAAAACCACAGGTGGCGTCACGAACATAATCCCACTGTATATAATCATCATCCCCCTTTATTAAAAAGACACCGCCATGGTCACGGAGCCGGACCCCGCCACCGCTGACGTCCCCGGACAAGTCCGGCCCGGTTCTGGGTACCCCCGGCCCTGGCAGGGCTTGTCATTGGACTATCTGCAGCATGCCAAGTATTCCTCTAATGATAATCTACTGCTGATTAATAAAGAACACTAAGCAGTCCAGTAAGAGACATCGCTGGAATCAGGATCTCTGCCCTTACATTATGCTGCTCTCACATTCGGTGGTAAAAACCTGATGACAGATTTCTTTTAAAGGGTTCTGATTTGAAGTCTGGTCTGATGTATTTTGAAAGGTTTAAGCTAAAGTCTAAATTATTTATGCGGTCGGACTCAGCGCTCATTTATTTAAATAGGCTGTACTGAATTTAGAGTTTGGTTTGAGGTATACATAGAGTCTGGGGTCTACATTATTTAAAATGGCTGTTAATCCTAACAGTAAACAAATTATATTTAAAAAAAAAGATTGAAATAAAACAAAACAAACAAACAATGCCAATGTTTCTGGTTTTGCTCCAAAAACTGAAATCACGTGAACAAAATGTTATGTGTCCCAAAATGGTTGCCCTGAAAACTACAGCTCTTCCTATAAAAAAAAAAAAATCGAAAAGTAAAAATGGTGGCTCTCATAATATGCAAACACAAAAACTGATGATTTTTGTGTTTTAGTGTGCCAAAGTAGTGGAATGCAAAAAACTAGATACATATACAATTAACCACCAAAGCCATAACCAATATGGAAGGCTATATGCATATGATATGCCCACCAGGGCCGTGGGGCACTCGTTACCGGGCCGGTTCTGTTCTTAGGGAGGATCACGGCAGCAAGGCCCGGCTCCGTGACCACGGCGGTGTCATTTTTAAGATGATGGGGGAAAAAGTTATTTTCAAGGGGAGATGAATTTCTGACGCCACCTGTGGTATGCGGCAAGATAGGTGCCGCCGCTGCTATTCGGTTCCCCTGGGGTTGGCGGTGATGCAGCTGAGTTGGTATAGCGCTCCACAGGTAGAGCTGGGCCCCAGGGCTGTCAATGGGGACAGAGTTTATGGTGTCGAGATGCAATGGTGGGGTGCAGGGCCGGAGGCGCAGACAATAACTGGGCAACACAGGAACGCAGTCCCAAGTTCTTTACTCACTGTTGATAGTACAAGGTTACCATGACTAGTCAGATGCTGCCCTCGGAGGGCTGAGTCCTGCTGTTATGGGCCCCAGCTCATCCCCGGATAGTTCGGAGGCACAACCCGGTACACCCTTCTGTGTTCCTTCCCTGGTCATCTTCCTGCACTGGCCTCTCCCGCCTGCCCTGCGCCTCACACACAGTGCCCTGAGCCGGTGTCCGCGGATCCTTTGTATGGGTTGCTTTCCTGCCTTGTCCCTTGGTCCTATGTGGTCACCTTTTCAGCGGGTTATTTGCGTTGGTGGCTTCAGTACTTGAAGTAACCTCAGCCTCCGGTTTACTAGCTGAACCTTGTAGTTCTCCACTAGTCTAGGGACCGTTCCCCGTTGCGGCCAAGTCCCTCCACACTAGTATACCGGCTGTGGATGCGAGCCCACTGGTGTATGGTGCACTTTCCACGGCTCTAAAACTCCTTTCTGATCCTGGGACGAGCTACCTCAGCTCCAGACCCCAGGACCTTTCTCCTCTGCGTCCACTTCCCGATTGACTAACGTTCTACAGTCTGCTCCTACTATCTAAACGCCACCTACAGACTAGCTTCGGGAGTGTGCTTTCCCTGAGGTGCAACTTGCCCTAAACACGGCCTAATGGAGTGTTGCTAAATTAAGAGTATGTGTCTGTGTGTGTATGTGTGGCGCCCCTGACCTGGTCAGGCACCACTGAGTACTGCACCCATGCTGGGGACAGTACAATACAGGTAATCCAGAAGGCTGACCGGGGTGTGGAACACAGGCGCATAGTGATCAGGTCTCACACATGTACCCATGAGAGGACCCCTGGGGATCCCAGGAGGGGGAAAAGCCTTCACCTTCACTGGAATAGTGGAGGGGGCCAAAAGCCTCCATCTCCTCTCAAGGGGTGTGGTAAGAGAGTCTGGTTGCTAGGTGGCGTAGGCAGGCACAAAAAGGGAAAAGAGAAGGAGGAGTAAACAGTCTAGAGTCTGCAGCAGAGTGTGGAGGAGTGAGGAGCAGGAAAGTGAAGCTCAGACGGGAGCAGGAGTGAAGGTCCCAGATGTGAGCCGGTTCAGAGCAGAGTCCAGGGAGCTCCGAGGAGAGCTGACCCCTTCCCCTGGGCTGCTGTAGTCTGACAGCGTCCGCGCAGTGGCTACCGACGGGGGAGAACGGTCAACTAGGAGTGCTACCCGAAACCCATCTCAGCTAGAGAGAAGAGCACGGAGTGGGAAGTAAGGAGACTGCTAGAGAGTACCAGGCCCAAACGGGCGGCAGATCCCGAAGCGGAGATAGATCCAGCTTTCTTTTGCTAAACCTGCCGGTGTGGGGCTCTCAAAGCCCACGCCACAATACCACAAAAGCCGCAGCCACGTAGCCACAGTTAGGGCCCATAGGTCACAGGAGGCAAGCAGCTGGAGTGGCCTGGTCCAGGCGACAAGCAAACGGCAAACGAAGGGGAGAGAGGCTTCAGCATCTTCCCTGGGTGACCCCCATAGGGACTCAAAGTCGGGGTTACCCCAAACCACCAAGGGCTAAGGAAGGCGAGTTAGTAGTCACCCTCACAAGTCAGCCTGAAGGATACCTGGTTCCCACCTGGTTCATCCCAGCTACGCCCGGGTCACTCACCCTGCCATCAACTGTGAGTAAAAACCCTGAAAGACATCCTGCCTGTGTTGAGTCATTCTGCGCCTTGTGGTTCTACGCACCTACACAGGGCCCTGGGGCTTGCCTCACTCTCAGGAGGCTATTCCAACTAACTGCACTCACCATCAGCCCCAGGCGTCCCTCAACCTGCAGTAGCGGTCCCCACTGACCGCAATACTGAGAGTGGCGTCACGACAAATAGAAGATTCCCTACCAGTGACAAGATCCAGCCGAGTGGAGTCCCTGAAGGTAATGCACCGACACTGCACCTGTGGGGCTTCACATCTGGCGTCACGAACAGGATAAGGACTAGACCTGTTCAGACAGGTGACCATGTGCCTGGGCGGTCCGCTTGAAAAATTGGAAGCGCCGCCATATTGCCACCATGAAAAGCGCGCCGAAAAACAACAGCAGCCCGCGCTGGGAGAAGTTACCGCCCACGAAGAGGTGTGGCTACCCAGAGATCCCCTGCAGAGTCCTGACCTCGCTTGTGAAGAGAGCGGAAGCGTCCAGAGACGGCGTGAAGGAAAGAGAACCACAAGCCTGCTGCTGCAGAGAGAGGAAATGGAGTCCGGACGTGGATACCCAGAACCAGGCTCTGCTGCCTGGTGGTGCCGGGAGCTTGCTATCTTCTGCGATCAGCTGGAGGCCAGGATCATGCGACAGCTCAGTGAGGGACGCACGGAGCTTCTGGAGATGGCTGCGGCGGTTCGGACCTACGAGGAGGGAGCCGCGCGACGCCTGCCAGATCGAGCGGCGACGACTCAGATCCCGATGGTGCCACCGATGGGTGAGTCCAGAGTTGCCCCGGCCAGCGCAAGCGCTCCGACCCCTGCTGCTACGACCGCGGTCCCAGAAGAGGCGCCCGGCGCGGCGACGCTGAGCCAGGCCGCAGCCATGCCAGGTGCGGCCCGCCAAGCCCAGGCCGCCGCAGCGATGCCCTGCTCGGCCCGCCAAGCCCCGGCCGCCGCAGCGATGCCCTGCTCGGCCCACCAAGACCCGGTCCCTGCAGCGACGCCCAGCCCAGCCTGCACAGATCCCATCGCAGCTGCGACGCCGATCCAGGCCGCCGCCATACAGGGCGCGGCCCGCCAAGACCAGGCCGCCGCCATACAGAGCGCGGCCCGCCAAGACCAGGCCGCCGCCATACAGGGCGCGGCCCGCCAAGACCAGGCCGCCGCCATACAGGGCGCGGCCCGCCAAGACCAGGCCGCCGCCATACAGGGCGCGGCCCGCCAAGAGATTGCATCACCATTTACCCCGGCCTGCAAGGCCAGAGCAGACACCGCTCCCGAGTCCAAAGAGGTCCCTGCTGGAAAGCCCACGCTGGGGGAGGACCCCGCATACTGGCAGCTGAAGGCTGACATGGAGGCCAAGTTCCCACAGGAGATGGTGGACCGATACATGCTCCCTCCGAACACCCCTAAGGCAACCCCTGCAGCAACCACGCTGAAGAGTCCACCGCCTGGGCCAGCTGAGGAACACTCATCCCCAGTGCTGCCACGACCAGAGTGCAGCGAAGAACTAAGGGGGAGAGGAGGGCAAGAAGCTGAGGAGTTGCCCCCGGAGCCCGCAGCAGTGCTAGTCCCAGAGTCGGAGATGCTGCCATATTCCCGCTGGGACGAGGAAGACCTGACACCTCCTGCTGACGAAGAAGACCTGCCCAACCGCCCTACCTGGGAGCTTGTAAGCTGCACTTCGCAGAATCCAACCCGCAAGACACAGCGCCGCAGCAGAACTCAGTTTTCCCCTGCACCGCCATCCCCAGAGCAGAGAGATGACATCACGGCCAGAGACCTACAAGAAAAAAGGTTCCTGAGAAGAGCCAAAGCACAGGTCCGAGGACCCCTTTGCAGAGGAGTAGTGGAGGACTTCAGCCTAAAGTCAGGATACGGGTTCATTGTTGCACCTGGTATCAAGGAAGGTATCTTCGTCAACAGAAGAGACGTCAGAGCTAATTTGCCCAGAGGACATCCTGGAAGGAACCTGCGTACAGGAGACTCCGTACAATTTACCATGCATCAAGGAGAAAGAGGCTGGTATGCGCTAGATGTAGTGCCATGTCCCAAAGAAGAAAGGAAAGACAGCCATAAAGAAAGAAAAGACCAAAGACCTAATGAAGAGACAACTACAGATGAGGAAAAAGGTCAAGAAAGCAACAGGTGCCGCAGCCCTACAGGCCCAAGCCCTGGTGAAGAGGAATCCGCCTAAGTTTAAGTAAAGTACAGCAAGTTTTGACCAGTTTGGAAAGTTTGTTTTGCAACGTTTTAAAGTTCAAGAATGTGCCCACAAAAACTATTGTGAGAAATAAACCTTAAGGCTATGAACTGGCTATAGCCACAAACTCTCGCAGTGTAAATAGTTACACCAGAGGGCACCACCGCCACCAGAGTCAGCCTGTTTAGGGGCTTGGCTCGTCTGCAACCAGGAGGAGCCCGTCCGTATATAGGGCCTTGGCTCACCTGCGACCAGAGAGCATGCCTGTTTATGGGGCCTGGCTCTCCACCACAAAGAGGGTACCTGGTCAGCACCAACTGTGGAGGCCGCCTCTACATCCTGCCAGAAGAGGCTGAAGGCGCGGATCCACCAGGCCAGGTATACCCTGAAGACCACCAGCCCATGAAAGCCGCCTCTACATCCTGCCAGAAGTGGCTGAAGTCGCGGCCAACGTGAAAGGGTTTTGGGTGGGTTAACGGACTTGTGGGTGGAGGGTGGTGATGTACGGTACCTGGTGCCTTAAAATGTTTTACATGTTTTAATGTTTTATGCATTTTAAAATGTTGTCTTGCAGCCCGAGGACGTGCTGGTGATAACTAAGGGGGAATGTGGCGCCCCTGACCTGGTCAGGCACCACTGAGTACTGCACCCATGCTGGGGACAGTACAATACAGGTAATCCAGAAGGCTGACCGGGGTGTGGAACACAGGCGCATAGTGATCAGGTCTCACACATGTACCCATGAGAGGACCCCTGGGGATCCCAGGAGGGGGAAAAGCCTTCACCTTCACTGGAATAGTGGAGGGGGCCAAAAGCCTCCATCTCCTCTCAAGGGGTGTGGTAAGAGAGTCTGGTTGCTAGGTGGCGTAGGCAGGCACAAAAAGGGAAAAGAGAAGGAGGAGTAAACAGTCTAGAGTCTGCAGCAGAGTGTGGAGGAGTGAGGAGCAGGAAAGTGAAGCTCAGACGGGAGCAGGAGTGAAGGTCCCAGATGTGAGCCGGTTCAGAGCAGAGTCCAGGGAGCTCCGAGGAGAGCTGACCCCTTCCCCTGGGCTGCTGTAGTCTGACAGCGTCCGCGCAGTGGCTACCGACGGGGGAGAACGGTCAACTAGGAGTGCTACCCGAAACCCATCTCAGCTAGAGAGAAGAGCACGGAGTGGGAAGTAAGGAGACTGCTAGAGAGTACCAGGCCCAAACGGGCGGCAGATCCCGAAGCGGAGATAGATCCAGCTTTCTTTTGCTAAACCTGCCGGTGTGGGGCTCTCAAAGCCCACGCCACAATACCACAAAAGCCGCAGCCACGTAGCCACAGTTAGGGCCCATAGGTCACAGGAGGCAAGCAGCTGGAGTGGCCTGGTCCAGGCGACAAGCAAACGGCAAACGAAGGGGAGAGAGGCTTCAGCATCTTCCCTGGGTGACCCCCATAGGGACTCAAAGTCGGGGTTACCCCAAACCACCAAGGGCTAAGGAAGGCGAGTTAGTAGTCACCCTCACAAGTCAGCCTGAAGGATACCTGGTTCCCGCGTGGTTCATCCCAGCTACGCCCGGGTCACTCACCCTGCCATCAACTGTGAGTAAAAACCCTGAAAGACATCCTGCCTGTGTTGAGTCATTCTGCGCCTTGTGGTTCTACGCACCTACACAGGGCCCTGGGGCTTGCCTCACTCTCAGGAGGCTATTCCAACTAACTGCACTCACCATCAGCCCCAGGCGTCCCTCAACCTGCAGTGGCGGTCCCCACTGACCGCAATACTGAGAGTGGCGTCACGACAAATAGAAGATTCCCTACCAGTGACAAGATCCAGCCGAGTGGAGTCCCTGAAGGTAATGCACCGACACTGCACCTGTGGGGCTTCACATATGCAACGAGTTGTGGCCTCCTCCTCACCTGGGAATGGGACAAAACACCTCTGGCTGAGGTGCAGAACCTCTTTGGCGACTAGAGCCTCAGGAGCGCCACACATACAACACCACAGACACCAAAAACACAATGCAAGCCAAAAGTCCAAAAATATAATAATCTTTATTAATCAAAAATAGTTAAAATCAATGTAAAAAGAATGGACCAACCCAAGAGACGGATGGTATTGATATGTGTTAGGGCCAGGTGGACGGGCAGACCCAGGAGGTGGATCCACTGGGCCGAACTCCTTGATGATGGTAAGGGGTCCGGTAGCTGGAGCACTACAGGTAGCAGGACAGTCCGTGTACAAGAGGAGAATGCAGAAGTCCCTGGGACCACGGAGTCACTGATGGTAGTCCGGGTGACGGAGCTCAGGTTCGGAAGCCGAGATGTTGTCAGGCGGAGTCCGGAACCGATGGAGCGAGAAGACGGGTCACCGCAGGGATCAGAGATGGAACGGACTGTCAGGATGGCAGATAGGCAGCGTTCGGGGTTCGGGATTCGGCAGGACCGGATGGCGAGGCAGGATCGGGAGAGAGAGGTGAGTATCTCACAGGAACACAAGGAGACCTGACTCCTAGCTTGGGAAACACGAAGAACAGGCCCCGCCCACTTGGACACTAAACCCTTTTATACCCTGTACCTGTGTGCCCAATTTCCTGTTAGTGGACGCTGGCCCTTTAAGAAAGGGTCAATGACCGCGCGCGCGCCCTAATGCGCATGCGCGAGGCCCGGGTGCCAGAAGCCAGGGCAGGAAGCAGTGAGGAGGAAGCAGCAGAGCCGGGCTGGGGCTGAGAAGCCGACGGGCGCCGGGAGCGGGGACCAGGACGCCTGGGAACCGCAGGCAATGGAGGCTGGAGACCGGGGAGCGGCGGAGACCGGACAGAAGAACCAGGGAGCGACGCAGGGAAGCCGGGGAGCGTGGCAGGTGAGCCAGGGAGCAGAGCAGGGGACCCGGGGAGCGTAACAGTACCCCCCCACGTACCCCTCCCCGCAACCGGGACAGGAAGGCACGGATCAAAGGAGTACCCACATTCTCCCGGGGTTCCCAGGACCTATCCTCAGGACCATAGCCTGCCCAGTCCACCAGGAAGAACTGTCGGCCCCGTACAGTTTTCATGGCCACGATATCCCTTACCGCATAGATGTCGTCATCGGCAATAGGAGGAGGAGCCGAACTGGCAGCAGCGGAGAAGGGACCAAGGACAACCGGCTTGAGCAGGGAGACGTGGAAGGAGTTGGGTATCTTCATCGTGGCCGGGAGCTGCAGCTTGTAGGAGACCTCATTGATCTTGCTGAGGACTTTAAACGGCCCGATGTAGCGAGGTCCCAGCTTGTAGGATGGTAGCTTCAATCGGACGTACTTGGAAGCAAGCCAGACGAGATCTCCTGGAGGGAAACACGGAGGGTCCAGACGCCTTTTGTCTGCGTGTCTCTTCATCCGCAGGGAAGCACGTCCAAGGGACGCCTTAACAGAGTCCCAAATGGTTGCAAAGTCACGGGCTACAGCATCAGCAGCAGGGACATCCGAGGAAGAGGATACAGGCAATGGGACGGAAGGCTGAAGTCCGTAAACGACATGGAAGGGAGAGCTGGAGGAGGACTCACTGACGTGGTGGTTATGGGAGAATTCAGCCCAAGGAAGAAGCGTGGACCAGTCGTCATGATGGGCGTTGACGTAGTGACGTAAGAAGGAGGTCAAGATCTGATTGACCCATTCCACTTGGCCGTTCGACTGAGGATGGTAGGCTGAAGAAAAGTCCAGAGTCACTCCCAGATGTTTGCAGAGAGCCCTCCAGAAGCGGGAGGTGAACTGAGTTCCTCTGTCGGACACAATGTGTGATGGAAAGCCATGCAAGCGGAAGATGTGTTGTACATAGGCGTCAGCGAGTTCCTGGGCAGAGGGCAGTCCAGCCATAGGGACGAAATGAGCCATTTTAGAGAACTGATCCACCACGACCCATATGACTGTGTGTCCGGAGGACAATGGCAAGTCCGTAATAAAGTCCATCGCAATGTGTTGCCACGGTACTGAGGCTATAGGCAGAGGCAGAAGACGGCCATATGGCAGATGTTTGGGCGTCTTATTCCTGGCACAAGAGGAGCAGGCTGAGACAAAAGAAGCGACGTCCGTGCGAAGGGATGGCCACCAGTAATGACGTACAATCGTACTCCATGTTCTCTTCTGACCAGCATGACCGGCTATTTTCGAGGCATGACCCCAGTGTAACACTTTTTGCCAGTCTCAGAGACGTAGGTCTTCCCGGGCGGTATTTGGGCCAGAGTGACAGGAGTCACCGGAATGATCTTACTAGGGCAGATGATGGGCTGGGATGTCTCCTCCTCCTGCTCCATGGGCATGAAAGACCTGGACAAGGCATCTGCGCATACATTCTTGTCCGCGGGTCGGAAATGGAGCTGGAAATCAAATCTGGCAAAGAACAAGGACCACCTGGCTTGCCGTGGGTTCAGTCGCTGAGCAGACCGCAGGTATTCCAGGTTCTTGTGGTCCGTGTAAATAATAACGGGGTACACTGCTCCTTCCAGAAGGTAGCGCCATTCCTCCAGAGCCAGTTTTGACTGCCAATAGTTCTCGGTCACCGATGGTGTAGTTGCGTTCAGGCGCTGAGAAGCTCTTGGAGAAGAAACCGCAAGTCACCATCTTCCCGGAGGAGGACTTCTGCATGAGCACTGCTCCGGCTCCCGAGGAGGAGGCATCCACCTCCAAGGTGAGCTGTCGGTTAAACTCCGGACGGTGGAGCACAGGAGAGGAGGCAAATGCCCGCTTCAGAGAGCCAAACGCGGCGTCGGCCGCAGGTGACCAGTCCTTTGGATTAGCCCCCTTCTTGGTCAAGGCGGAGAGAGGAGCAGTCAGAGCAGAGAAGTGAGGGATGAACTGGCGGTAATAGTTGGCGAATCCCAGAAAGCGTTGGATTGCCTTTAGTCCAGAAGGAGGAGGCCAGTTGAGAATGGAAGAGACCTTCTTCGGATCCATCTGCAGTCCGGTATCGGAGATGACGTAACCCAGGAAGGGAAGAGAAGACTGCTCGAAGACACACTTCTCGTACTTGGCGTACAGACGATTCTCCCTCAGTCGTCGTAGTACCAGCTGCACGTTCTCTCTGTGGGTCTGGAGGTCCGGAGAAAAGACCAGGATGTCATCAAGATACACCACCACACAGATGTAAAGAAGGTCCCGGAACACGTCGTTCACCAATTCCTGAAAGACTGCTGGTGCGTTACACAGGCCGAAGGGCATCACACAGTATTCATAGTGCCCATCGCGAGTATTGAACGCGGTCTTCCATTCGTCCCCAGAGCGGATGCGGACCAGGTTGTAGGCACCCCGAAGATCCAACTTGGTGAACACACGAGCTCCTCTAAGCCGATCAAACAATTCGGGGATGAGCGGCAGAGGGTACTTGTTTTTCACGGTGATTTGGTTTAATCCCCCGTAGTCTATGCATGGGCGTAGGTCACCTTCTTTCTTCTTAACGAAGAAGAAGCCTGCTCCAGCAGGAGAGGAGGATCTCCGAATGAATCCCCTTGCCAGGCACTCTGTGATGTAAGTAGACATGGCCCTTGTTTCGGCTGGAGACAACGGATATATCCGTCCTCGAGGTGGTGTAGTTCCCGGGAGCAGGTCGATGGCACAATCGTAAGGACGATGTGGCAGAAGTACCTCTGATTCCTTTTTGTCGAAGACATCCGCTAAGGACCAATAGGCCGAGGGCAGTCCCGGTAGGGACTCTGGAACCGGAGGTCGTCGGATGGGTTGTATGGTCTTCAGACAGTTCTCATGGCAAGAAGAGCCCCATCGGGTGATTTCACCAGTGCCCCAGCTGACTGATGGTTCGTGTGTCCGTAACCAGGGAAGTCCCAGCAAGATTTGATGGGACATGTGTGGAAGGACGTAGAGAGCGATGTTCTCGGTGTGCAGGGCACCGATACGCAGTTCGACCGGCCTGGTGATCCAGGAGATGGTGTCAGAGAGGGGTCTCCCATCCACAGAGGCAATCACGAGGGGTTTGTCGAGTGGAGTAACAGGCACCTGGTACTTGTCCACCGTGGCCTGCTGGATGAAATTGCCTGCTGCCCCAGAATCGAGGTACGCCTCAGCCGTGAACCGCGTCTCTCCCATTGTCACTTGCACAGTCCAGGTAACCGGGTCTGAGAGAGTCCCAGCACCTAGGGTGGCCTCTCCTACCAACCCTAGGCTTTGGAGTTTCCCGGCCTTTCTGGACAGGAGCGTAGCAGGTGTGTGCCCTCTCCGCAGTAGAAGCAGAGGCCCTTGGCGAGCCGCTCTGCTCGGCGTTGTTCAGACTGCCGCACACGGTCGATCTGCATGGGCTCGTGGACGGAGACACCAGATGCCGTTGACTGAAGTACGGCGGGCTTCTGCGGAGGAGTGGAATGCCGTACCGGACGTCTCTCACGGGACACCTCTTTGGATCGCTCCTGAAAGCGAATGTCCACTCGAGTCGCTAGGGTAATCAGGGCATCCAGGGTGGACGGTACGTCACGACCAGCCAGCTCATCTTTAATTCGACCCGAGAGTCCTTCCCAGAAGGCGGCGGTTAAAGCCTCGTTGTTCCACCCGAGTTCCGAAGCCAAGGTGCGAAAACGGATGGCGTATTGACCCACTGTCAGAGTCCCCTGACGTAACCGGAGAAGAGATGAGGCAGACGCGGAGGCGCGTCCGGGCTCGTCAAAGGTGCCACGAAATGCCTGCAGGAACTCCTGGATGTTCGTGGTCACAGGATCCTCCTTTTCCCACAAGGGGTTCATCCACGCCAGTGCCTCACCCTCTAGATGGGACATGATGAACGCGACCTTGGCTTGGTCGGAGGCAAACAAATGCGGCAGCTGCGTGAAATGGAGGGAGCATTGGTTTATGAATCCCCTGCAGGTCTTGGGATCTCCGGCGTACTGGGGTGGTGAGGCCAAACGAAGTCTGGAAGCATCCGAAGAGGCTGCCACGGGGGCTGGAGCCGTGGATTGTCTAGTGGAAGCCCGAGATGCTGAAGATGTAACTGACGCTTGTAGCGTGTTCAGGCGGGCGTCCACAGAAGACATGAATTGCAGCATGCGGGTCTGAGTCTCACGCTGGCGTGTGAGTTCCTCCTGCAGGGCTGCTAGTGCTTCAGCGGGATCCATGGCCTGTTCTTACTGTTAGGGCCAGGTGGACGGGCAGACCCAGGAGGTGGATCCACTGGGCCGAACTCCTTGATGATGGTAAGGGGTCCGGTAGCTGGAGCACTACAGGTAGCAGGACAGTCCGTGTACAAGAGGAGAATGCAGAAGTCCCTGGGACCACGGAGTCACTGATGGTAGTCCGGGTGACGGAGCTCAGGTTCGGAAGCCGAGATGTTGTCAGGCGGAGTCCGGAACCGATGGAGCGAGAAGACGGGTCACCGCAGGGATCAGAGATGGAACGGACTGTCAGGATGGCAGATAGGCAGCGTTCGGGGTTCGGGATTCGGCAGGACCGGATGGCGAGGCAGGATCGGCTCTAGAAGAGAGAGAGGTGAGTATCTCACAGGAACACAAGGAGACCTGACTCCTAGCTTGGGAAACACGAAGAACAGGCCCCGCCCACTTGGACACTAAACCCCTTTATACCCTGTACCTGTGTGCCCAATTTCCTGTTAGTGGACGCTGGCCCTTTAAGAAAGGGTCAATGACCGCGCGCGCGCCCTAATGCGCATGCGCGAGGCCCGGGTGCCAGAAGCCAGGGCAGGAAGCGGTGAGGAGGAAGCAGCAGAGCCGGGCTGGGGCTGAGAAGCCGACGGGCGCCGGGAGCGGGGACCAGGACGCCTGGGAACCGCAGGCAATGGAGGCTGGAGACCGGGGAGCGGCGGAGATCGGACAGAAGAACCGGGGAGCGACGCAGGGAAGCCGGGGAGCGTGGCAGGTGAGCCGGGGAGCAGAGCAGGGGACCCGGGGAGCGTGACAATATGGGGGATAAAAAACAGGAAAGCCAGCACAAAATGTGCTCTGCACTAAAAATTCAAAACTGTGCTTTTTATTAAAATTTGAGATTTTTGGAAAAAAATTGCTATTTCTTGAGCTACCCCGCCACGTCACGGCAAATCTCATTGGGGCAGTCCTACTCTAAAATATTCTTATTTAAAATGTGCTATACGGCCTCACATATGAAAAAGTAGAATTGTTTATAGCAGCATTTACCTGGTGCTTTTCAATCCTGTACCCATGACTGAATCATAGCTGTGTGCGGGACAGGCCCAAGCAAATACTGCTTGAAGTAAATAACCTTAGGACAAGGCTTGATGGCTGAATGTGAACAGCCACCAATTGCCAAAATTAAAAACAGTTGGAAAATAAACCATATTAGTGTGCACGGCAAGGTGGAGGTCAGCCACCGACCAATTCAATGGAGAATTAAAAAACAGGAAAGCCAGCACAAAATGTGCACTGCAATAAAACATTTTAAACTGTGCTTTTTATTAAAATTAAATTCTCAAAATCAAAATCTCAAATTTTATGTGGAGCAATCTGGAGTGCATTATATTATATGGATGAATATTTGGTGCATTATTCTATATGGAGGACTATGGGGCCTGCATGGCACTATGGATGAATATGCGGGTGCATTATATGGATTAATATGAGGCTGCATTAAATTATGTGGAGCAATATGTATGCATTATGTTATACGAAGAAATGTGGGGGCTGCATACTTCTATACCCCCCAGAGCTGTATTTCCCTTCCACCCCAGTGCTGTATATGTCGGGGGCGGGGGCCGGTTTCCCCGTCGTGGGTGCTGCTCCTCACCCACGAGTGAAAAGGGGGAATTGGATTTATTTTGGGATGTATAGAGTTCATGACGCCACCACGGGTTGTGGTGATGGTGGGCACCACCGCTGCTGGTGACGGGGTTCCCGGGAGCGATGGCGGGGCGCAGCTAGGTGTTGACCCCTCTGTGGGTAGGGGCTGTTGGTCCCGAGGCCCAGTAGGCTGGGAGGGTGGCTGTAGGATGGGGTTCACAGGGTGCAGTGTTGCGGTGCAGCGCAGCGCGGTGCCGGATGGCACAGGTGTACTCACTCAGACACAGATGGACAGAGTCTCTGGTAAACCAAACGGCTGGATGGACGGGGCCCGCAGCCGGCTGTGGTCTGTTCCCTGGATGGGTTGGTGTTGGCTGTCGCCTTCCTGCACCTGTGTTTTGTATCTTGACTCCAATGCCTGGGCACCGGTAGTCCGCTCCCCGGCGTATACGTGTCGGAGGAGCCCGTTTGCCTGCAGACGCTGGCCCTTTGGATCTCTGGCCCGTGGCGGTGGCACTTATCCGGAACGGTTGGCCTGTTGCCTTCAATCGGGACTTGGGTGGGAATGAACCCCTGAGGTCCAGACCGCAATCAGGAAATTTGACTAAAGGTTGGCTTCAAGCCTAGTCGGGGTCTGAGTACCCTGCCTGGTGCTTGGCTCCAATCAGCTCCCCGGTTCGGTACCTGCGGGCCACCGCCCGACCCCGGTCCTACGATTCTGCTGACCGTCACCAACTCCTGCAGACGGCCACCACCGTCTGCCGACCTTGCTGGAAGTGCCTGGGCTCCAACCCAGACACCATCAGTTTCGCTCCTCACACTCCGCTGCCCACAACTGGACTCTCCAACCGACTACTGTGTTTTTCCCGCCTCCAGGCATGTGAACGCCTCAGTGGGCGGGGTCAACCACCAGGCTCCGCTCCACCTGGTGTGGACATCAGCCCTGGAGGGTGGCAACAAGGATTTAATGTGTGACTGGTGTGACCTGTCCAGCCAAGGGGGGGGTGTATGATGTTGTGTCTGTGACTACCTGGCTAGGCCAGGGCAACACATATACCCTCGCAGGGGTCTATGTCCTTTCCATCCCAATTTTTTTTTACCCCAACAGAGCTCGTGTCCCTTCCACCCAGTGCTGTATAGCCCCCCAGAGCTGTATGTCCCCCTCCACCCCAGTGCTCTATACCTCTCAAAGCTGTATACCCACCCTCTGGAGCTGTATGACCCCCATTGCTGTATGCCCCGCCTCCCCAGCCTCTACTGTGATGTATATACAGCAGTGTCTGTGTGCGGCCATGTCTTTTAGTGACGGTCACATGCCCTGGAGTATCTGGACATGAGACAAGCGGGGGAGGTGAGTGAGGCTGCTGCCGGCTTCCTCCTATTAAGAATACTTCAAATGTGTCCGTGTGTATGATGTGTGTCTATGTATGTCTGTTTATATGTGTTTTTCTGAATTTCTCTTTAAATATGTATATGTACGTGTATGTATCTGTATGTTCGTGTTTGCATGTGGATGAGGCCCACTGCGACTTTTTCGCCCGGGGCCCACAAAAACCTGGAGCCGGCCCTGGTAAAAATCATGCACATAACTGGGTGTTTAATGCGTAGGATAGTAGACTACATTTATTTCAGGATGTCGTGTTTTTAGGGTTTTTTTTTAGCTTGGATTACTAAAGCACAGTATTTTATGGAATATCAGTTGCATCAGACATCCCTTCCCCACCTATTACCTCAAGCACTTAGCTGTGACTCATGTTTAAGAGGCTATGAAAAGCTTTTATAATCTTGCCATAGAGAATGTTTAACTGGTGGAGAAAGGTTTAATGTTATAAACCCAGAGTATGTAACTATTAACCTTTCATAGGCTTTTGTAGGCTATAGGCACATGTAGAAGCTGCGGAGAAACTAGTAGCCATTAAAAGGGAATGTATCACCATTTTTAACTTTTCTTTTTTTTTTTTTAATGAATAATTATTAGGGATGATCGAATACCCTATTATTCGCTTCGACGGATATCCGGCGAATACCTCGCTGCTATTCGAGTATTCATGAATATTCAACCCCAAATGTAAGTCTATGGGAAACTCGAATAATTTTACGTTGAACCTGTCGGTGACCTGTGGTGACTGAGGAAAAGGCTAACATGGATGGGAAAAGGCTGAAACAGTATGGGCACAGCCTGTAGAAGGTGCCTGATTGCATTTCTGGTGTCCTTGAACAATGTGCTCAGAGCAGCACGCGGCGTTTACATAGTCGCCAGAACAGCTCTCAAACCAAAGTAAAAGAGGGAAAGTTGCTAAGAAACAGTTTCTAGTGCCTAATAAATGTAATAAAACGTCAAATCAAGCCCCGAGCTCCCAAAATAAAACCACTTTAGCATATGTTCACACGTTTCGTTTTTTACATTTTTCCTTCTCTTTCGATTAGAAAGGGCTGTAACTTATAGATTATATTGGTGTCTGTCTCACACCTCCTTTTTTGGGACATATTTGACAGCACTTTAAAAGGTCAGCTACAATGTGCCCGTTGGGATGTTGATCTTGCCCTTCTCCACCAGCACCACCAGCTCCAGTGGCCCTGTACTCAAATGTAGAAAGGGCCACTGGCTGTCCTCAAATCTCAGACTTCTTAGGGCTCTCAGGTGGGCTCTGTAACATACATTGGGGAAGGATGGCAGTCCTTTGTACTGTTCTGCGTCCCCTGTATCATTAGTGTGAAAGTTGGAATACGTACTCCATAACACTTTACAGTGCTATTGCCAATGTGGCCATTTGGATGTTGGTTTTGCCCTCCTCCTCCTCCAGCAACACCACCAGTTCCAGTGGCCCTCTATTCAAATTCTATTCAAATGATTCAGAAATGTATGTTTTATGGACAAACGAACGACACGCTGGGACATCGAAGCTGATGTCGTTGATGATGATTGCATCTGACCAAAAGCAGGTTGGGAGCAGGAGACATCATCGCCTGCAGAATAGACCGCAGTTTGTGAAGCATGCAGCACCGTGGAAGTGGCAGTTGTTTCACTCTGGAACTCAGGCTTTATTCCAAGGATTTCAAAAAATTCAGTTTTCCCCAGGGGGAATGGTTCATAGACCATGTAGCACAGCATCAGAAGTTATTCCCAACAGCTCCCAACACCTTACTTTTAAAAAATTGGTAGGATTTGCAACAGGGCATAACATGCCAAGGAGTTTAATACATTCAGTTCCCCTAGGGTGTAGTGGTCCAGACATAATGTAGCTAAGCATTACAAGGTACTCCCAAGAGCTCCCAAAAGCTTATTTTTAAAAAATTGGTAGGATAAGTAATAGGGCATAACATGCCAAGGAGTTTAATACATTAATTTTCTGACACCGCCAAAAGATTGCAGAAAGCCTATGTTCCCACAAGCCGATATGGCAAAATCTCAAGGGCTATCAATCGTGCAATGTGTGCAGTTATGATTTCTGCCCTTGGGTGCGTAATGGGGTATTTTCACTTCTTTTCGAAGGTCTGTGGTAAGGACAACTGAACTGAACGCTGGGACATCGAAGCTGATGTCGTTGATGATTGAGTTTGGCCAGCATCAGCTTGGGAGAAGGAAGCATCAGCGCCACCTTCTTGCACACTAGTTTGGGAAGCAGACAGCCCACGGGAAGTGGCAGAGTTTGAAGTCTGGAACTCAGGCTTTATTCCACTAGCTAACAGCAAGGATTTAAAAAAAATCAGGGGGGAATGGTTCAGACACTATGGAGCACTGCATCAATAGGTACTCCCAAGAGCTCCCAACAGCTTATTTTAAAAAAATTGGTAGGATAAGTGTGACGCCCTGGACTAGCCAGGTAGTCACAGACATTACATCACACACACCCCCTCCCCTAGACAGTTACACCAGTCAAACAAAAACCCTTGTTGCCTCCCTCCAGGGTCTGATGTCCACACCAGGTGGGGCGGAGCCACGCGGTTGGCCCCACCCACCGAGGAGTTCACAGGTCTGGAGGCGGGAAAAGTGTCAGTTTAGTTTTGGAGGTGAAAGTGAGAGGACACAAACTGTCGGTGTCTGGGAAGGGGCCCAGACACAAACAGCAAGGTTGGCAGACGGTGGTGGCCGTCTGCAGGAGTTAGTGAATCTCTGCAGAGCCGTAGGACCGGGGTCAGGCGTTGGCCCGCCGGTACCGAACCGGGGAGCGGAGTGAAGCTAAGCACACAGGCAGGGCCATCGGACCCCGACCAGGCTTGGAGCCGCCGACAATAGTCAAATCTGAGTGTGACCAGAACCCCAGGGGTTTCCCAACAACCAAGACCCGACAGAAGGCAAAAGTCCACACCGAGAGGATATACAGCCACCGCCATAGGCTACAGATCCAAGGGCCAGCGCCTGCGGGCAAAACGGGCTCCTACGGCATCTATACGCCGGGGAGCGGACTACCGGTGGGCAACCACAGGAGTCAGAACATTCTAACAGGTGCAGGGAAAGACAGCTACCATCAGCCGTCCGGGGAGAGCACAACACTGCAGCCAGCTGCGGGACCCATCCATCCAGCCGTTTGGTGTACCAGAGACTCTGTCATTGACTGTCTGAGTGAGTACACAAGTGCCATCCAGCACCACGCTGCGCTGCCCCTGCAGCCCTGCACCCCCAGCCATTCAGGCTCCCCGTTACACCACCGGGCCCCGGGATCACCAACCCCTTCCCATGAAGGGGACAACATCCTAGCTGCGCCTTCCTTCCTGGGATCCCCGTCACCAGCAGCGGTGGTGCTAATAATCACCACGACCCGTGGGTGGCGTCACAAACTATCTACCTAAACAAACCGCCCCCTTTTTCACTCGTGGACCCGGCCCACCGCTCGAGCCACCGAGCAGCAACAGAAGCCCCGGACCAGAGCGTGGCGAGCGTGTCCCCTCCGCCCGCGACATAAGCAACAGGGCATAACATGCCAAGGAGTTTAATACATTCAGTTTCTCCAGGGGATAATGGTTCAGACATTATGGAGCACTGCATCAGTAGGTACTCCCAAGAGCTCCTAACAGCTTATTTTCAAAAAATTGGTTGGATTTGCTACAGGGCATAACATGCCAAGGAGTTTAATACATTCAGTTTCTCCAGGGAATAATGGTTCAGACACTATGGAGCACTGCATCAGTAGGTACTCTCAAGAGCTCCCAACAGCTTATTTTTAAAAAATCGGTAATATTTGCAACAGGGCATAACATGCCAAGGAGTTTAATACATTCAGTTCCCCTAGGGCAGTCATGGCGAACCTTTTACAGGCCGAGTGCCCAAACTTGAGCCCTAAACCCAATTTTTTTCCGAAGTGCCAACCAATCCTATTATGTAAATAATTGATTTTAATCTTACCTTTGCAGTTTTCTCCTCAGCAGGGGCATCACGCTCATTCGTCCTTACCACACATTGAAGCTGAGCCCTTTCCAGACACAGCAGTTGGATTGATCTTTCTGGAAAAAATTGCAGCATATTAGACAGAGATTTTAGCCTGGAATGCAATCAGATGTCACCCTGTAATCCACATCTACATTTCAAAGTCTAAACATCCTGAAATCCCATAAAGACGTACGAGTTGCTCCCCTCCCCCTTCATTGTGTAGTTATGTCCCCCTTCCTGGCTACTTCCTGATAAACATGTCCCCCATCCTGATATATATTTCCTACATTCTGGTATATTTGTCCCCATCCTGGTAAATGTCCTCCATCCTGGTAAATGTACCCCATTCTGGCATGTTCTCCCATGCTGGTAAATGTACCCCATCCTGACATATTGCCCATCCTTGTAAATGTTCCCCCATCCCGGCATGTACCCCATTCGTGGTAAATGTCCTCCATCCTGGTAAATGTTCCCAATCCTGGTTAATTTACCCCCATCCAGGTAAATGTCCCCCTTCCTAGCATGTACCCCTTCCTGGTAAATGTTCCCCTTCGTGGTAAATGTACCCAATCGTGGCATGTTTCCCCCATCCTGGCATGCATGTTTCCTCCATCCTGGCATGCATGTTTCCTCCATCCTGGCATGCATGTTTCCTCCATCCTGGCATGCATGTTTGCTCCATCCTGACATGCATGTTTCCCCCATCCTGGCATGCATGTTTCCCCCATCCTGGCATACATGTTTCCTCCATCCTGGCATGCATGTTTCCTCCATCCTGGCGTGCATGTTTCCTCCATCCTGGCATGCATGTTTCCTCCATCCTGGCATGCATGTTTCCTCCATCCTGGCATGCATGATTTCCCCATCCTGCCATGCATGTTTCCCCCATCCTGCCATGCATGTTTCCTCCATCCTGGCATGTATGTTTTCCCCATCCTGGCATGCATGTTTCCTCCATCCTGGCATGCATGTTTCCTCCATCCTGGCATGCATGTTTCCTCCATCTTGGCATGCATGTTTCCTCCATCCTGGCATGCATGTTTCCTCCATCCTGCCATGTATGTTTTCCACATCCTGGCATGCATGTTTCCACATCCTGGCATGCACGTTTCCTCCATCCTGGCATGCATGTTTCCACATCCTGGCATGCATGTTTCCACATCCTGGCATGCATGTCACCCCCCATGCTGGCAAGCATGTTTCCCCCCCATCCTGGCATGCATGTCATCCCCCCATGCTGGCATGTGTGTTCCCCCATCCCATGCTGGCATGTGCGTTCCCCCACCCCCACCCCACGCTGGCATGTGCGTTCTCCCACCCCACGCTAGCATGTGCGTTCCCCCACCCCCAGCTGGCATGTGCGTTCCCCAACCCCACGCTGGCATGTGCGATCCCCCACCACACGCTGCCATGTGCGTTCCCCCACCGCCACCCCACGCTGGCATGTGCGTTCCCCCACCGCCACCCCACGCTGGCATGTGCGTTCCCCCACCGCCACCCCACGCTGGCATGTGCGTTCCCCCACCACCACCCCACGCTGGCATGTGCGTTTCCCCACCGCCACCCCACGCTGGCATGTGTGTTCCCCCACCCCCACCTTGGCACAGCCGCACAAGAGTTATAAAACAAAAAATAAAAGCAACACACAACTCACCTTCCTGCATACGCTCCCCCGCTGCGCGCCGCTGGGTCCTCAGTTCCCACGCGTCCAGAAAACCTCATTACGCCGGCACCGCTCACTGACGCTCCTCCGTCTCCTAGGCAACACACCTGCAGCCTGGGGAGGAGGAGTGTCAGAGCGAGGAGAAATGTCTCCTCAGCTCCAACACAGTTTTGATCTGCCGGCGCGACTGCACTAGCAGATCAAAGCTGCAGGATCAGGCGACAGCACGTGTGCCAGCAGAATGGGCTCTGCGTGCCCCTGGTGGCACACGTGCCATAGGTTCGCCATCACTGCCCTAGGGTGTAGTGGTCCAGACATCACGTAGCTAAGCATTACAAGGTACTCCCAAGAGCTCCCAATAGCTCATTTTCAAAAAATTGGTAGTATTTGCAACAGGACATAACATGCCAAGGAGTTTAATACATTCAGTTGGTCCAGACATCATGTAGCTAAGCATTACAAGGTACTTCCAAGAACTCCCAACAGCTTATTTTTAAAAAATTGGTAGGATAAGCAACAGGGCATAACATGCCAAGAAGCAAAAAAAATTCTGGTTTTGCAGGGGGCCATGTGTAACACACCGTGGAGCACAGCATCAATAAGGAACAGAAATAGAGACTGCCTGACCAATTGTTCTAGACAGTATAGCATGATTGGGCCAAACAATTACATGGCGGCAGCAGCATAACAAGTTACATTAGCCATGCGGTATCATTAGATGATAGAAGACAAAATAGTCTTTGTAATGGGATCAACAATTCAGACTGCATCATTAATGTAGAAGTGGATTTGAATATTGCTTCAGCACTTGCCCACAAGAGGGCAGTGTCAGACTGTGCAACCACAAACACAGAGGTGGGAAATCCCCTACTGCAGCTTGTGTGTTTGAACCAGGAAGAAAAAGTGCGGGAAGGTTATTCAGCTCCGGAGCTCAGCCAGAGGGGAGCTGCGTGTGGTCTTCCTGAACAGAGGGCTCTTTTGCCACCGGAGTCTTGGAGGAATCACCCTGTGGAAGTGGTTTCTGCCATTCCCGGTCTGCAGGACTTTGTTTTCACCAAGGATCTAACCGGACTGCAGAGCATCGCACCCTGAGTGCAAGTGCAGGGGCTGTGACCTCCCTTCTTCTGTTCGGCGTGCCCCGGGACTAAAAGACTGACTAGAATCTGTTACCAGTGGGAGAAGATCAAAGGAAAAGACCGAGGAGCTGCATCCCTTCAGCGCTGCACCGGGGCCCATCATCGTGAGACTCCAGGCCTGCGACGTGGGAGCGGCATCTTCTTCTGGGATAGACTGGTACGTGATTGTAGGGAAAGTTAGGGAAAGTTGCCGCCATTTCTTTGTTGTTTTTTTTTCCTTTCTTCTTGCTGCGTACCCGGAAGGAGTGAAGATCCGGGGACTCCACTATACACATGTGCGCAGCTAGTTCGGTTGATTGTATTATAAATATGCTTCCTAGTAAAGAAATGTTACTACCGGTAAAATCTGAGTATGGGGATTTTGTTGGAATAGAGCATACACACACACCCGCGGCCCTACCACCGGTCGCTTCATGTGGCGTAGTCGGCAGGATGTGTGACCAACAAAATCATCCCCCGGTAGTAACTTATAACCGGACAGCTCCCCCGCCGTCTATTGTCAATCAGGTGAGAATGTTTGACGGATGGAACTATCCTGTAACTGAATGGACTGAACAACTTAAGATAGTGGGAGACATGTATAACACTGATTCTAAGACCTTAGCAGAAATGGCCATGCTAACATTAGAGGGGGAAGCGTGGACGACAGTCAGGCTGGAGACGGTTAGGGGCCAGCGTACGTTGGATGACTTGGTGTGGGTGCTGGAGAACACCTATGGGCCGACCACATATGCGGGGACGTTGCGCTATATGTTCTTCCGGCGTACTCAACTCGAGTCGGAGGACATTCCTCAATATGCCAATGCCCTTCAAGTGCTGCTAGAACAAGCCTGTAGAAAAGAACAGATAGCTAGTACGGGTGCCCGTGACCTGGTGTTGAGAGATCAGTTTGTGACCGGATTGAGAGACCCGTACCTTAACCGCTCATTGCAAGATCTACTCCGGATAAATCCGGCCTTTACATTCGCTGAGGTCAAACAAGAAGCTATAGAACGTTCAAGGGGACCTGTCGTGGAGACACAGACATATACCGCGGCTTGCAGGTCCATATCTGGTATCGGGACTCCGAACAGCAACACGGAAGAACTGAAACAGATGGTGGCAGAGTTGCAGAAACAGGTGTTACAGCTCACCCTAGACCAACAGGCGGGCCGGCAAGCGAGACAACAACCCAGCCGGCCGATGGGAAGATGCTGGACATGCGGCGATCCCCGCCATAGAGCCAACCGTTGCCCCCAGAACTTTCAAGTTCATCTACAGTCCGATCTACCAGAATCAGCAAGTCATGTCCCACAACAGTGGCCGCCTTTAAACTAGACGCCCCTGCCAAAGAGGCTCACTCGGCAGGGGATGCCAAAGAGAGGGGTGTAGGAAAACAGAGCCAGCCACGGAACAAACTTGCATCAAATAGCCCCACCCTGGAGGTATTACTGGAAGGGATCGCCGTACAAGTGTTAATGGATACTGGGTCTCAGGTATCCACCATCTCCGAGCAGTTCTACGAAGAATGTCTAAAGCCGCGGGTTGCCTATGACCCTGATACCGCCATCAAGATCAAAGCAGCCAATAATCTACCCATTCCGGTGACGGGAGTTGCCTGGATGAACACCGAAATCTGTGGCCAAGATCTCGGGAAGAGAGGGATAATCGTGGTCAGGGAAGGCTTTGGATCAGAAATGCCCATGATTATTGGGATGAACATCTTGAAAGACCTGAATCTGGTGTTGTTTACCAAGAGGGGGCCCAAGTACTGGCAAGAAGTGACCGCACATAGGGCCACCCGCCGTGCCTTTCAGCAAGTGATCCGGACCTGCAACCTCCAGCGAATGACAAAAGAACAACTGCCGCTGGCTACGATCACCGTACACCGCCATACTAGGATCACCTTACCGGCTGGGAAAGAGACAGTTATCTCACTACCCCTTAGCACCACGAGACAGCTTGAAGGCGTGGAGGTGCTGATTGAGCCGCGCACCCCGAAGGAAGGGAAGCTGAATCCACTCGTCGCTCGAACTCTAGCAGTAGTGAGAAAGGGAAGAATTCCTGTCAGGCTGGGCAACGCGGCTAACGTGAGCGTTGACCTAGAAGCCGGGACACAGCTCGCCCGAGTCTACGCTCTAACCGAAGAGGTGAACCCTATGAGCCCCCTCCAGTTTGTACCGTCTACAGAGGGAGATTGGACAGTGACGGTCTCTGCCATGGCCGCTGTCGCGGGTGACACCAACGCGGGGCGAGAACTACGAGAGAAGTGTCAGTTGGACGTATCCCAATACTCCAAACGGGAGGTATCCCAGGTGGAAGAGCTACTTCAAGAGCATCAGGCGTCCTTTGCCCGGCATGACACCGACTTTGGGTGCACCACCAGTATCAAGCACGAAATCCCCACCGGCGACACTGCTCCTATCCGTGAAAGGTACCGCCAAATTCCTCCCCAGCAATACCAAGAAGTGAAAAATCTCCTGAATTCCATGTTACACGCTGGAGTGGTACGAGAAAGCCAGAGCCCCTGGGCTGCACCGGTGGTGTTAGTCAAGAAGAAGGACGGATCCCTGAGATTCTGTGTGGACTACCGCCGTTTGAATGCTTGCACCATCCGGGACTCATACCCTTTGCCAAGGATCGAAGAATCCCTGACAGCCCTGAAGAAAGCCAAATACTTCTCTTCGTTGGATCTGGCCAGCGGATATTGGCAGGTACCTATGCATGAGAAAGATAGAGAGAAGACTGCTTTCATCTTACCCATGGGCCTGTACGAGTTCGACCGGATGCCCTTTGGTCTGAACAATGCGCCGGGGACTTTCCAGCGGCTGATGGAGCGCTGCTTGGGAGACTTCAACTTCGACTTCACCCTCATCTACCTGGACGACATTGTAGTCTATTCGGCCACATTTGAAGAACAACTGCAGCAGTTGGGCCGTGTGTTCAGTAGGTTGAGAGAACATGGCCTGAAGTTGAAACCCAGCAAGTGCCGTCTTCTGCAGCCCGAGATCAATTACCTGGGCCACCGGATCTCAGCCGAAGGTGTCCAGCCATCTTCAGAGAAGATAGCTGCCGTACGGGATTGGCCGCAGCCCACAAACGTCAAGGAGGTCAGGGCTTTCCTGGGGTTGGCCGGCTACTACCGCCGGTTCGTCAAAAACTTCGCCCGGCTTGCTGCACCCTTGCATAACCTGCTTCGAGGGACCACCAACAGCCCCAGAGGACGACCCATCAGCTGGGGACCCAGCCAGGAAGAGTCCTTCCAAGCCCTAAAGGGTGTCTTAACGTCTCCCCCCATCCTGGCATATGCGGACTACAACCTGCCCTTCCAACTACACACCGATGCCAGTCTACAGGGTCTAGGGGCAGTACTTTCACAGGTCCAAGAAGGCAAGGAACGGGTCATAGCCTATGCCAGTCGGTCCCTACATGAGGGCGAGAAGAACCCCACCAATTATAGCTCGTTCCGGCTGGAGCTGTTGGCCCTAACGTGGGCTATGGCGGAGAAATTTGCAGGATACCTCACGGGGGCTAAAGTACTAGTCCTGACCGATAACAACCCGTTGGCCCACTTACAAAATGCGAAGCTCGGAGTCATGGAGCAGCGTTGGATGGCTCGGCTCTCCAAGTTCAATTACAAGATCAAATATAGGGCTGGAGCTGAGAATCAAAATGCGGACAGCCTGTCTAGAGTGTCATACCCCTTACTCAACCGAGACCGGGATGAAGAATTAGAAGGGGACGAGACGCCTGACTTTGCAAAGCTCGCCCAACAGATATTGGATTACCACCAGTTCGTTGTGGGCGAAGCTGGAACTCCAGTGGGGGTCGCCTTGCCACCCCAGGAGTGGTGCAGGCTCCAGGACCAGAACCCTGAATGGGCTTTACTCAAACAATTGGTGAAGCGGCAGCAGAAGCCTCCCGCCGATATACGGGCACGACTGTCTACCGGGACCTTGACCCTGCTCAGTCAGTGGGACCGGCTGATTCTGAGAGAAGGAGTGCTATACCGGAAGGTTCTCTTGTCGCACATGCTGGAGGAATGCACACAAGTTGTGGTGCCTGATCAATTGGCCCGTGAGATGGTGGCCCAAGCCCACAAAAGGAATGGGCACTTCGGAATAGACAAGACCTTTCGGTGGATTCAACAGTCCATCTATTGTCCGGGGCTCCGCAAGCTGGTTGAAGACGTCTGCCAGACCTGTCGCACCTGTGAACTACACAAGTCCCCTGAGCAGCGTGCACCTGTTCAGACAATTAAAACATCCAGGCCCCTTGAGCTGTTGATGGTGGACTATCTGCTGATTGTGACGGCGAGCAGTGGCTATCAGTACTGCCTAGTCATGGTGGATCACTTCTCAAAATTCGCTGTCGCGGTCGCTACCAAAGACCAGACGGCTGAATCGGCTGCTCGGGCCATCTGTCGACAGTTCATCCACGTCTACGGGTGCCCGGAGAGGTTGCACTCCGACCAGGGGGCTTGTTTCGAAGGCCGAGTCATCGAAGAGCTGCATTGGATGTATGGGATCCAGAAGTCGAGGACCACTCCTTACCACCCACAAGTATGGCCCACTTCTCAACCAACCCCTGTGACATCTGCAGTCATCGCTGCCTGGGAACCGACGGTAGTTGACAGGGACTGCCAACCTTTAAGTGGGGGGTATGTAATGGGATCAACAATTCAGACTGCATCATTAATGTAGAAGTGGATTTGAATATTGCTTCAGCACTTGCACACAAGGGGGCAGTGTCAGACTGTGCAACCACAAACACAGAGGTGGGAAATCATCTACTGCAGCTTGTGTGTTTGAACTAGGAAGAAAAAGTGCGGGAAGGTTATTCAGCTCCGGAGCTCATCCAGAGGGGAGCTGCGTGTGGTCTTCCTGAACAGAGGGCTCTTTTGCCACCGGGGTCTTGCAGGAATCACCCTGTGGAAGTGGTTTCTGCATTCCCGGTCTGCAGGACTTTGTTTTCACCAAGGATCTAACCGGACTGCAGAGCATCGCACCCTGAGTGCAAGTGCAGGGGCTGTGACCTCCCTTCTTCTGTTCGGCGTGCCCCGGGACTAAAAGACTGACTAGAATCTGTTACCAGTGGGAGAAGATCAAAGGAAAAGACCGAGGAGCTGCATCCCTTCAGCGCTGCACCGGGACCCATCATCGTGAGACTCCAGGCCTGCGACGTGGGAGCGGCATCTTCTTCTGGGATAGACTGGTACGTGATTGTAGGGAAAGTTAGGAAAAGTTGCCGCCATTTCTTTTTTGTTTTTTTTCCTTTCTTCTTGCTGCGTACCCGGAAGGAGTGAAGATCCGGGGACTCCACTATACACATGTGCGCAGCTAGTTCGGTTGATTGTATTATAAATATGCTTCCTAGTAAAGAAATGTTACTACCGGTAAAATCTGAGTATGGGGATTTTGTTGGAATAGAGCATACACACACACCCGCAGCCCTACCACCGGTCGCTTCAGTCTTGAATGAAGAACACTGGAACTTATTTGAACTTAAGAAATCCAAATTTGGAGCTACACTTATTATTGGGTCTTGTTAACAGGTGGCCTGAGATACTCTGGGGCAATCCATATATGGTTAATTTTGATCATGGTCAAACTGTCTGCACTTTCTGTGGATAGTCGTGTGCAACTGTCTGTTATTATTGACCCCGCTGAGCTGAAAACACGCTCAGACAACACACTCGCAGCAGGGCAAGCTAGCACTTCCAAAGCATATAAAGCGCGGTCTGGCCAAGTGTTGAGCTTGGAAACCCAATAGTTAAAGGGAACTGTAGACTCTGAGAGCACGCTGATATGGTCACCAACATAGTCCCTCACCATCTTACTTAACTGCTCCCTCCTTGTCATTGTTCCCCCAACCGTTATCTGAGTCGCAGCTGACGGTTTGTGGAAAATGGACCAGTTTTGGCACATTAGTCCCCCGCCTGTGTTGCTCCTACTATGCGTAGCTCTCTGTTGTAATCCTGTTGCGTGAGATGACACGCTACCTCTGGCGCCAGCATGATCTGAGGGTAATAGTTTCCTCAACTGCTCCACTACAGCCCTCTTGAATGTTTCTGTAGTATAATCCTTATTTGCCTCCACAAGTAGTGAAGCAAATTTGTCTTTGTAGCGTGGGTCAAGGAAGGTACATAACCAGTATTTGTTGTCTGCCAAAATGTGGTCTAGCCGAGAGTCATGAGAAAGGCAGTGTAACATGAACTATGCCATGTGTCCCAGACTCCGAACTGGAAACCTTTGTGTGTCACTGCTCAGGCCATCCATGCTGGACAGCCCTGACGCTTGGGTTGTCAATCCCTTGGTTACCAACTTCACAGCATTCCTGTTCTTCATCATGCTCCTCATCCTCATCCTCATGATGCTGAGAAAAGGTGGCCTGAGCTTGTTGGCCGAGGTTGTGCGGATTACTAGCAACCGTTGTGAAGTCTGGATACACAGACAATTCGGGTACATTAACACTTTGGTCAGTCAGACCATCCAGAGAGCGTTTCAATGGTAATGCTGATAACGGCATCATCACTGCTCACAATGTTGGTACAGTAATCAAAATTCTCCAAGACCTGACAAATGTCTGCAATTCACATCCGCTCGGCAGTACTTATGTCTGGCAGCTGCGTCTGACTGGCATGTTCCAGCTGGAATTGGGATACTGCCCTCTGCTGCTCATGGATCCTGGCCAACATATGATAGGTTGAATTCCATCTCGTAGGGAGGTCACATATTAGTCTGTGACGAGGCAAGTGGAAGCGCTGCTGCAGCACTGCCAGGCCAGCAAAAGAGGGAAGACTTGCGGAAATGTGCGCTAATACGTCGTACCTTGGTAAGTAGGTCTGGTATCCCAGGGTATTTCTTCAGAAAGTGTTGAACTACTAAATTTACAACGTGGGCCATACAAGGAATGTGTACAAGCTTTCCAAGCTTTAAAGCCGCCACCAGATTACGACCATTATTGCACACTACCATGCCTGGATGGAGATCCAAAAGCTCAAGCCATTTATCTGTCTGCGATACAGATGAGCTTCAGTAGAGCGTGTTGACGCTTAGCCGAGGCAGTGCTGCAGAGATCCCAGCTGAGGAATGATGTCGACGGTTGGACACCGGCGGATGTCGAGGAGGATGCACAGGAGCCAGATGAAGAGTAGGAGGAAGAGGGAGTTGTTGCTGTGTAGGAGGGTACTGAAACTGTGATTGAAGTGGGCCCCGCTATTCTGGGTGTGGGAATTATATGGGATGTTGCCGGCTCAGACTCTGTACCAGCCGCCACCAGGTTCACCCAGTGTGCCGTCAGTGAGATGTAGCGTCCCTGTGCATTTCCTCTTGTCCACGTGTCTGTGGTTAAGTGGACCTTCCCTGTTATGACATTGGTGAGAGCCCGTTTGATGTTTATGGACACGTAATTGTGGAGCGCGGGGACGGCACAATGACAAAAATAGTGGCGGCTAGGCACAGAGTACCGATGTTCTAACACAGCCAAAAGGTCGCGGAAAGCCTCTGTTCCCACAAGCCGATACGGCAACATCTCAAGGGCTATCAATCGTGCAATGTGTGCAGTTATGGTTTCTGCCCTGGGGTGCGTAACGGGGTATTTTCGCTTCTTTTCGAAGGTCTGTAGTAAGGACAACTGAACGGAACACTGGGACACCGAAGCTGATGTCATTGATGATTGAGTTTGGCTAACATCAGGTTGGGAGAAGAAGGCATCAGCACCACCTTCTTGCACATTAGTTTGGGAAGCAGGCATCCCAGGGGAAGTGGCAGAGTTTTTAGTCTAGAAATCGTGTTTTTCACCTAGAGCTGTCAACCACCTAGTGGTGTGCTTGGCTAACATATGTTTTCTCATGCTGATCATGCCCAAGCTGGAAGTATTTTTGCCTCTTTTAAGCTTGGTCTGACAGATTTAACAAATGGCAACCGTTTGGTCTGAAGGACTCTTGGAAAAAAACTCCCGCACAATCGCACCATGGACCCTTGGACTCTGAGATGGCTGAGGTGGTGCACGGACCCTTGGACTCTGAGATGGCTGAGGTGGTGCACGGACCCTTAGATTCTGAGATGGCACAGGTGGTGGTGTCATGTGCACAGTTGATTGACTTCTGGCAGTGGTCGAAACCCTATGTCTTACAGCCTTATTGCGGACTATGGGCCCATGCTCCTCTGCACTGCTGCTCTCGCAATCCATGTTGGATCAGTCACCTCATCATCGACCAGGTCGTCTTCAAATTCCTGAAGGTCAACATCTTCAGTAATGGAGGTTTGAGGCTGACCTGAGGGCAACTGTGTCTCATCATCCTCCAACACTTCCACCTGATTGCCACCATGTCATGTCCAACAACATGGCTTTCTTCTGGCCTTGGGTGCTCAAAGATCTGTGCATCACTGCATACCACGGCCTCACCTGCGTTGGTGGTGTTGCGCGGTGAGAGGCATGAAAGGTCAAAGGGTCCCGCAAACAGTTCCTCAGAGTAACCTGCTTTGGTGTCATATGTTGCCTTACAATGCTGATGTTATGAGGAAGGATGACCAGGCTGAGGATTCATTGGGCCAGCCTCTGGGCTACTCAAGTCTGTCTGTGTGGACCCTTGGGATTTTCTACTCGGCAAGTAACTGGAGGCATTTTCTGCTATCCAACTCGTTACCTGTTCGCACGGTTCAGGGCACAAGTGTGCTTTCCCACGTGGACAAGAAAATTGGGATAGGAAAGTGTCGCGGGCGGAGGAGGGGACGCTGCGCTCTCCCACTGCTCGGGTCCGGCTGCCGCTGCTGCTGCTGCTCGGTGGCTCAAGCGATGGGCCGGATCCCGGGGACTCGAGCGGCGCTCCTCGCCCGTGAGTGAAAAGGGGTGGTTTTGGGGATATTGTCCGTGACGCCACCCACGGTTGTGGTGATTGCGTGGACACCACCGCTGCTCTGGACGGGGATCCCGGGAGCGGTGACAGGGAGCAGCTTTGGTTGTTAATCCTCCCCTCCGTGGGTAAGGGGTTGGTTGTCCCGGTGATGGGGTAAGGATTGATGACAGGCGGGTTGCGGGGCCTGATGAGGTGCAGGGTCGCAGGGGCAGCGCTGTGCCGCACGACACGGAGGTACTCACTCAGCCCAATGATGATGATGACAGTTCACGGTAAACAAGCGGCTGGATGGACGGGTCTCTCGGACGGCTGCGGTGTTGTTGCTCCATGCGGGTTAGCGGTGACTGTCTGTACCGCCGGGCCACCACCCGTCCACGGTCCTTACGGTAGACTCCAATCGGCCACTCCTGCAGACGGTCACCACCGTCTGCCAACCTTGCTGTCTCGCCCGGGCCACACACCCGGACGCTCTTCAGACTGTTTGTTTGCTCTAGTACCACACTTTCCTCCTTCCACTTTTGCTGTCAAAACTAGACTGTCTGTTTTCCCGCCTCCAGGACTGTGAACTCCTCGGTGGGCGGGACCAACCGCGTGGCCCACCCCCTGGTGTGGACATCAGCCCCTGGAGGAGGGCAACAGGGTTTTGTGTCTGACCTTGATGTGCCTCTCTGGGAGTGTGGGGTGTTGTGGTGTTGTTCTCTGTGACCCCCGGCTTGTCCAGGGCGACACAAAAGCAGAGGTCGATAAAGCAGGAACCTTTTTCTTTGGCTCGATCACACTTATTGGGCGACCACCACTGTCACTACCACCTCGTCCACGGCCCTTACCCCCACTTTTTCCCATTTTTTTTGTTTGATTATCAAGGTGAATACTGTAACGTGACCTTTTCTACAGGCACTGGAACAACACTTATGCCGGATTGTTAAACTTGCATTAATAGTTTCTCACGATAGCTGTTTCTGTAAGTCTAATAACCAAAAGGTAACTTTATTGGACAAACTAACACTTCAAGGAGTCGACAAAGATGTTGTGAAGGTCTTTCAGCCCCAAAAGAAAACAGGGGTTTGACAACACTTTTCTTTTAGTATTGGTTTTTGGCACTCAGACTGTGTTTTAGTAAGAGCAAGGCACTATGTAGATGCTGTAACATATGAAGCCCCCAAAACTATACAAGGTTGTTGCTAGGAAAGTACTGGTCTTGAGGCAGAAGTTGTTCCCCTGACAGCAAGTATTAATAAAAATTGGCTAACACTGAGACTGTGTGTTAGGCCGGCGTCACACTTGCGATTGACTCGCACGAGTGCAATGTGAGAAAATCTGCCATTGCACTCGAACTAATGCTAATCAATGTTGCAGCTCCTATCTGCTATTTTTTCTCAGTCCAAAACGGACTGAGGAAAAAAATCGCAGCATGCTGCGATTTCTAGAGTTTCTCAAGCAAGTCTGTCCAATACAAGTCTAAAGGCCCCATCACACAGAGATACAGTTAGGTCCAGAAATATTTGGACAGTGACACAAGTTTTGTTATTTTAGCTGTTTACAAAAACATGTTCAGAAATACAATTATATATATAATATGGGCTGAAAGTGCACACTCCCAGCTGCAATATGAGAGTTTTCACATCCAAATCGGAGAAAGGGTTTAGGAATTATAGCTCTGTAATGCATAGCCTCCTCTTTTTCAAGGGACCAAAAGTAATTGGACAAGGGACGCTAAGGGCTGCAATTAACTCTGAAGGCGTCTCCCTTGTTAACCTGTAATCAATGAAGTAGTTAAAAGGTCTGGGGTTGATTACAGGTGTGTGGTTTTGCATTTGGAAGCTGTTGCTGTGACCAGACAACATGCGGTCTAATGATCTCTCAATTGAGGTGAAGCAGAACATCCTGAGGCTGAAAAAAAAGAAAAAATCCATCAGAGAGATAGCAGACATGCTTGGAGTAGCAAAATCAACAGTCGGGTACATTCTGAGAAAAAAGGAATTGACTGGTGAGCTTGGGAACGCAAAAAGGCCTGGGCGTCCACGGATGACAACAGTGGTGGATGATCGCCGCATACTTTCTTTGGTGAAGAAGAACCCGTTAACAACATCAACTGAAGTCCAGAACACTCTCAGTGAAGTAGGTGTATCTGTCTCTAAGTCAACAGTAAAGAGAAGACTCCATGAAAGTAAATACAAAGGGTTCACATCTAGATGCAAACCATTCATCAATTCCAAAAATAGACAGGCCAGAGTTAAATTTGCTGAAAAACACCTCATGAAGCCAGCTCAGTTCTGGAAAAGTATTCTATGGACAGATGAGACAAAGATCAACCTGTACCAGAATGATGGGATGAAAAAAGTTTGGAGAAGAAAGGGAACGGCACATGATCCAAGGCACACCACATCCTCTGTAAAACATGGTGGAGGCAACGTGATGGCATGGGCATGCATGGCTTTCAATGGCACTGGGTCACTTGTGTTTATTGATGACATAACAGCAGACAAGAGTAGCCGGATGAATTCTGAAGTGTACCAGGATATACTTTCAGCCCAGATTCAGCCAAATGCCGCAAAGTTGATTGGACGGCGCTTCATAGTACAGATGGACAATGACCCCAAGCATACAGCCAAAGCTACCCAGGAGTTCATGAGTGCAAAAAAGTGGAACATTCTGCAATGGCCAAGTCAATCATCAGATCTTAACCCAATTGAGTATGCATTTCACTTGCTCAAATCCAGACTTAAGACGGAAAGACCCACAAACAAGCAAGACCTGAAGGCTGCGGCTGTAAAGGCCTGGCAAAGCATTAAGAAGGAGGAAACCCAGCGTTTGGTGATGTCCATGGGTTCCAGACTTAAGGCAGTGATTGCCTCCAAAGGATTCGCAAGAAAATATTGAAAATAAAAATATTTTGTTTGGGTTTGGTTTATTTGTCCAATTACTTTTGACCTCCTAAAATGTGGAGTGTTTGTAAAGAAATGTGTACAATTCCTACAATTTCTATCAGATATTTTTATTCAAACCTTCAAATTAAACATTACAATCTGCACTTGAATTCTGTTGTAGAGGTTTCATTTCAAATCCAATGTGGTGGCATGCAGAGCCCAACTCGCGAAAATTGTGTCACTGTCCAAATATTTCTGGACCTAACTGTAAATCTTTGGCAGATTTGTGCTTGTGTCGCGGGCGGGGAGGAGGGTGTTAGCACACTACGCTCACCCCTTCTGCTCGGGTCCGGCGGCTGCTGCTCAGTGGTGGCTCGAGCGGTGGGCCGGATCCCGGGGGTTTCTCGAGCGGCACTCCTCGCCCGTGAGTGAAAGGGGATTATTGGATGTGGGAATTGTTTATTGTCCGTGACGCCACCCACGGTTGTGGTGATTTCACCACCGCTGCTCTATACGGGGCTCCCGGGGATGGTGATGCGGAGCAGCCAGGTGTTGTGTTGCCCCTCCGTGGGTAGGGGTTGGTGTTCCCGGGGCCCGGTGATGGTTTGGGAGATGCAGGGCCTGGTGGGTGCAGGGACGCGGGGGCAGCGCTGTGCCTTGCGGCACTGTGGTACTCACTCAGCCAGTAAACACGACACAGTTCTTGGTAAACAAACGGCTGGCTGGACGGGTCCCTCAGACGGTCCACGGTGCTGCGGTTCCCTGTAGTTAGCGGTGACGATCTCTTCCCTGCACCTTTGAAATGTCTGTTTGGTAGCGATGGGTTCCCACCGGTTACCCGCTCCCCGACTGCAATCTGTGCCGGAGGAGCTCCACACTTTGCCCGCAGGCGCCGGCCCTGGGAAACTGGTGCCTTGACGGTGGCGGTGTTTCCCCGTTATGGTTGGACCTTTGCCGTCAATCAGGACTTGATTGTTGGGGGATCTACGTCCCCTTCACTAACGGATTCGGCAAATTAGGGCGACTCCTAGCCTTGCCGGGGTCCGAGAGGCCCCTGCCCTGGTGCTGACTGCCCTTTGTATACGGCTCCAGACCCCCGGGCACACAGCCTCCGTAGTCCTTCCAGCAACCTCCAGACAGTCCCACTGCAGACCTTCACCACCGTCTGCTGACCTTGCTGACTCCGTCTGGGCACACAGCCACAGACCAACTTCAGGCTTTCTTTCACTTCTTCCGATGTTTCACTTCACTCTAGCTCCCTCCTGAGCTACACTCTGTTTACTCTCTCAGGTCCCTCACTGGACTCCTCACACAAGCCCTGCCTGGGCTAAACTGCACTCGAGCCCTGCCTGGGCTAATCTCCCTGGTTTCTCCCGCCTCCAGAGCTGTGTCCTCCTCGGTGGTCGGAGCCAACCGCCTGGCCCACCCCCTGGTGTGAATCATCAGCCTCTGGAGGAAGGCAACAAGGATTTGTGGGTTAGCTGGTGTACCTGCAGGGAATGTGGGGTGTGTGTGGTGTTGTGACCTGTGTCCCCTGGCTTGCCCAAGGCGACACATTCCCCCTTAGCAAAACGCAGACCGTCCTCGGGCTGCCCGTCCAACACCGGTTTTATTTTCCTTTTTGTTTTCTGTAAATGTAAAAGATAACATGGTAAAGTAATAACATATGTACATTTTTAATAATAACTCTTCCCAAGATGGGAGGAACATTCCTTTAACGTTGCATAACGGTTTACGGTTACGGTTTCCGCTCTCTCCCACCCAAGCAACCTGGCCCTGATGCTGCCCCTAAAACCCAGGCAGCACCCCTTGACCCACAGTCCAGCACACGGTACCCGAGCGGGATCTGTCCTTCCCTCCAGAGGGTAGCCACCGGTTCGTTTGGTGGCTGGGCCCCAGCCTGCTCTGCTGAGGGCCCTCCCTCCAACCTGCCTCTCCGGAGGCGGCAAAGCGGAAACGGTAACGGTAAACAACATATTTACAAGCCACTTAACGTTTGTGGTTGCCCTGCAAGTTCACGGGCTTGTCCATAGATAGTCCTCCATGCTAAACTTTCAAACGGTCCCCACAGGGACAACGGTGCCGGCTCCAGCCGGTTGCAAATCACGGTTAATTAGGTTAAACTTCGGTCATCATTCCTTATCATTCTTTTCAAAACTTTTCAAACAACACAACAAAATGGTGGTCCCAACGGGGACGGTGCAACGGGCATCTGCTGCCCTACTCCGGACTTCCAGGCTCATGTGCTCCTTCCCAGGGAGGGGGCGCGGCGCTCGCTCGGGCCTCTAGGCTGCCCCTCAGTTTAGCGTCCAGCGCGAACCACCCCCGCTCCCCAAAGAACCGGGTGTATTGCACGATGGCACCCGGCATCAGATTGCGGCCGGGATGCTCCTCGGGCAGGTGGGCATTCACATTCCGCCGGGCTATAAACACTTCGGCCTCCAGGCCCGGTTCGTAGATAAACCCGTAGCCCCGGCGGACATCAAACCGCCTCACCTGCCCCTCGTACAACGGTCCCCGGGCACGGGAGGTTGCTTGCCGGAGGTGCTCTTTCTCTCGGATAGCTCGGGCCACCAGTTCGGCCTTCTTCCGTTCTCTCTCGGCGATCTCCAGGCCCAGCGGTACCGGCTCCCTATCCCAATACGGCGCTGCCGCCAGCGCCGGCGCACGGGTCGGGCCCCGCGGGACATCCTGAACGTTGCCCACTGTCAGGAATCTGGGCGGCATGTCCCGCGGTATCTTGGCCTTGGGCGCTGCTTTGCAACAACAACCCGGCGCTACCTCAGCCGAGGTGTGGGGGATGGGCATAGGGGCTTTCCGCTGCTGGGCCTCCGGCTCGGAGCGGGTCATCGGCTCCGGCTCGGGGGATTTTTCAGGGGATGCCTCCGGTTCCACTTTCGGAGTCTTCCACGGTAACACCTCCGGGATGCCGCGGGCTCCGGCTACAGGTCGGCCCGCCTGGGCGGGGACGCTGGGTACTGCTACCGGTTGCGGTGGTAGCAGGCCTAGTGGCGGGGTCACGGCCTCCGGGACGGGTGGCGAGGGAGGCAACGGGGGGAGAGGGCTTGGACCGGGCCCCACAGCCGCGATGACCGGCCCTTCAAGGGCATCGGGACGTGGGTCACTCACCCTCCCTTTCTCCGCCTCCTCCTCGCGTCTCCGCACGGTGGCTACAACGTCCGCCATGTCGGCCTCCCACTCCTCCATGAGGGGCTGCATCCTGACCTGCAGCCTTTGGTAGAGCTGCGCGGTTCGGATTTCCACCCACGCCGCGGTTCCAGGCGCGGGGGCTACGGTGTCACGGGACGGCATCCACATGATGGCTTCTTCTTTACTTCCAGGAACGGTATGTCTGCAGAGTCCTGGCGTCCCTGCTTTTATAGCTGCAGCTACATGCGTCCAGCCGCCATCGCGTCCCCCTTAGCTCTTTCCGGCCCCTCCTCTTTCGGAGCGGGGTTTTGGCCTTCGCGCCTCTACTACTCGAGAAGACGCTCGAGCGGGAACTTTTCGCGCCAAAGATGGCGGCTTCTGAAATTTTCCTGCCGGATACCTCCGGCGGTAACAAGGCGCACCTCTACCAGACGGCAGAGCGGTAAGATCCTGTTCGTGACGCCAAGTTGTCGCGGGCGGGGAGGAGGGTGTCAGCACACTACGCTCACCCCTTCTGCTCGGGTCCGGCGGCTGCTGCTCAGTGGTGGCTCGAGCGGTGGGCCGGATCCCGGGGGTTTCTCGAGCGGCACTCCTCGCCCGTGAGTGAAAGGGGATTATTGGGTGTGGGAATTGTTTATTGTCCGTGACGCCACCCACGGTTGTGGTGATTTCACCACCGCTGCTCTATACGGGGCTCCCGGGGATGGTGATGCGGAGCAGCCAGGTGTTGTGTTGCCCTTCCGTGGGTAGGGGTTGGTGTTCCCGGGGCCCGGTGATGGTTTGGGAGATGCAGGGCCTGGTGGGTGCAGGGACGCGGGGGCAGCGCTGTGCCTTGCGGCACTGTGGTACTCACTCAGCCAGTAAACACGACACAGTTCTCGGTAAACAAACGGCTGGCTGGACGGGTCCCTCAGACGGTCCACGGTGCTGCGGTTCCCTGTAGTTAGCGGTGACGGTCTCTTCCCTGCACCTTTGAAATGTCTGTTTGGTAGCGATGGGTTCCCACCGGTTACCCGCTTCCCGACTGCAATCTGTGCCGGAGGAGCTCCACACTTTGCCCGCAGGCGCCGGCCCTGGGAAACTGGTGCCTTGGCGGTGGCGGTGTTTCCCCGTTATGGTTGGACCTTTGCCGTCAATCAGGACTTGCTTGTTGGGGGATCTACGTCCCCTTCACTAACGGATTCGGCAAATTAGGGCGACTCCTAGCCTTGCCGGGGTCCGAGAGGCCCCTGCCCTGGTGCTGACTGCCCTTTGTATACTGCTCCAGACCCCCGGACACACAGCCTCCGTAGTCCTTCCAGCAACCTCCAGACAGTCCCACTGCAGACCTTCACCACCGTCTGCTGACCTTGCTGACTCCATCTGGGCACACAGCCACAGACCCAGACCAACTTCAGGCTTTCTTTCACTTCTTCCGATGTTTCACTTCACTCTAGCTCCCCCCTGAGCTACACTCTGTTTACTCTCTCAGGTCCCTCACTGGACTCCTCACACAAGCCCTGCCTGGGCTAAACTGCACTCGAGCCCTGCCTGGGCTAATCTCCCTGGTTTCTCCCGCCTCCACAGCTGTGTCCTCCTCGGTGGGCGGAGCCAACCGCCTGGCCCACCCCCTGGTGTGAATCATCAGCCTCTGGAGGAAGGCAACAAGGATTTGTGGGTTAGCTGGTGTACCTGCAGGGAATGTGGGGTGTGTGTGGTGTTGTGACCTGTGTCCCCTGGCTTGCCCAGGGCGACACACTTGCAGTTGTCGCGGGCGGAGGAGGGGACGCTGCGCTCTCCCACTGCTCGGGTCCGGCCGCTGCTGCTGCGGCTGCTCGGTGGTGGCTCGAGCGGTGGGCCGGATCCTGGGGACTCGAGCGGCGCTCCTCGCCCGAGAGTGAAAAGGGGATTGGTTTTGGGGATTTATTGTCCGTGACGCCACCCACGGTTGTGGTGATTTTTGGTAACACCACCGCTGCTCTGTATGGGGATCCCGGGAGCGGTGACAGGGAGCAGCAGAGTTGTTAGTTCTCCCCTCCGTGGGTAGGGGTTGGTTGTCCTGGGGCCCAGTGATGGGGTGTGGGATGAGTGATGGCAGGCTGGGTGCGGGGCCTGGTGAGGTGCAGGGTCGCGGAGGCAGCACTGTGCCGCACGGCACTGTGGTACTCACTCAGCCTGAGACGATGACACAGTTCTTGGTAAAACACACGGCTGGAAAGACGGTTCCCACGGACGGCTGCGTTTGCTTTTCCCCGGTAGTTAATGGTGACTGTCTCTTTCCCTGCACCTAAGTTCAATGTTGGTAGCGATGGGTTCCCACCGGTAACCCGCTCCCCGACTTGGATATGAGCCAGAGGAGCCCCTTTTGCCCGCAGGCGCTGGCCCTGGGAAACGGTTGCCCTTGGCGGTGGCGGTGTCTCCCCTTCACGGTTGGACGGTTGCCTTCTGTCGGGACTTGACTGTTTGGAAACCCGGAGGTCCCCTTCACTGACGGATTTGGCAAATTCACGGCGACTCCTAGCCTTGCCGGGATCCGAAAGGCCCCTGCCAATTGTGCTGGCTTCTCCTTGTGTACTGGTCCGGTACCGCCGGGCCACCACCCGTCCATGGTCCTTACGGCAACTCTGATAGGCCACTCCTGCAGACGGTCACCGCCATCTGCTAACCTTGCTGTCTCTGTCCGGGGCACACACTCGGACCAACTTCAGGCTCTTAAGCTGTCACCTTCCTCCTTCCACTTTCACCTCTCAAACTCTAACTGCTCTCTGCACTCAAGCTCTGCCTCAGCTAAACTGCCTGGTTTTCCCGCCTCCAGGACTCGGTGGGCGGAGACCAACCGCCTGGCTCCACCCCCTGGTGTGGACATCAGCCCCTGGAGGAGGGCAACAAGGATTTCTGGGTCTAGCTTTGATGTGCCTAACCGGGGTGTAGGGTGTGGTGATGTCATTACCTGTGACCCCTGGCTTGTCCATTCCCCCTTAGCAAAATGCAGACCGTCCGCGGGCTGCCTGTCCAACACCGGTTTTATCTTTCTTTTAAACTGCAAAAAAATAGAAAACACAATACAAATAAAATAACATCATCCCACATCGGGAGGCACTTTCTTAAACGTTGCAAACGGTTAACGGTTACGGCTTCCGCTCTCTCCCACCCAAGCAACCTGGCCCTGATGCTGCCCCTAAACAAACAGGCAGCACCCCTTGACCCCAGTCCTGCACCAAGTTACCCGAGCGGGATCTGTCCTTTCCCTCCAGAGGGTAGCCACCGGTTCTGGTGGTGGCTGGGCCCCAGCCTGCTCCACTGCGGGCCCTCCCTCCAATCTGCCTCTCCGGAGGCGGCAACGGTAAGCCATAACAACATTTTTTATTTACATTCCACAAGTTTGTGGGTGCCCTGCAAGTTGTTCACAGTCCTGGAGGCGGGAAAACCAGGAAAATCATTTTGTGTTTAGTGCATTTTCCTTACTATATTTTTGTTAGCCTTGGATAACATATTGTACATTCCAACTACTGTATATCTTAAAGTCATAACAATTTTTATGAGCAAAAAATGAGCACATAATGTGAAATATGATAATATTGTCAGTATCGTACTTACGGAGCTGATGTGAAGTGTGAGCTGGGAGTTGCTTGGAGCTGGAATGTGGCTGTTCCACCCATATATATATAGCTTCACTCTGCCTTTGGGCAACAATAGAAAACAAAAGTAAAACAATAATGATAGCCGGGGGTTTTCCAAGTTAGAAAAATATTTCTTGTGGGCATTGCACGAAATGCGGTCCCGGTCTGGCGTGACGCCAGCTGGAATAGCGTGTGTCTCATGTGACGCCCCTGGACTATCAGGTCATCACAGGGTACTGCACAAACTGCCCTTCCGTGCAGTATTCCAAGTCCCTCATGGTTCTGGGTCCCTATCTGATAGTGTTGCCTCCAACAGCAAATCAAATCCTAGATACACCCTGCACCACACCCACCAAGCACACCAGTGGACGGCTTGAGTGGAATAGAGTTGCCCACCTGGGGGGTCAGGGAGGGGAGGTGAGGAGTATAGTCAGTTGGGAGAAGGGAGTTGAGAGTGAGAGGAGGTCGGGAGAAGCTGTCTAGGTTGCAGACGGTGGTCTGGGCCTAGAGGAGTCGGACCCCCGGTCGCAGGGGATTGTGGCAAGGTGCCTGGACCTGTCGGGAGGACAGCCGGCAGCCTCGCACAATCACCGGTCCGGGACCAAAGGCACGACGGGCTACACGGACTCTAGGTCGGGGAGTAGCTTAAGGCAACCTGACAATTCACCTGAGGAGAACGGAATCCTTTATGATCTGTTCCCACTCGCTCCAGAATTGAGGCATTAGCGCAACAAGGGGGATAGGACTTTTCAAACCAAAACGGTCCAGAAAATCTCAAGCGTGAGCCATAATAGCAAGCTCCCACACTTAGCCACAGTGGGGAGCGGGGATCGGCAAGTTCCATACTACTGGGCCACCACGTTGAAGTCAAACGTAGTGCCAGTAGGCAGGTCACGGATCACCAGGCAACACTATAGGAGATGGGACCCGGACGAGCTCCCCTCAGTGGCAGCGACACCCAGAGAGTTGGTTTACCCGGTTGTCAGCGTCTGTTTATTGACTGAGTGAGTACGAGAGTGACTCCTGCATCCCACGGCACCCATACACAGAGTCCCGGGGCATCCCCCCCTACTCGTGGAGGGCTACGATACCTTGCTGCCCCACTCCATCACCCCGGGTACTCCCAATGGCAGCGGCGGTACTCCCAAATTACCGCACACCACGGGTGGCGTCACAAACTATATCAATCCCACTGTAAATACCCCCCTTTCATTTGAGTTTCCACACGTCCCCCGGGTCCGGAGACCCACGAGCCACAGCGAACCTGGATCCAAGCAGCTCGGCTGCTTCCACGGGGGCGGCACATCTCATGCACAGGGAATACGTGATGTGTAAGGTATACAGATATTCCCAAATTTTACAAACTTTATTATGATATAAAAATCACACCACAGTGTAAACACAAGTATGGCCATATAGGTCATGTACATAAAAATATTGTCAATTGACAGATTAAATATACGAAGGTATCAAAAGGGTTCACAAACAAATGATCATGTTGGAGCATAGGACTTAACTTATAGGCTGTAGCTAGTAATTCATTCCAGCACCCTAAATAAGGGGCATAACAGTCCATATAGGTCCAAGCAGTTATATGCTGTTGCTCTTCAAATGTCCTTTATGGCAAGGGTGAACCATCAGCCTTCATGATAGCATAAATAAGAACTCCACCTCAGGAACTCCACCTCGATGCATTTCCCCACACAGAGAGTGTGGTTCATCAGGAGGCTATGAGGTAAATACATTGTATCAGCAACAGATGGAGATACATGCAGAGTACAGAGTTTTAGAACATTACCACAATGGCATGAGATTAGAAAACAAGGAGAGGATAAAATACATTAGTACTTGCCCAGAGTGATGTAAGTATCAGATATGCAGGTCCATGGCGTCAGATACAAGGATCCACGGTGGTGCAGACAATGCTGTGCAGATAACCACCACAGTCCGGAGGAGCGTCATGGACCTGCATATCCACATGGGAGTTTAAATAACCCACATTATTCAGGACAGCTGAGGGCAATCAGAGCATCCGCTCGTCGCCGTCAGAGTCCCGAATGCGCATGCCCGATAAGGCGCGTGCAATGCGCACGCGCCGAACGGAAGCCCATAGAGATCAGATCTAATAGTGAAAGGCGACTGCTACCGCGCCTGCGCGAGGTCTCCACAGGCGCGACGCCCAAACCAATAAGGGGATTCACATGCTGTGATGAAAGAGATGTAGGCGCGCATGTGCAGTACCATGCGAATGGGACTTAGATATATTCCTTATTTATTTAAGATAGTCCAAAGCAACCGCTGGTAAAGATCGCTAAAAAAGACCAGCGGTATAGAATTAAATACATAGGCGCCGCACCAATAGAGGCCTCTTCCCCAAAAAGCTGGGTACACATGTAAAGATAATATGATCAAGGGGAATGCAACAGAGATCTCATATAGTGAATAAGGGTCCTGGCAGGAAACATAGATAATACATGGAAATAAAGCATACATAAACAGCATATTCATTCCATATTCCCAATAACAGATCCCTTTATAGGCAAGTAGAGTATGATTAAAGGATAAAAGTAGAAATGATATCCATCAATATGGATAAATCCCCTAAAGAAAGGGGAGGGAATATTCTTCCAAATATGGCATAATGGATTTTCCAAAACAATTTTTTAACCCTATCAAAGCTAAGTGGGGAGGAAACAATTAAATGAAAGCTGTTCAGTAAGCCCCCCTGGGGTAAGGGAGCCCAATTTAAAAATCCACGCTGACTCTTTCTGCAACAATAGCCTATCAAAATCTCCACCCTTGGGGCTAGGTTTAACCAGCTCTAGTACAGAAAAACGAATATGAGTTGCATCACCACGATGAACCGTGTTGATGTGACGGGAAATTGGTGTGTCCCGTCTATTCCGAATATCAGAGAGATGTTCCCCCACCCTCCTCCGGAGTTCTCTCAGGGTCTTGCCAACATAGTCCATGGGACATGAGCAAGATGCCCTATAGACAACTCCGGATGTCCTGCAATTACTGAAATCGCGTAAAAAGAATGTTTTTCCCGTAGCCGCGCTCGTGACCCCCTTACATTGTTCCATTGATCCACAGTACTTACAACTGCCACAACGAAACATACCACAAATTCGTCTATCTAGCCAGGTTCCTTCTTGTCTAGGTGCCTGATACATGCTATGTGTGAGTCTATGACCCAGGGATCGTCCCCGCTTGTAAGTAATAGAAGGAGATTTTGTAATATATTTAGACAGGTCGGGGTCAGCCCTCAGGATCCCCCAGTGTTTTTTAATCACCGAGAAGACTCTATCGGACTGTATGTCATATGTACCAATAATACGTGTGATGTTAGAGTTGTTCTCACGTATCCTAGGAGTCATAAGGGTATGTCTGTTGGTACTTTTAGCATAGGCCTCCAACTCCCCTGATGAATCAATTCTGAGGAAACGAGTTGAGAAGGAGAGCATTTGAGCAATTACTGGATATTAAATGGGGTAATGTGTGGATGTGTGAGGGCCCCCCCCCCCTTCTTCTATTTAGAGGTAATACCAGTATAACTGACCAGCAGTGGGGATAAATGGTAAATATATACCCCACTTCTGTCAGTGTCTATTTTATTTTGCCAGCAATTTTGAGGTAAATAACACTCAGACTATGAAAGAAACTAACCTGATGAATTATATATTCATCACTTTATGTGACCCTGTATGCCAAATAGCATTTTTTTCTTGATAACATTTGTTTGTCAGGGGTATCTAGGAGATATTTTTTACATCCTTACCTTCAATGTGCTTTATATGAGGAATATAGGTCCCATAATATATTTGTGAATTAAATTTTCAGGTCTTCAGTCTGACTGTAACTATAGTGTAGAGGAATTTGAGCCCATTGGCTCCACAAATACAAATCTGACACTATTTTAGTTAAAAAAACAAAATTGCTTTTTTGTCCAAATTTGGTGGTAGTGCAGTTATGGGTGTAATGCAAATTTGACCTAGAGTCATTTTAATAAATTATATTAAAAGTAAAATTTTAATTTTAATAGCATTTGCCATCAGAATGATGTGAAGAGTGAGCTGTGAGTTGCTTGGAGCTGGAATGTGGCTGTTCCGCCCGTATATATATATATATATATATATATATATGTAGTACAGTTCAATACAGTTCACTGGCATCGTGGCAAGCTCCGGTCACATGCTGTCACATGCTCCAGTCACATGACCGCATGTGACCAGAGCTTGCCAGTGAACAGTATTGAACTGTACTGCACTTATGCCGATTCCGGCAGTGCGGCAGAATACCGCTGATGTGAAACCAGCGTAAAAGAATAATGTTAGCCGGGGATTTTCCAAGTTAGAAAAATATTTCCCTATGCCTCTAATTTTTGTGTAATGATAAGACCAATTCTCCATTCTTTATCTGTCATTGCATCTGCATAGACTAAAATATCCACTCAACATACACACCCAGCGATGCCCCTACTCCATTATCTATGTCTACCACCCTATTTTTGCTCTCTGCTCTGCTTAAAATTTAAGTCTAGCATCCTCCAGTATCTAGATCATTTACTCCAGACTTTAAGCCTTTTCCTGAGAAATAGCAGATCTTTGGAATGATGTACGCACAATCAAGTTAATTCCCAACAATTATTATTATTATTATTATTTATTTAGAGAGCACCATTGATTCCATGGTGCTGTACATGAGAAGGGGGTTACCTGCAGAATACATATAAAAGTTACAGTAGACAGACTAGTACAGAGGGAAGAGGGCCCTACCCTTGCGGGCTTACATTCTATAGGATTATGGGGAGGAGACAATAGGTGGGCGGCAGCTCCGCACGGTGGTCGGACGGCAGCCCCGCACGGTGGTCGGGCAGCAGTGAGTTCATTGTAGATTGTAGGCATTTCTGAACAGGTGGGTTTTCAGGTTCCGTTTGAAGTTTGCAAGGGTAGGGGATAGTCTTACGTGTTGAGGCAGAGAGTTCCAGGAGACTGGGGATGCTCGGGAGAAGTCTTGGAGTCGGTTGCGTGAGGAGCGAATGAGAGAGGAGGAGAGAAGGAGATCTTGGGAGGACCGGAGGTGACGTGTTGGAGTGTAGTGGGAGATTAGTTCGGAGATATACAGAGGAGAAAGATTATGCACAGCTTTGTAGGTCAGTGTTAGTAGTTTGAATTGGATACAGTGGAAGATTGGGAGCCAGTGGAGGGACATGTAGAGGGGAGAAGCGGGGTGGTATTGAGGAGAGAGGTGGATCAGTCGGGCAGCAGAGTTAAGGATCGACTGGAGAGGGGCGAGCGTGTTGGCAGGGAGGCCACAGATGAGGATGTTACAGTAGTCGAGGCGGGAGTGTAATGCTGCCACCAGGGGGAGCCAGAGCTCTGTAGCATAATACACTACACAGAGTAATGAGAACCAGGAAGTGAATTCACAGCGTTCTCATGCATTACCTCAAAGCACAGCTGAGAAGCAGAGCTGCAGAGCATGCAAGGAATAGTCACACAGGCGGGGTCAAACACCGTACGGGCAGAAGCAGGACCGGAGGAACGAGCAAAAGCGGAGTCAAAGTCAGGCCAAGGTCAGTACCGAGGAAGCAACCGAGTGGGGAAATAGGAGAGGGGACAGAGGACAGGAGGGACGACCAGGGGATGGAACACAGACAAGGGCACGGGGGCACAGGAACAGACAGATCAGGATATCACTCACAGGACCAGCAATCACAGGCAAAGCAGTGCTAAGCTTATAGCCGGCACTGGTTCACTGGAAATGCCAGCTTTTAAGGCATCCAGGGTCTGGAAGTGAGGCTCGAGAGAAGGCTCCGCCCCCTAGCCATGTGGACAGGGAGGCGAACTATGACAGTACCCCCTCCTCAAGGGGGGGCCACCGGACCCCCAGGCTTCCCAGGATACTTTCGGTAGAAAGCCGCAATTAACCGATCGGCCCGCACGGATCGAGCCGGCACCCAGGACCGGTCCTCCGGACCGTAACCCTTCCAATGAATCAGATACTGGAGGGAACTACGAACCCAACGAGAGTCGATAATACGCTGAATTTCGTACTCCTCCTCGCCGTCCACCAGTATCGGAGCCGGAGGGGTCTGAGAATCCACCACCGAAGGAACAAATGGCTTAAGCAAGGAGGTATGAAACACATTGGGAATACGCAAGGTCTGGGGCAGTTGCAACCGAAAGGCTACCGGGTTGATCACTTCGATTATCTCATAGGGCCCTATAAACTTAGGACCCAACTTAGCAGACTGATCTGAGCCTGATATTCCGAGTGGACAACCACACTTTGTCCCCCACCTGAAAGGGGGGTCCCAGAGAACGGCGTTTGTCCGCTTGGCGTTTCTGGGACTGTTGAGCCATCATGATGCACCGCCGTACCTCCTTCCACACCTCCCCCAGATGCTGAATGATGGAGTCGGCCCCTGGACACCCCGAATCCACTCTAGAGAAGGTCCCGAAGTGAGGGTGAAACCCATAATTACAGAAGAAGGGAGAAGTTCCCGTAGACTGATGGACTCTGCTATTGAATGCAAACTCCGCAAGTGGCAAAAACGTACACCAATCCTCCTGCTGAGCAGAAACCAAGCACCGCAGGATTTGCTCAAGGGTCTGATTTGTCCATTCCGTCTGCCCGTTGGATTCGGGATGATAGGCGGACGAGAAGGACAACTCAATTCCCAACCGCCTGCACAAGGCCCTCCAAAACCGAGAAATGAATTGTACCCCCCTGTCAGACACAATATTCTGGGGCAACCCATGTAACCGAACCACCTGGTCAATAAAGTGGTTGGCAAGGGCCGCAGCAGAAGGTAGACCGGAGAGGGGAACAAAATGTGCCTGTTTACTAAAACAATCCACCACCACCCAGATCACAGTGATACCATTTGAGACAGGGAGGTCCGTAATGAAATCCATGGTCTTTCAGGAACAGGTAATGGAACCAGTTCCCCGCCTGGCCGGTTACGACATACCTTAGCACGGGCACATGTAGCACAGTCAGACACAAACCGAGCAACATCTGAGTGAAGAGATGGCCACCAAAACAGTCGAGCAGCATCCCTGCGAGTGGTTGTAACACCAGGATGGTCACTAAGTACGGACTCATGGAACTCTTGAAGTACCCGTAACCGGAGGTGCAAAGGGACAAACAGTTTAGTGTCTGGAGCGGAAGATGGCGCTGAGGACTGGGCCTCCCTGACCTCAGCTTCCAACTCGGATGACAAGGCAGCGACCACCACCCCTCGCGGAAGAATGGAGGAAGGAGGCTCTGGAGGTGACACCGGGTCCAAACTACGAGACAGTGCATCTGCCCTCACGTTTTTAGACCCCAGCCGAAAAGTAATACAAAAATGAAATCTAGAAAAGAAAAGAGCCCACCTCGCTTGTCGAGGCGTCAATCTCTTGGCGGACTCGATATACGCGAGGTTTTTATGATCAGTGATGACAGTAATACGGTGAACAGCACCCTCCAAAAAATGCCTCCATTCTTCGAATGCTAACTTTACCGCCAATAATTCACGGTTACCCACATCATAGTTCCTCTCAGCCGGAGTGAATTTCTTGGAGAAGAACGCACATGGTCGCAGATTAGTCAGAGTAGCAGGACCCTGAGAGAGAACAGCTCCCACCCCCACCTCTGAGGCGTCCACCTGCACAATAAATGGCGCCTCGAGGTCAGGCTGTACCAGGACCGGGGCGGACATGAACCGGTCCTTTAACTCAAGAAAGGCCTGGACAGCCGTTTGCGACCAGTTCTGCAGATCGGCCCCTTTCCGTGTAAGGTCAGTCAATGGCTTGGCAATTTGAGAGAACCCCTTAATGAACCTTCGATAATAATTTGCAAAACCCAAAAAGCGTTGTAGCGCCTTGATATCCCTGGGTTGCACCCAATCCACGATAGCCTGCACCTTTCCTGGGTCCATTTTAAACCCATCACGAGAAAGGAGTAACCCAAGAAAGGCTATTTCCTGAACAGAGAAAACACATTTTTCAAGCTTGGCAAACAGATGGTTATCACGTAATCTCTGTAATACTGAGCGAACATGCATAATATGCGTATCTCTATCGGCAGAATAAATCAAAATGTCATCGAGATAGATGACCACAAAACGACCAAGAAAATCAGAGAAGATATCGTTGATGAAATTTTGAAACACCGCAGGGGCATTTGTTAGACCAAAAGGCATCACCAAATTCTCGAATAACCCCTCTGACGTCAGAAAGGACGTTTTCCACTCATCCCCTTCTCTAATACGGATAAGATTATAGGCCCCCCTGAGATCTAGTTTGGTAAACCACTGGGCTTCAGAGAGTTGGTTTTAGAGATCAGGGATGAGTGGAAGCGGATACGTGTTTTTCACAGTAATTTTGTTTAATTCTCGGAAATCGAGACATGGCCTTAATCCTCCGTCCTTCTTCTTTACAAAAAAGAACCCAGCAGCCACAGGGGAAGAAGAAGGACGGATATGCCCTTTACGTATACTATCAGATATGTATGATTTCATAGCAACCCTTTCTGGACCCGAGAGGTGATATAAACGGGCCTTGGGCAATTTGGTATTGGGAAGTAAATCGATGGCACAGTCATATGGGCGATAAGGCGGCAAAACCTCGGCCTCTGTTTCCGAGAATATGTCTCCATAGTCCCTCAGGTATTCCGGAAGACCCTCAGGACTTACGGAGAACACAGGTACAGATTGTAAACACCTTTTATGACAAGCAGGACTCCATTTGACTATGGTACAACACTCCCAATCAATAATGGGATTATGTAACCTTAACCATGGATACCCCAACACTAATCCAGCAGGGAGATTGGCCATTACAAAACAAGAAATAGTTTCAGAATGCAGAGACCCAATCACCAGAGTAAATTTTTCTGTAGCAAACCGAATGAGGTTTTGAGGCAGCGGTGTTTTATCAATTGCCAGGAGTTGAATGGGTCCTTCTAACCTCACTGTCCCTAACTCTAGTCTTTGGACCAACTCAGAGTCAATGAAGTTCATAGCGGACCCATAGTCAACAAAGGCAGTAGCAGACCAGACAGACTCCTTGACCCGGAGGTCGACATTCAGAAGTATCTTATTGGAGGAGAGGAAAGGTACCTGATAGTCTGGGCAACCTCCTCGACCGTTACCCAGACTTAGAAGTTTCCCGACGACTGTTTAGCGCAGGGGCAAGCCGGGCAGTCTTTCCTACAGTGTCCATGGTGTCCACAATAGAAGCACAGCTTGAGATCCCGGCGTCTTCTCCTCTCCTTCTCATCCAGACTGATGGCTCCAACTTCCATCTGTTCCATAGCCGGCAAAGAAGGTGCCCTAGGTAGAGGGGGCGGAATCTCACGCATGGTTCCCCTTCTTTCCCGTAATCTGCGATCCATACGAACTGCCTCCGTCATCGCATCATCCAAGGTGCTGGGAGGAGGGTGCTGAGCCAAAGCGTCTTTCAGGGAGTCCGAAAGACCTCTCCGGAATTGGCACCTGAGTGCAGAATCATTCCACCGTACCTCAGTGGACCACTGCCGAAACTCAGAACAATATAGCTCAGCAGTATGGTTTCCCTGAGTGAGACACATGATCCTGTCCTCAGCCACCCGTACACGGTCTGGTTCGTCATATATCACCCTGAAGAAGTCAAAGAAGAGGTCAACCGAATGCCGTTCCGGGGCCGAAGCGGGTGGGGAAAATGCCCAGGTCTGGGGACCCCCTCTAAGTAACGACATGATGATCCCCTCCCGCTGGGTCTCATTCCCTGAGGACCGAGGCCGGAGAGTGAAAAGAAGCCTGCAACTCTCCCTAAATGTCCGAAATAGGTTTTTCTCCCCCGAGAATTTGTCGGGGAGCATCACCGTGGGTTCGGGGGAGGTCAGTTGGACATCAGTGGGACTATGCTGTCCTACGGTTTGTGAGGTAACTGCCACCGAGGTGCCCCTCGCAGAAGCAGAAACCTCACTCTGCAGAATGTTGTGTGAAGCAACCAGGGTGCGATGCTCTGCAGCCAAATCCTGCACCAGCTGCGTAAGGTTGGCTACTTGCTCGCACAAGGTACTGAGTGGATCCATTACAGTCTTTTATGCTGTAAAGTTGGATCCAACTACAAAGAAATAAATGTTGTTTTTTTTTTGTTTTTTTTTCTATGGGAGATAAAGCCTATAGAGGCCGGCTATACTGTAATGCTGCCACCAGGGGGAGCCAGAGCTCTGTAGCATAATACACTACACAGAGCAATGAGTACCAGGAAGTGAATTCACAGCGTTCTCATGCATTACCTCAAAGCACAGCTGAGAAGCAGAGCTGCAGAGCATGCAAGGAATAGTCACACAGGCTGGGTCAAACACCGTATGGGCAGAAGCAGGACCGGAGGAACGAGGAAAAGCGGAGTCAAAGTCAGGCCAAGGTAAGTACCGAGGAAGCAACCGAGTGGGGAAATAGGAGAGGGGACAGAGGACAGGAGGGACGACCAGGGGATGGAACACAGACAAGGGCACGGGGGCACAGGAACAGACAGATCAGGATATCACTCACAGGACCAGCAATCACAGGCAAAGCAGTGCTAAGCTTATAGCCGGCACTGGTTCACTGGAAATGCCAGCTTTTAAGGCATCCAGGGTCTGGAAGTGAGGCTCGAGAGAAGGCTCCGCCCCCTAGCCATGTGGACAGGGAGGCGAACCATGACAGGGAGATTATGAGGGCATGCACTAGCATTTTAGTAGATTGCAAATTGAGGAAAGGGCGGATTCTGGAAATAATATTTTTGAGTTTAAGACGGCAGGAGGTGGTGAGGGATTGGATGTGTGGTATGAAGGATAAGGCAGAGACAAAGGTCACTCCGAGGCAGCGAACTTTGGGTACTGGCGAGAGCATGGTGTTATTTATTGTAATAGATAGATCAGGTGGAGAGTGTAGGTGAGACGGAGGAAAGATGATTAGTTCAGTTTTGGCCACATTGAGCTTTAGGAAGCGAGAAGAGAAGAAGGAGGATATAGCAGATAGACATTTCGGGATTTTGGACAGCAGAGATGTGGCATCTGGCCAGAGAGGTAGATCTGGGTGTCGTCGGCATATAGGTGGTATTGAAAGCCATGGGAGTTTGAGTTGTCCCAGGCCAAATGTGTAGATAGAAAAAAGTAAGGGTCCTAGGACAGAGCCTTGAGGGACGCCAACAGAGAGATGGCGGGATGAAGAGGTTGTGTGAGAGTGGGAGACACTGAAAGTGCGATTTGAGAGGTATGAAGAGATCCAAGAGAGGGCAAGATCTCTGACACCAAGGGAAGAGAGGGTCTGTAATAGAAGTGAGTGGTCAATGGTATCGAAGGCTGAGGACATGTCTAGAAGTAGGAGTATAGAGAAGTGCTTGTTCGCTTTGGCAGTAAGCAAGTCATTCGTAATTTTAGTCAGGGCAGTTTCGGTAGAATGATGTGGACGAAAGCCGGACTGTAGGTTGTGAAAGAGAGAGATAGAGGAGAGATGGGAGGAAAGTTCAGCATGGACATGCTGTTCCAGGAGTTTTGAGGCAAGTGGGAGTAGTGATATGGGGCGATAGCTGGTAGTAGAGGTTGGAATCAATCACAACTTTTAAGGCAACCTGTTACCAGGTTATTTCCATATGAGCTGTGGTCAGCACCAGTGAGCTCTTATATACAGCATCTAGAATACTGTATATAGGTCCCCAGACCGTACTGCATCTTTCGCAGAGAGGCCTTCACTGTGCTCCTGCGCATGCGCACTCTGTTCTACCCTGCTGAGGGCAGAGCAAAGTACTGTAATACGCAGATGCCAGAAAAGGTCAAAGACCACCCACACAGGCGCACTTCAGTACTTTCATCTGCCCATAGCTGTGCCCATCAAAGTGTGCATGCGCAGGAGTGCAATTGAGGCCTGTGTCGATGATGCAGGAAGCGTCATGCACAAGCGGCTGGGCAGGAGGACGGAGATGAGACAAGATGGAGCAGGCGCCAGACCGAGAGCAGTTATACCCATCGGACCGACCACCCCCTAGTTGAGTATTACAAAGGTGTTTTTTTGCATTATACAGCACAGCCTGTGGTCTGATATACAGGATTCTGGAATACTGTATATAATATAAAAGCTCACTGGTGGTGGCCGTAGCTCATAATGGAAAAACTTGGTGACAGGTTCCCTTTAAGCAGGCTATTAAAGCACATAATTTTAGGCAGTCCTATCATATTCAATAATCTATTATTTTATGCTCACCCATTTCTATGTTCTTGCTAAATAGAAAAGCTCAAGTTCTGGCTGCACTCTATTTCAACACTATCCCCATCCCCACAATCAGTGGGGACCCCATCAATTAGCAAGTTATCACCTATTCTTTTGAAACATTGTAACTTGCCTAATTTTTGTGCATCCTCAGCTTGTAAACTAATTCAATATCGAAGTCTCCAAAATCACAGACTTGTTTCTTTCATGCCACAGCCATTTTTATGTTTTCACATTCTGTTCTCTGTTCACTGCTTTTAAAACCAACAATGTTTTTTTATGTTCTGTTGACATAATCATAGAGGGATTGTTTTTGCAGAGTGATTTGAATCTTCAAAAGGCATCATTTAACTTTAGCCCGCTTTACATGCTACAATTTATCTTACGATGTGTCGGCGGGGTCACATCGTAAGTGACGCACATCCGGCATCGTAAGTTAAAACGGTACAACGTTCATCGCACGCACGTCGTTCATTCCTCATGAATTGAACGTCAGGTTGTTCATCGTACCTGGGGTAGCACACATCGCAGTGTGTGACACCCCGGGAACGATGAACAGATCTTACCTGCGTCCTGCGGCTCCCGGCCAGCTATGCGGAAGGAAGGAGGTAGGCGGGATGTTTACGTCCCGCTCATCTCCGCCCCTCCATTTCTATTGGCCGGCTACCGCGTGACATCGATGTGACGCCGAACGTCCCTCCCACTCCATGAAGTGGACGTTCGCCGCCCACATCGAGGTCGTATGGAAGGTAAGTACGTGTGATGGGGTTTAATCGTTTGTGCGGCACATTTAACAAAATTGAACATGCCGCACATGCGATGGGGGCGGGTACGATCGCATACGATATCGTATGCGAAATTTCAACGTGTAAAGCAGGCTTTACAATGAAATTCTGAAAAATAGGGGAAAAAATGTTGGTGGTGTAAAATTGTACAAAAATTCAATACTGCTGTTGTTGCACAGGTTTGGTATTAATAATGACTGTGTTCTGTGGGTCAATATGATTAGTGACACTAAATTTGTATTTTTTAGTTAAAAAAAAAAAAAAAATCGGAAGTTTTAAAATTTATTTTTATAAATTGTCTTGTCCTACAATATTCTCAGACACAATTTTTTTTAATTTTTTTTTACACCATTAAGAGATATATACCCCTATTTCATCACATTTTCATGTTAAAGCCATAAGTATAGGCTTTGTCCTTTATAATTAATCTTGACCTCAAAGTAGAGCAGCATGCATATTGTTACCCGTCTATAAATCACTTGTAAGGTTACATCTGGAATATGGGATCCAGTTTTAGGCTCTACATTTTAAAAAGTATATTAAGAAGATAGAGTTAATTCAAAGGCGGGCAACTAGACTACTACAAGGAATGGAAGGCCTCCCATATGATGAGAGGTTGGAAAAGTTGGATTTGTTTAGAAAAAGACGTCTCAGAGATCTCATTTATATGTATAAATACATTTGTGGTCAATACAAAGGACTGGCACATGACTTATTCCTTTCAAAGACCATACTAAGGACCAGGGGACACTCATTGCAAGTGGAAAAAAGGCGATTCCGACAGATAAATAGGAAAGGGTTCTTTACAGTTAGAGCAGTCAGATTGTGGAATACCCTACCACAAGAGGTAGTAAATTAATGGCTTACATTATAACAACTTTCAAACAAGGGCTGGATGATTTCTTAAGTACACACAACATTGTGGGTTATAAATGATTTAGTGACGAAACATATAATTGGTGGAGGAAGGTTGAACTAGATGGACCTAGGTGCTTTTTCAACCTATGTAACTATGCCATTATGGACTAAATGTCTAAACTTTTTGATATCTTTTATACTATTTCCATGGTTAATATGCAAAGTTTTGGATAAAAGCACACATAGGGTCTTTCCAGGCAAAAGAAGTTAAAAAATCAAGGCAAATACACTCACCTATTAGAGTTGTGCCAGTCACAACCCCTAAGTATGCTTCAGATATGGTGGCTGCCGCAGCCCCAGGTATGTTGAATTCAGTACTAGTGGATCACCCCACAGGGTCTTGAGAATACTCGTCACCGGGCCGGTGAGGGTCATGGGCGGCCCTGCCTGCTTTCGTGACCCCAAGGTGTCCACAAAAAGGAAAGTGGAGAAGGATTGTGGGATGATGAAGAAGTTGGAAGTGGTAGTTGTCTCGTGATGCCATCTGGGGTACGCGGCCAGGGATTAGCCGCCGCTGAGGGTGCTGTCCTCTAGGGCGGTTGGTGTCGCAGCTGGGATGGTTCAGCTCCCCACAGGTAGGGATGATGGGGGCGGCAGTGGCCATTGGCGCCGGAGCGCGGGGCGCCGGCAATGAGGGTCTGACTCAGTGGTTGCGGTTCAAGGTCTTTTACTCACAGTCCAGTTGTCACTCTTGGAGTGCCGGTCTCCGCCGTGATGGGCCCCAGCTGTTCCCAGATAATTCGGAGGTCACTGCCGGTGTTGTGGATTGTGGGCCCTTCCTTCTTGTCCTTTTTTTGTGTGGATCTCCGTGACTTGAAGTGCTTGGAGACCCCTGTTCAGTGTTAAAGTTCCTGTCCCGTCTGCAGGCAGTGCGAGTCCGTTTGGGGCCTGACAGTGATCACAACTCCGGGCTCTATGTTGCTACTTTGCTCTGGTATCTTGTGACCAGAGGGGCATGAAATCCCCCTGTCCGGCGGATTCTGGTAGCGCAACTTGAAGTGTACGCCACCCTAGGCCTCCGTAAGCTGAACTGCGCCGGTCCCCAGGGAGCAATCAAGCTCTCCCCTCAGCGACCGTATTTGCTCCTGTGTCCAACAGATTCTACCGGTTAACTCTCTTGCTTCCTTCCCCAGGCTGTGTCAGGGGACAACTCTCTGTGTGTGTTCTCTTCACCCTCCCCCCTCAGTGGCTGCAGCTCCCATCCCCGAGTTCCTGTCACTAGTGGGTAGAAGCTCAAGTGTTTGGAGGCAACCTTAAGACCCAACCCTAGCCTGGTCCCCAGTGGGGAGGGCAACCTGCTGTGTATATATATGAAATGTTTGGATGTGGAACCGGCACCGACCTCCTCAATACCCGGGATGAGTACCTTACCTTAAGTGAGGTGCAGTACCCTGTGGCGAATGAAGCCTCAGGGGCGCCACACTAGAGTAGAGAAATTGGGTGTATGCCTCACTGTCACCAGAATATCCAGATGTTGATTATTTTAAAGTTCTTTTATTCAGGTCAACACATTTCAGAGAGCTCAGTCTCCTTCATCAGGACAATCAAACAGGTTGATTTTTCTTGATTGTTCTGATGAAGGAGACTGAGCTCTGAAACTGTCATGAAAAAAAACAATCAAGATTACAAGTGTTCCTTTGTTCTTCTATACAGGTGGCTGCCAGCTATTTGGGAATTCCCAAGGTTACCCAATATCCTTTAAAAGATTGATCTTTTAAAATTCTTTCTTTCATTTTCACTTAGATATTTATATTTGTGGTATGAAGAAGGTTAATTGACACTATAAAAGTTCTAGTATAAGAAAAACACTTAGGAATGTACGGTATGTAAAGTACTCTTGACAGATAGGGAAATATAAAACCCAAGTGATAAAAAAGATTAATCTGCTGTATTTCAATAAAGTACTACTAGCACAAACAGTAGCCTGTACTGAACTTAAGGTTTGCAGGACTGAACCACGAGCGCTAACTGATTCCACGGTGACTGCGGTTCAGTTCATGTCACAGCTGCGGACAAGTAGGGCTCCGGAGTTCAATCCAGGTAACCGCAGCCAGAACAGGTATTACTGGCGGTTCCTCTGGTAGCCAGTCCGACAATGAGCACAAATATGTAATTTATTGTGTTAGTAGTTCCTATACATCCTATATATTGCCATACAATAAGGATCAGAGACAGATATGCCATCCTGTGCAGCGGCACAGGGGGACCCAAGCGGTAAGGGAGCTTATTGGACTAAAGTGTGTTATTGAAAAACATTCAAAAAGGCAAAATCACTTATTTTGTTGTATGGCATCCTCTCCAATAAAATAAGTGAAATATAGTCATATGAAAAAGTTTGGGCATCCCTATTAATGTTAACCTTTTTTCTTTCTAACAATTTGGGTTTTTGCAATAGCTATTTCAGTTTCATATATCTAATAACTGATGGACTGAGTAATATTTCTGGATTGAAATGAGGTTTATTGTACTAACAGAAAATGTGCAATCCGCATTTAAGCAAAATTTGACCGGTGCAAAAGTATGGGCACCTCAACATAAAAGTGACATTAATATTTTGTAGATCCTCCTTTTGCAAAAATAACAGCCTCTAGTCACTTCCTGTAGCTTTTAATGAGTTCCTGGATCCTGGATGAAGGTATATTTGACCATTCCTGTTTACAAAACAATTCCAGTTCAGTTAAGTTTGATGGTCGCCGAGCATGGACAGCACGCTTCAAATCATCCAACAGATTTTCAATGATATTCAGGTCTGGGGACTGGGATGGCCATTCCAGAACATTGTAATTGTTCCTCTGCATGAATGCCTGAGCAGATTTTGGGCGGTGTTTTGGATCATTGTCTTGCTGAAATATCCATCCCCTGCGTAACTTCAACTTCGTCACTGATTCTTGCACATTATTGTCAAGAATCTGCTGATACTGACTTGAATTCATGCGACCCTCAACTTTAACAAGATTCCCGGTGCCAGCATTGGCAACACAGCCCCAAAGCATGATGGAACCTCCACCAAATTTTACTGTGGGTAGCAAGTGCTTTTCTTGGAATGCCGTGTTTTTTTGCCTCCATGCATAACGCCTTTTTGTATGACCAAACAACTCAATCTTTGTTTCATCAGTCCACAGGACCTTCTTCCAAAATGTAACTGGCTTGTCCAAATGTGCTTTTGCATACCTCAGGTGACTCTGTTTGTGGCGTGCTTGCAGAAACTGCTTCTTTCACATCACTCTCCCATACAGCTTCTCCTTGTGCAACGTGCGCTGTATTGTTGACCGATGCACATTGACACCATCTGCAGCAAGATGAAGCTGCAGGTCTTTGGAGGTGGTCTGTGGATTGTCCTTGTCTGTTCTCACCATTCTTCTTCTCTGCCTTTCTGATATTTTTCTTGGCCTGACACTTCTGGGCTTAACAATAACTTTACCTGTGTTCTTCCATTTCCTTACTATGTTCCTCACAGTGGAAACTGACAGTTTAAATCTCTGAGACAACTTTTTCTATCCTTCCCCTGAACAACTATGTTGAATAATCTTTGTTTTCAGATCATTTGAGAGTTGTTTTGAGGAGCCCATGATGCCACTCTTCATATGAGATTCAAATAGGAGAACAACTTGCAAGTGGCCACCTTAAATACCTTTTCTCATGATTGGATACACCTGCCTATGAAGTTCAAAGCTCAATGAGGTTACAAAACCAATTTAGTGCTTTAGTAAGTCAGTAAAAAGTAGTTAGGAGTGTTCAAATCAAGAAATTGATAAGGGTGCCCATACTTTTGCAGCGGTCAAATTTTGTTTAAATGCGGATTGCACATTTTCAGTTAGTACAATAAACCTCATTTCAATCCAGAAATATTACTCAGTCCATCAGATATTAGATATATGAAACTGAAATAGCTGTTGCAAAAACCCAAATTGTTATAAAGAAAAAAGGTTAACATTAATAGGGGTGCCCAAACTTTTTCATATGACTGTAAGTAGAAATCCGAACACTTTTCATTTGTTCTTCAATTCCTCCCCACTTGGATTTTTTTTCCTGCTGTATCAATACTTTGCACATTCCTGAACATTAAAATTGCACCCCCAATATGGGAAAGATGTGAAATTATGCAAATCACAGGCTAGATAGATATGTTAATGATAATCAAATTATAAAAAACGGAAGAAAGATTGTCAAAACATCTCGGATTATTCAGTATTGAGTGTGAGTGTCATGTGCACATATACAGACAATTACACGCCTTGGCTGCTATCAAGTTGGATAGACAATTAGCATGGGAAAAAATCTATTAAAATACAACCTTTAATATTGTCATTAAAAGAGCCACAAAAAGGAGTACCTAAACACATACTGTAAACACACATGAATGTGAATAGAAATGTCTAAAACAATCCATGAGCGTATTAATCCTATAGTCAGATGGATATACGCCTCATATAAACCATATATTCGTATATATATATATATATATATATATATATATATATACATATACAGTATATATATATATATATATATATATATATATATAAGCTGTAGAACCCGGGCGTTGCCCGGGCTAGTAACTGTCTCTTTGTCTCTCTCCCAGTTTGTCTATCTGTGTCTGTCTATCTCTTTCTGTCTGTGTATGTGGCTCTGTCTGTGTGTCTGTCTCTTTCCCTGTCTGTGTATATCCATCTGTCTATCTCTGTTTCTCTGTCTGTCTCGTTCTAGGTCTGTCTCTTTTCCCCCTCTGTCTCTTTCCCCCTCTGTCTCTTTCCCTGTCTGTCTCTTTTCCCCATCTGTCTCTTTTCCCCATCTGTCTCTTTTCCCCATCTGTCTCTTTTCCCCGTCTGTCTCTTTCCCTCGTCTGACGCCCCCGTCTTGTCTCTTTCCCCCTCTGTCTCTTTCCCCCTCTGTCTCTGTCTGTCTCTTTCCCCCTCTGTCTCTCTCTTTCCCCCTCTGTCTGTCTCTTTCGTCCTCTGTCTGGCCGTCTCACCACTGACATCTTATTACCTCACACATAAGCTTCTTATACTAACAATTTATTTTATTCCTATAGCAACCACTCACAGCTGCTATTAATAAGCTGTAGCTCCTATCTCCAGTGACTTTAATGCAGTCAGGATTTTTTGATTGTAACTGTACAGCGCGGGGTTAAATTTTCCTGTCAAAATATAGTCTATGACATTCCCTGAGTCACATGGTGTATCTGTGCAAAATTTTGTGATTGTAAATGCGATGGTGCGGATTCCGTTAGCGGACATACACACACACACACACACACACACACACACACACATACATATATGTGGAGCCCAAGGCTGCTGCAGCGGTCTGGTGCGTTACCTTCAGGGACTCCACGGGACGGTCTGGTCACAGGTAGGGAACCTTCTCTTTTGATTTTCGTGACACCACTCTCGGTATTGCGGACCGCCACCGCAGATTAAGGGGTGCCTGGGGCTGATGGTGGGTGCAGTCAGTTGTAGTGGCCTCCCGAGAGTGAGGCAAGCCCCAGGGTCCTGTGTAAGTGTGTGGAACCACAGGTCGCAGAATGGCTCAAACACAATCCAAGAAGTCTTTTAACGTGTTTACTCACTGTTTGGTGGTCACTGTGAGATGCCCGGGCGACACTGCGATAACCAGGTGGAACCAGGAATTCCAGAAGGCCGTTCTGAGGGTAGCTGTCCACTCGCCCTCCTTGCACTCCTTTTGTTTGGGAGGATCCCTTACTTGAAGTATGGTAGGATACCTCCTGGGAAGCTGTTTCCAACCCCGCTCCCCTCTATGGCCCGTCTGCCGGTAGCGTGACCTTGGTGGGATGGCTTCTGGCCCTGTCCCCTTATGGGCCTCCTGATTGCTGCTTGGCTCGGACTCTGTGTTGTGGTGGTGAGGGGCTGAAGTACCCCCACCTGAAGGTTAAGCAGCTCTGGATGATTAGCTGTCTGCTCTGGGGACCTGTCTCCCCTTGCGTGCTGGAATACCAGGGATCCCCTTACTCAGACACCCTTCTCTCAGGGTGTCTTTCAGGCTGACCCACAGGTACCCTTTCTCCCCCGTTTTCAGCTACTGTACTTCTACAGGGCCTGGCTAGCATGAGAGCCCCTCTGCTCCCTTCCATACTCCTGAACACTCTGCTCCAGACTCCTTGCTCCTCCTTCTCTTCCTGTCTGCCCTGCTTGCTAGCAACCAGCCTCTGGGCACACCCCTTGCAGGGAATTGAAAGTTCACCCCTTCTGGCTACCCAAGGGTCCCTTCTAGTGGTGTGGGAGACCTGGTCACTATGTGTTTGTGTGTGCACCTCATCCTGGCCTTTGGAGATTACCTGGAAGCACTGCCCCAGCATGGGTGCAATACTCTGTGGTGCCTGACCAGGTCAGGGGCGCCACACATACAAACAAACAAACAAACAAACATACATACATATATACATACATACATACATACACACATACATACACACATACATATGTGCCGCCCCCGTGGAAGCAGCCGAGCTGCTCGGATCCTGGTTCGCTGTGGCTCGAGGGTCTATGGACCCGGGGGTCATGCGTCAACTCAAATAAAAGGGGGTATTTACAGGGGGATGGATATATAGTTTGTGATGCCACCCGTGGTGTACAGTAATTTGGGGAGTACCGCCACTGCCGTTGGGAGTACCCGGGGTGATGAAGTGGGGCAGAAATGTGTCATAGCCCTCCATGGGTAGGGGGATGCCCCGGGACTCGGTGTGGGATGCCGTGGGATGCAGGGGTCACTCTCGTACTCACTCAGTCAATAAGCAGAGGCTGGCAACTGGGTAAACCAACTCTCTGGGTGCCACTGAGGGGAGCACATCCGGGTCCCGTCCCCTATAGTGTTGCCTGGTGATCCGTGACCTGCCTCCTGGCACTAAGTTTAACGTCAACGTGGTGGCCCAGTAGTATGGAACTTGTCGGGCCTCGCTCCCCACTGTGGCTAAGTGTGGGAGCTTGCTCTCAGGGCTCACGCTTGGGATTTTCTGGACCGTTTTGGATTGGAAAGTCCTATCCCCCTCGTTGTGCTAATGCCCCGATTCTGGATTGGGTGGGAACAGATCACAAAGGCTACGTTCACCACAGGTGAATTGTCGGGTTGCCTGAAGCTTCTCCCTGACTTAGGGTCCGTGTACCCCATCGTGCCTTTGGTCCCGGACCAGTGATAGTGCTAAGCTGCCATCTGTCCTCCTCGACAGGTCCAAGCACCTTGCCACAATCCCCTGCGACCGGGGGTCCGACTCCTCTAGGCCCAGACCACCGTCTGCAACCTAGACAGCTTCTCTTAGTAGCCACCGCTCCCGACCTCCTCTCACTCTCACTCTCTGACTCTACTCTCCACATTGACAACACTCCTCACCTCCCCTCCCTGACCCCAAAGATGGGTGACTCTATTCCACTCAAGCCGTCCACTGGTGTGCCTGGTGGGTGTGGTGCAGGGTGTATCTAGGATTTGATTTGCTGTTGGAGGCAACACTATTTAGATAGGGCCCCAGAACCATGAGGGACTTGGAATACTGCACGGAAGGGCAGTTTGTGCAGTACCCTGTGACGACCTGATAGTCCATGGGCGTCACACATAAACTCAGATTTATATATTAAATTATCTGTCGCGGGCGGGGAGGAGGGTGTCAGCACACTACGCTCACCCCCTTCTGCTCGGGTCCGGCGGCCGCTGCTCAGTGGTGGCTCGAGCTGTAGGCCGGATCCCGGGGGTTCTCGAGCGGCACTCCTCGCCCGTGAGTGAAAGGGGGTTTGTTGGGTGTGGGGATTGTTTATTGTCCGTGACGCCACCCACGGTTGTGGTGATTTCACCACCGCTGCTCGATACGGGGCTCCCGGGGATGGTGATGCGGAGCAGCCAGGTGTTGTGTTGCCCCTCCGTGGGTAGGGGTTGGTGATCCCGGGGCCCGGTGATGGTTTGGGAGGTGCTGGGCCTGGTGGGCGCAGGGACGCGGGGGCAGCGCTGTGCCTTGCGGCACTGTGGTACTCACTCAGCCTGAGACGTTGACACAGTTTTTATGGTAAACCAAACGGCTGGATAGACGGTCCCACGGACGGCTGCACTTGCTCTCCCGGTAGGTGACGGTGATGTCCCTTTTCCTTGCACCTTGGTGTACTGGTTGGTAGCGATGGGTCCCCACCGGTAACCCGCTCCCCGGCTTCAAGCTGGACCGGGGGAGCTCTACTCTTTGCCCGCAGGCGCTGGCCCTAAGAAACTGGTGCCTTGGCGGTGGCGGTGTCTCTTCTATACTGGCTGGGCTGTTGCCTTCAATCGGGACTTGGTTGTTTTTGGGTGATCTACGTCCCCTTCACTGACGGATTCGGCAAATTATGGCGACTCCAAGCCTTGCCGGGGTCCGAGAGGCCCCTGCCCTGGTGCTGACTGTCCTTCGGAACACTGCTCCAGACCGCCGGGCACACAGCCAACGGGGTCCTTCCAGGAACTTCCAAACGGTCCCCCTCCAGACAGTCACCGCCGTTGCTGACCTTGCTGACCTGGTCCTACACACAGCTGGACCCTTCAGGCTTTCTTTCTTTCCTGTCACCTCACTTGCTTTCCTCCTTTACCACTTTTCTACTTTCACTACTTGCTTACTCCTCCACTTAGCTCCTCACTCAAGCCCTGCCTGGGCTAATCTGCCCGGTTTCTCCCGCCTCCAGAGCTGTGTCCTCCTCGGTGGGCGGAGCCAACCGCCTGGCCCATCCCCTGGTGTGAATCATCAGCCTCTGGAGGAAGGCAACAAGGATTTTTGGTTAGCTTAGATGTGCCTACCTGGGATGTAGGGTGTGGTGGTGTGTGACCTGTGTCCCCTGGCTTGCCCAGGGCAACACATTCCCCCTTAGCAAAATGCAGACCGTCCGCGGGCTGCCGTCCAACACCGGTTTTATTTTTCTGAAAAAGATAACATAATGATATTATAACATATTTACATTTTTAATAATAACTCTTCCCAAGACGGGAGGCACATTTACTTTAATGTTGCAAACGGTTTACGGTTACGGTTTCCGCTCTCTCCCACCCAAGCAACCTGGCCCTGATGCTGCCCCTAAAACCCAGGCAGCACCCCTTGACCCACAGTCCAGCACACGGTACCCGAGCGGGATCTGTCCTTCCCCTCCAGAGGGTAGCCACCGGTTCCTTTGGTGGCTGGGTCCCAGCCTTCTCTGCTCAGGGCCCTCCCTCCAACCTGCCTCTCCGGAGGCGGCATTGCGGAAACGGTAATGGCAAACAACATATTTACAAGCCACTAACGTTTGTGGTTGCCCTGCAAGTTCACGGGCTTGTCCATGGATAGTTCCCATGCTAACTTTTAAACGGTCCCCACAGGGACAACGGTGCCGGCTCCAGCCGGTTGCAAATCTCGGTTAATCAGGTAATGTACTCGGTCATCATCATTTTTCATCATCAGCAGAACTTTCAACTTTTCAAACAAACAAACAAAGTGGTGGTCCCAACGGGGACGGTGCAACGGGCATCCGCTGCCCTACTGGGTATTTTCGTCTTCCTCACCCGGCTCGGGGTGGAAGGACACGGGCACCAGCCCCTCCAGTGCATAGCAAGCACGGCGTGGAAGGGCCGCCCGATACCCGTTGCCCCCGGTTCGGGGAACATAGGTGGCCTCCATGCCAGGCAGGGCGACGACCCCCTCCTCTTCTTCTGACACAGGCTCAGTGTCAGGCCCGGAGTCGTTATCTTCTGCCCCCGCCGCAGTCACAGAGGGAGGCACACCCGATGGGCCAGGTGCGGTGCAGCACGCGAGTGAGTAGGACGGAGGTAACACAGGAGCCAGGGGCAGACCGGGTCCCTCAGTCGCAGCGACCGGTCCCTCAGGGACATAGGGGCGTGGGTCATTCTCCAGCTCCTCCATCACGGCCTCCACTCCATACACTCGTGCCACAGCAACTAGGGCCTCCACCTCCGCGGCCCACTGCTCCATCAGGCTGCCGATCTGACTCCGATAGTGACGGCAGATCTCCGCCGCCCGGGCCCTCAGCCATGCCGCTGTTCCGGACACCAGCTCGGTAGTCTCTGCAGAACTAGGTGGAGCGGACATTTCCCGCTAGGGTCGATGGACCGGGGGGGTTCCAGTGTGTTTGTTGCAACGCCACACTTACATGCGTCCAGCCGCCATCGCGTCCCCCTTAGCTCTTTCCGGCCCCTCCTCTCTCGGGGCGGGATTTCGGCCTTCGCGCCTCTACTACTCGAGAAGACGCTCGAGCGGGAACTTTTCGCGCCAAAGATGGCGGCTTCTGAAATTTTTCTGCCGGATACCTCCGGCGGTCACAAGGCGCACCTCTACCAAACGGCAGAGCGGTAAGATCCTGTTCGTGACGCCAAGTTCTCGCGGGCGGGGAGGAGGGTGTCAGCACACTAGGCTCACCCCCTTCTGCTCGGGTCCGGCGGCCGCTGCTCAGTGGTGGCTCGAGCTGTAGGCCGGATCCCGGGGGTTCTCGAGGGGCACTCCTCGCCCGTGAGTCAAAGGGGGTTTGTTGGGTGTGGGGATTGTTTATTGTCCGTGACGCCACCCACGGTTGTGGTGATTTCACCACCGCTGCTCGATACGGGGCTCCCGGGGATGGTGATGCGGAGCAGCCAGGTGTTGTGTTGCCCCTCCGTGGGTAGGGGTTGGTGATCCCGGGGCCCGGTGATGGTTTGGGAGGTGCTGGGCCTGGTGGGCGCAGGGACGCGGGGGCAGCGCTGTGCCTTGCGGCACTGTGGTACTCACTCAGCCTGAGACGTTGACACAGTTTTTACGGTAAACCAAACGGCTGGATAGACGGTCCCACGGACGGCTGCACTTGCTCTCCCGGTAGGTGACGGTGATGTCCCTTTTCCTTGCACCTTGGTGTACTGGTTGGTAGCGATGGGTCCCCACCGGTAACCCGCTCCCCGGCTTCAAGCTGGACCGGGGGAGCTCTACTCTTTGCCCGCAGGCGCTGGCCCTAAGAAACTGGTGCCTTGGCGGTGGCGGTGTCTCTTTTATACTGGCTGGGCTGTTGCCTTCAATCGGGACTTGGTTGTTGGGGGATCTACGTCCCCTTCACTGACGGATTCGGCAAATTATGGCGACTCCAAGCCTTGCCGGGGTCCGAGAGGCCCCTGCCCTGGTGCTGACTGTCCTTCGGAACACTGCTCCAGACCGCCGGGCACACAGCCAACGGGGTCCTTCCAGGAACTTCCAAACGGTCCCCCTCCAGACAGTCACCGCCGTTGCTGACCTTGCTGACCTGGTCCTACACACAGCTGGACCCTTCAGGCTTTCTTTCTTTCCTGTCACCTCACTTGCTTTCCTCCTTTACCACTTTTCTACTTTCACTACTTGCTTACTCCTCCACTTAGCTCCTCACTCAAGCCCTGCCTGGGCTAATCTGCCTGGTTTCTCCCGCCTCCAGAGCTGTGTCCTCCTCGGTGGGCGGAGCCAACCGCCTGGCCCACCCCCTGGTGTGAATCATCAGCCTCTGGAGGAAGGCAACAAGGATTTTTGGTTAGCTTAGATGTGCCTACCTGGGATGTAGGGTGTGGTGGTGTGTGACCTGTGTCCCCTGGCTTGCCCAGGGCGACACATATCCATATAAGCAGTAGCCTGAACAATATCAGTTGTATGGATCTCATCAATCCAGATGGAGTAGTTCACTGGTCCATATATTTTCAAGTATTATAAAAGTGCCAGAGTATTTAAAGGACTAAAGAGTGCACGGTAGTGACAGATTCATTTCTCTACGAAGTTAGGAAGTAGAGAAGGCTGCAACACTTGAGAAAAAAATATTTTGGGGAGGAACCCACTGTGCCTAGAGTGAGGGTTCAAATAGAAGAATACATTCCTGCCCAGCTAGGGGGGTAACCGCACTTCTGAGAGCGGGGCATATTGTGCGGGTCGTGGTGTGTGTAATATGTTATATTGTTTTGGCATCTCCATGATATCAGAGGCACCGCTGACATCTGGTTCACTGGTTCGCACTGTAGTCTTGCAGAGATAGCTAGCGATGTCGTGTGCGATAGCACCTGCCCCCGTCGTTCATGCGACATTTGGTGATCGCTGCCGTAACGAACATTATCGCTACGGCAGCGTCACACGCACATATCTTTTCAGCGACGTTGCTGTGACCGCCGAACAATCCCTCCTTCAAGGGGGAGGTGCGTTCGGCGTCACAGCGACATCACTGCGGCGTCACTAAGCGGCCGCCCAATAGCAGAGGAGGGGCGGAGATGAGCGGCCGGAACATGCTGCCCACCTTCTTCCTTCCTCATTGCCGGTGGACACAGGTAAGGAGATGTTCGTCATTCCTGCGGCGTCACACATAGTGATGTGTGACGCCGCAGGAATGACGAACAACCAGCGGCATGCCCCACCAATGATATTATGAAAAGGAGCGACATGTCAACGATCAACGATTTTTTATGTTTTTGCGATCGTTGATCGTTGCTCCTTGGTGTCACACGCTGCGATGTCGCTAACGGCGCCGGATGTGCGTCACTCACGATGTGACCCCGACGATATATCGTTAGCGATGTCGCAGCGTGTAAAGCACCCTATAGTGATAGTGAATTTAGATTGTGAGCCCCAATGGGGACAGTGTTGCTGATGTATGTAAAACACTATGGAATTAATGGCACTATATAAGTGAATAAATATTATCACATCCAGGGGTGGGACCTTAGCTCTGCTCATGTGATAATATGACGCCCCTAGACTAGTCAGGTCATCACAGGGTACTGCACGCTCTCTATCTCTAGTGCAGGACTCAACCCCTCTTGGTTCTGGGTTCCCAACTTGCGGTACTGCCTCCATCAGCATCCAAAATCCCAATCACACTTCGCACCACAGCCTGTCAGGTACACCAGTGGGCTGCTAAGCTGGAATAGGGCCGCCCACCTAGGGGTTAGGCAGGAAGGTGGAAGGTGACAAGTCAGTGCGGTGGTAGCCCTCGAGCAGTGAGGAGCTTGGGGAAGCTGGGAGTTGGAGCTCCCAGGGGAGAAGTAGATTAGGTTGCAGATGGTGGTCTGGACCCGGAGGAGTCGGAGACCCGGTCGCGGGATATTGGGACTGGGTGCCTGGCTGAGTCTAGGAGGACGGTCAGTAGCAGTGCAATAGCCGGTCTGGAACCAAAAGCACGTCTGGGTACTGGACCCTAGGTAGGGGAGAAGCTTCAAGCAACCCGGCAATTAACCTGCGGAGGACAGGGTCTGTATGGACTGTTCCCATGAAGCTCAGAGATCGGGGGCACTAGCGCAACAAGGGGGATAGGGCTTTCCAACCAAAGCAGCCCACTAAAATCCCAAGCGTGAGCTCCTAAGAGCACAGCTCCTTCACACCAAAAAGTGCGGAGCGGGGCCCGGACAGCTCCCAAGCTAACAGGCCACTTGGACTATTAAAACCTGTGCACGAAGGCAGGCTCCGGACCATCAGGCAGTACTGCAGGGGACGGAACCCAAGAGGGCAGCGGCACCCAGAGACTTAGTTTACTACATTGTCAGCGTCTGCTTTCCTTCTGAGTGAGTACCCGATCACCCCTTGCCCCAGCGAGCCTGCGCTCCCCTGCAATCCATTCCACCATCCACAGTCCCAGGGCCTTCCCTACCCATGGAGGGAAAATGTCATCTGGCTGCCCCCATTCTATCAACCCCGGTGCTCTCATCGGCGGTACTCTCCGTTACCGCACACCACAGGTGGCGTCACAAACTATTCTCCCCTGTAAATAGCCCCTTTTACATTTGAGAGTGGCCGCAAGCCCCTGGGTCCGGAGACCCTCGAGCCACAGTAGCAGCAACCCCTGGATCCGAGTGGTTCGACCGCTGCAGGGGCAGAACATCTCTTAAAAACTTGGCGCCTCGAACAGGATTCGGACAGGACCCACTAACCTGGGTGACGTGCGCCTTGAAAAGCAAAGCTGTGGCGTCAAGATCCTGTTCCCGCCAATTTCGGCGCCAAAACGCCATCTTCCAGACCAAAAGCACGCAAAGCTGAAGCCCCGCCCTTCATTCTGATAGTGTGGCCGGAATCGGAACTTCCCAGGGGTCCGCAGTGCGAAAGTGAGTGGCTGGCAAAAACCAAGGGGGCGTGACAGGATGTAGCAGCGGAAGTGGAGCAGGGACGCAAAAACTCTGTGATAAGGTTCCTGGGCAACGCAGAGGCAAGATGGCGGCAGCACGAGACTGGTCACCAGAGCGCGCTGTTCCTGGCACCGAGGCCTGGATAGAACAGGAAACAGAGCAACTCTGCAGGAGGATGCGGACGCAATTCCTCTGTATCCTGGTTCATTTTAAGGAGGAGATGAGGAGTCTGGCAGTGCCGGTGCGAGCCCGTGAGATAGAAGTCCCACGCGAGGAGCGGGTAAGCAGTTACCCAGTCCCGGTTGATCCGGCCCACCTGGCCGCGGGATCCGGTCTGCCCCTGCCCGTAGCAAACATTCAGCCACCGTCACCCTAGCCCTCGGCAGATGGCGAGCCGCTACCCCTAACACAGGCAGCAAAACCTCCAGTCTCCATCTACGAGGAGCAGGTTGCAGAGCCCCTGACCTTGCCACCTGACCAGGCCCCAACAGCGCTTGTCCCAGCACCAGCCCGATCAGACCCGGCCACATCATCGTGCCTGTACCTCGATACGGAGCACCTGAACTCTGCAACCCCTCTATCTACCATAGCGGAGGTGGAGCCTGTGGAGATGCCACCTCTGCCGCCGCGCGGCATCCCGGCGGCTGCTGGGGCCGCAGGAGTCCACTTACAACTGATGCCAGTGAGGCAGGCAAGGCCGGACACTGACACCCCTTACTGAGAAAGAGAGCAACAACTACTGAAATTGCATCAAGAAATCAGTACAAGAGAACAGCGACAATGGGAGATTGCTGCCCGCACCTGTCAAGCTGCCACCATGGGGAGCTGGAGCTCTGCAGCAGAAGACACTACACAGAGCAACGAGAACCAGGAAGTAAATACACAGTGTTGTCGTACACTGCCTCTGTCGGGGGCGGGGAGGAGGGTGTCAGCACACTACGCTCACCCCTTCTGCTCGGGTCCGGCGGCTGCTGCTCAGTGGTGGCTCGAGCTGTGGGCCGGATCCCGGGGGTTCTCGAGTGGCACTCCTCGCCCGTGAGTGAAAGGGGGTGTTGGGTGTGGGGATAGTTTATTGTCCGTGATGCCACCCACGGCTGTGGTGATTTCACCACCGCTGCTCAATATGGGGATCCCGGGGATGGTGATGCGGAGCAGCCAGGTGTTGCGTTGCCCCTCCGTGGGTAGGGGTTGGTGATCCCGGGGCCCGGTGATGAGACGGGAGATGCAGGGCCTGGTGGGCGCAGGGACGCGGGGGCAGCGCTGTGCCTTGCGGCACTGTGGTACTCACTCAGCCTGAGACATTGACACAGTTTTACGGTAAACCACACGGCTGGAAAGACGGTTCCCACGGATGGCTGCACTTGCTCTCCCAGTAGGTGACGGTGATGTCCCTTTTCCTTGCACCTTTGTTTCTGTGTTGGTAGCGATGGGTTCCCACCGGTAACCCACTCCCCGGTTTCAAGCTGGACCGGAGGAGCTCTACTCTTTGCCCGCAGGCGCTGGCCCTGAGAAACTGGTGCCCTGGCGGTGGCGGTGTTTCTGCTACAATGGTTGGGCTGTTGCCTTCTATTGGGACTTGGTTGTTGGGGGATCTGCGTCCCCTTCACTGACGGATTTGGCAAATTCTGGCGACTCCAAGCCTTGCCGGGGTCCGAGAGGCCCCTGCCCTGGTGCTGACTGTCCTTTGGTACACTGCTCCAGACCGCCGGGCCACTACCCGTCCGCGGTCCTTCCAGGAACTTCCAAACGGTCCCCCTCCAGACAGTCACCGCCGTTGCTGACCTTGCTGACCCTGTCCTGCACTCAGCTGGACTACTTCAGGCTTTCCACTCTCTTTCTTTCCTGTTACCACTCTTGCTTTCCTCCTTTACCACTTTACTTCCTTCACTTCTCTACTTGTTTACTCCTCCACTTAGCTCCTCACTCAAGCCCTGCCTGGGCTAATCTTTGTTGTTTCCTCCTTCACTCCCCTAACTAGACTGCCTGGTTTCTCCCGCCTCCAGGGCTGTGTACTCCTCGGTGGGCGGAGCCAACCGCCTGGCCCACCCCCTGGTGTGAACATCAGCCCCTGGAGGAAGGCAACAAGGATTTTAGTTTAGCTTTAGTGTTCCTAACTGGGGTGTAGGGTGTGTTGGTGCATGACCTGTGACCCCTGGCTTGCCCAGGGCGTCACATTCCCCCTTAGCAAAAGGCAGACCGTCCGCGGGCTGCCCGTCCAACACCGGTTTTATTTTTTCTGCAAAATATAACATTGGAAACGGTAACATATATACATTTTTAATGAATCTTCCCATAACGGGAGGCACATTTCTTAAACGTTGCAAACGGTTTACGGTTACGGTTTCCGCTCTCTCCCACCCAAGCAACCTGGCCCTGATGCTGCCCCTAAAGCCCAGGCAGCACCCCTTGACCCACAGTCCAGCACACGGTACCCGAGCGGGATCTGTCCTTCCCCTCCAGAGGGTAGCCACCGGTTCCTGTGGTAGCTGGGCCCCAGCCTGCTCTGCTGAGGGCCCTCCCTCCAACCTGCCTCTCCGGAGGCGGCATTGCGGAAAACGGTAATGGCAAACAACTTATTTACAAGCCACTAACGTTTGTGGTTGCCCTGCAAGTTCACGGGCTTGTCCATGGATAGTTCCCATGCAAAATAACTTTTTAAACGGTCCCCACGGGGACAACGGTGCCGGCTCCGGCCGGTTGCAAATCACAAAGATAATCTGGTGAAGTACTCGGCAATCATCATTTTCTTATCATCAGCAGAACTTTCAAACAAACAAACAACTCTTTACATTCCCTGACCCCTCTTACTCACAGGACGGTCTCCCTGTACCTAAGTGGGGGTCTACCTAGGTTGGGGCGGGTGGACCTCCGGGGCCCGGTGTCAGTGAGGCTAGACAGTGGGGTAGAGGGAACAATCGGTTCCTCCTCCCTGCTATAGTGTGGAGCAGGCGGAGGTATAGGGGAGCTGGGTACAGGTTCATCCCTGGGCACTGGCACTGGTTCTGGCTCACGGTTGACCGCTTCCACTACTTCTTCATCCACGGGTTGTGGGAACAGTATCACTGGAAGAATCACCGCGCCGTTCTGTGTAGGCCAGTTTGCTGGGAAGTCACCCATTACAGTGTGGATTACCTCTGCTGCCTCCTCTGCTGGTGGAGGAACTGGTTCTTCAGCCTCTGCCCTCAATGCTGGTGGGCACCTTTTTAGATGGTCCCGGGAAACTGTGTCCAGGGTGCCCCCTTGGTCACGACTGATCTGGTAGGCCTTCCCATCTCCCCAATCTGTGGGTTGTATGACGTAAGGAACTTGTTCCCACTGATCATCCAGCTTGTGGGTCTTCCTTTTCCGCTTCAACACTACATCTCCTGGTTGGAAAGGACTCGCGGACGCCTTCTGATTGAACCGGTGCTCCTGCTGTTCTCGACTTCGACTGAGGTTTTTCTCCACATACTCCTGGATTTGCCAGTATTTTGTTCTCCTCCGACTTTCCCACTCCGCTGTCGAAGGGAGCGCTTCTGGGGCCTCCAGCCCCATCTCCAGATCCACCGGCAGGCGGCCAGGCCGAGCCCTCATCAGATACGCTGGGGTGCACTTCGTCGAGCTAGACGGGATATTATTGTACATGTCGACCAAGTCGGGTAACTTTTCCGGCCACAGGTTCCGTTCTTCCAGTGGTAGCGTCTTGAGGAGCCCCAGGACCAAGTGGTTCATTTTTTCACACATGCCGTTGGTCTGGGCGTGGTAAGGGGTGGTCCGGATTTTCTTGCAGCCGTACAACTGGCAGAATTCGTGGAACACCTCTGCTTCAAAGGCCGGGCCTTGGTCAGTCAGCACCTTTTCTGGGTATCCATGGGGTCGGCAAAAATAAGCCTGGAACGCTCGAGCAGCAGTTCGACCAGTTAGGTCCTTCACGGGGACTACCACCATAAATCTTGAGTAGTGGTCTACAATGGTCAATGCGTAGGTGTATCCACTTCGGCTGGGGGTGAGCTTGACATGGTCTAGGGCGACCAGCTCCAGCGGCTGATGGGTGACTATTGGGTGTAGGGGCGCCCTCTGGCTAGTCTCGTCCTTTCTCCTCAGCGTACAAGGACCACATTCTCGGCACCAGGCTTCCACCGATTCACGCATCCCACTCCAATAGAACCGCTCCCTCAACAGCATCTCCAGCTTCTTCCACCCGAAGTGCCCAGCACCATCATGGTATGCCCGCAGGACAGTAGCCACGTCAGCCTGAGGAACGACCAACTGGCATATTTTCTCATGGGTCTTCGGATTGATCAGCTCACGGTACAGCCTCCCTTGGTGTAGGTAAAGCCGTTTCCGTTCCTTCCACAAGCGTTGGGCTTTGGCTGGAGCGGCAGGGTCTATTCCCACAGCTCCCTGTTCCACCAGAGTCTTGACGAGGCGAACAGCCGGCGCCTGGTTCTGAGCTTCCTGCCACTCTTGACTGGGCCGTGGGTCTAGATCCACCCGTTGCTGATATACTTGTACCCTCTCAGTAGGCGGCTGGTGAAACGCAGGCAACTCGATCTCCTCGAGGTCGTCGTCCTCGCACCCCTCTTCTAACAAATGGGGCATTCGGGAGAGTGCATCAGCATTTATGTTGACACGACCGGCTCGGTACTTTATGGTGAAATCATAGTTGGCTAGCCTGGCTACCCACCACTGCTCCAGCGCGCCCAACTTGGCCGTGTCCAGGTGAGTCAACGGATTGTTGTCCGTAAACGCGGTGAATTTTGCTGCCGCCAAGTAGTGGCGGAACCGCTCCGTGATAGCCCATACCAATGCCAAGAGCTCGAGCTTGAAGGAGCTGTAGTTCTCAGGGTTCCTTTCAGTCGGCCAGAGTTTTCGGCTAGCATAGGCAATCACCTTCTCCTTCCCATCCTGGACCTGGGATAGGACTGCTCCTAGACCCACGTTACTGGCGTCTGTGTGGAGGATGAACGGGCGCCCATAATCAGGGTACGCCAGGACCTCTTCTCCGGTCAAGGCCGCCTTCAGCTGGCAAAAGGATTCCTCATGCTTGTCCTCCCACAACAGTGGGGCTCCAATGGGTCTACCACCTTTGGTCTGTCCCACGAGGAGATCCTGCATGGGGGCAGCCATCTTCGTGTACCCCTTTATAAAGCGCCGGTAGTACCCCACCAGGCCCAGGAACTGCCTTACTTCCCTCACTGTGGTTGGTCTCGGCCAGCTCTGGATGGCAGTAATCTTCTCAGGGTCGGGGGCGACACCGTCTGCACTCACCACGTGCCCTAGGTACTGCACCCTGGGTTTCAGCAGGTGACACTTAGAGGGCTTCAATTTCATCCCGTACTTGGCAAGGGACGCGAACACCTAGGCCAGGTGCTCCAGATGGGCTTCGAACGTCTGGGAATAAACAATCACATCATCCAAGTACAACAGGACGGTCTCGAAGTTTAGATGTCCCAGACAGCACTCCATCAGCCGTTGGAAAGTCCCGGGGGCATTGCACAGCCCGAACGGCATGCTATTGAATTCGCAGAGCCCCATCGGGGTGGTGAAGGCGGTCTTCTCCCGGTCCTCTGGGGCCACGGCCACTTGCCAGTACCCGCTGGTGAGATCAAGGGTAGAGAAGTAGTTTGCAGTTCTCAGTGCAGCCAAAGACTCTTCGATACGAGGCAGTGGGCAGGCATCTTTATGGGTTATTTGATTAATCTTCCGGTAGTCCACACACATCCGCATGGTACCATCCTTCTTCTTGACCAGTACCAACGGAGCGGCCCAGGGACTACAGCTGTCCCGAATAACCCCTGCCTCCTTCATATTCCTCAACATATCTTTGGCACACTGGTAATGTGCAGGGGGAATAGGTCTATACCTCTCTTTGATAGGGGGATGTTCACCGGTTCGGATGTGGTGTTGGACCCCTTTGATCTGCCCAAAGTCTAGGGGATGCTTACTGAAAACCTGTTCGTACTCCTGCACCACCCTGTACACCCCTGCCCTGTGATGTGTAGGGGTATCATCAGTGCCTACATGCAGCTGTTGGTGCCACTCCTTTGTCTCCCCTTGGGGTGGGGAAGTGCTAGTGGTAGGTGGGGGTGTTGATGGACTGGCTTCCTGGATAGTGTGAGGGTCCAGGGTGAGCAGCTTAGTAATGGTGGCATACCGGGGAAGCCTGACTTCTTCTCTCCACAGTTCAACACTCTCACAGGCACTCTCCCTTTCTTCACATCCACCACCCCTCGGGCGGCCATTACAGTGGGCCAATGCTCAGAGGGTATAGGCTCCATCATGGCCGGGTAATCACGCCCCTGAGGCCCTACTGCTGCCCTACACCAAATCATCATCTCACTCCTAGGGGGCACAGTCAACGGAGCTACATCCATTACTCTCACTCCACCAATCTCCCCTCCTGTTGAGCTTACATGCTGGCGGTACATCAGAGCCCGGATCTCACGCTGCACAGCTCTCTGCCGGCTTCCTGCTGCTGTGGCGGCCAGCTGTTGTAATAGGGTCAACACATCAGTCATACAGTGCTCCATCACATTGGTTCCTAGCACTATCTTCGGGTTATGATCACTGGGTTCATTCATGATCACAATCATACCCTGATGTTGTAGTTCAGCTTGCCCCACAGTCATAGCCACTTGTTTATACCCCACTTGGGTCAATGGAAGTCCATTGGCAGCAATCAGTGTTATACTAGTATCTGGGGGTGCCAGTTCGTCCGTTCCCCAATACCGCTGATACAACGTGTATGGTATGGTGGTTACTTGTGATCCAGTGTCCAAGAGAGCCATCACCGGTATACCGTCCACAGCCACGGGGATGATGGGTCGGGCCCCAATATATCGATCTCGCCAGTCCGGGGGGCCACGATGTTCTACTCCTGAGGATTGGCCCGGGGCCCCAGGAGTTGCTCGTTTAACGGGCACTGTCGGAAGTAGTGACCAGGCTTACGGCACTTGTAGCAGATTGGAGGTCTGCTCCGCGGGTTATTAGCACTTCTCCGCTGCATCCAGGGAACATCCTCGGGGCTGTCAGCAAGCTGTATCTGTGCTGGAGGCTGAGATCTGGTCAGAGGTTGTAGTGCAGCAAGGATCCTGGCGAGGTCTCCGTCCATGCGACGGACCTGGGCTGCCAGTTCTTCCACTGTGCTGCTTGGGGCTGTAGGGATTGGAGAGGTTGGTAGGGCAGGGGCCGCCACAACGGGGGCCGTCTCGACGGGCCACGGGGCAGGTTCCCGAACTTCTGCAGCTGGGGGTTGTAGCGCTTTAATGGCCCGTTCCTTTAACACAGCAAAGTCCACATCAGGGTGTTCCAGGGCCCACAGCCAGAGTTGTTTACGATCCTCAGGGGACCTCATCCCCTGCGCAAATTGCTCCACCAACATCTTGTTGCTATCCGCCTCATTAATAGGGTTCACCCGCTTCAGCGTGCGGAGGGCGGTTTGCAGACGTAAAGCATAGTCCCGAATGCTATCCCCAGCCCGTTGTCGGCACTGGTAAAACTGCATCCTCAGCTCAACTTCAGTTCAGGTCTCGAAGGCAGTCTGTAGCTTTTCAAAGATGGTGGCTACAGAGAGCCAGTCCCCCTCGGCCCAGGTCTCCGCTTCCTGCTCAGCCGCACCGGTTAACTGGCCTAGCACTATCGCTGCACGTTGCTTATCAGTCAGGGGGTACAGCTCTAGCAACGGGTTAAGCTTTTTCCGGAAGGCCTGTAAGGCATCCGGTTTCCCGTCATACTGCGGTAGCCAGGCAGCTCCGGGCGCATAGGGCAAGGAGAACGGCATGACCTGGGCGAGCGCGGGGGCCGCGGCATCTCCCGCCAGTACGGCCGGGACCTGGGCAGGCCCATTCCCATCCGCGGGTGCCACTGCGGCTGCGACCACCGCTCCTCCAGCGGCTCCGTCGGGCGCAGACATCTTGTTTCCGTCCCCCTTAGCTCTTTCCGGCCCCTCCTCTCTCGGGGCGGGGTTTTGGCCTTCGCGCCTCTGCTACTCGAGAAGACGCTCGAGCGGGAACTTTTCGCGCCAAAGATGGCGACTTCTGAAATTTTTCAGCCGGATACCTCCGGCGGTAACAAGGCGCACCTCTACCAAACGGCAGAGCGGTAAGATCCTGTTCGTGACGCCAAGTTGTCACGGGCGGGGAGGAGGGTGTCAGCACACTACGCTCACCCCTTCTGCTCGGGTCCGGCAGCTGCTGCTCAGTGGTGGCTCGAGCTGTGGGCCGGATCCCGGGGGTTCTCGAGCGGCACTCCTCGCCCGTGAGTGAAAGGGGGTGTTGGGTGTGGGGATAGTTTATTGTCCGTGACGCCACCCACGGTTGTGGTGATTTCACCACCGCTGCTCAATATGGGGATCCCGGGGATGGTGATGCGGAGTAGCCAGGTGTTGCGTTGCCCCTCCGTGGGTAGGGGTTGGTGATCCCGGGGCCCGGTGATGAGACGGGAGATGCAGGGCCTGGTGGGCGCAGGGACGCGGGGGCAGACTGTGGTACTCACTCAGCCTGAGACATTGACACAGTTTTACGGTAAACCACATGGCTGGAAAGACGGTTCCCACGGACGGCTGCACTTGCTCTCCCAGTAGGTGACGGTGATGTCCCTTTTCCTTGCACCTTTGTTTCTGTGTTGGTAGCGATGGGTTCCCACCGGTAACCCGCTCCCCGGTTTCAAGCTGGACCGGAGGAGCTCTACTCTTTGCCCGCAGGCGCTGGCCCTGAGAAACTGGTGCCCTGGCGGTGGCGGTGTTTCTGCTACAATGGTTGGGCTGTTGCCTTCTATCGGGACTTGGTTGTTGGGGGATCGGCGTCCCCTTCACTGACGGATTTGGCAAATTCTGGCGACTCCAAGCCTTGCCGGGGTCCGAGAGGCCCCTGCCCTGGTGCTGACTGTCCTTTGGTACACTGCTCCAGACCGCCGGGCCACTACCCGTCCGCGGTCCTTCCAGGAACTTCCAAACGGTCCCCCTCCAGACAGTCACCGCCGTTGCTGACCTTGCTGACCCTGTCCTGCACTCAGCTGGACTACTTCAGGCTTTCCACTCTCTTTCTTTCCTGTTACCACTCTTGCTTTCCTCCTTTACCACTTTACTTCCTTCACTTCTCTACTTGTTTACTCCTCCACTTAGCTCCTCACTCAAGCCCTGCCTGGGCTAATCTTTGTTGTTTCCTCCTTCACTCCCCTAACTAGACTGCCTGGTTTCTCCCGCCTCCAGGGCTGTGTACTCCTCGGTGGGCGGAGCCAACCGCCTGGCCCAGCCCCTGGTGTGAACATCAGCCCCTGGAGGAAGGCAACAAGGATTTTAGTTTAGCTTTGGTGTTCCTAACTGGGGTGTAGGGTGTGTTGGTGCATGACCTGTGACCCCTGGCTTGCCCAGGGCGTCACACCTCACAGCACAGCTGGGAAGCAGAGCTGTGGGGCGTGCGAGGAATGGTCAGGCAGGCTGGGTCAAACACAATATGGGCAGAAGCAGGACCGGAGGAATGAGCAAAAGCGGAGTCAAAGTCAGGCCGAGGTCAGTACCAGAGGAAACAACTGAGTGGGGAGGTAGGAGAGGGGACAGAGAACTGGAGGGACGACCAGAGGATGGAACACAGACAAGGGCATGGGGGCACAGGAACAGACGGATCAGGATATCACTCACAGGACCAGCAATCGCAGGCAAAGAAGTGCTAAGCATATAGCCGGCGCTGGTTCACTGGAAATGTCAGCTTTTAAGGCATCCAGGCTCTGGAAGTGAGGCCCGGGAGAAGGCTCCACCCCTTAGCCATGTGGACGCTGAGGCGAACCATAACAGCACCAAACGAGAGAAGGAGCACTTGAGGAATGTCACTTTCTGGGTCAGAGGGCCGCAGTACTGTGGCCTTGTAGAGCGATTTGACCCGGATGAAGGATGGGGGTTCATCAGGGAAGCGGGCCTCACGGCTGGGGTGTTCGTATCCCTACAGGACATGGCAGAGCACTTCCCCAGTGGACACCTTGGGTGGAATCTGGAGCCGGGAGACATGGTGTCTTATACCCGGCACTGTGGAGAGCAGGGCTGGTATGCCCTGGAAGTGAATAAATATGTGATGGTTGGTGAAAAGATCCTGCCAGCTACTGTGGTACGTGACGACAAGGAGTCGTGGTAGCAGGATCCAGCTATAAAGTTCTAATGTTAATGCTGTGTTTTCTTTTGTTATTTTTCTAAGTTTGTTATTTTTCTGAAAAATGATAAGTAAAGTCTGAAAATGCTAAAAATGTTGATCATCCGGAAAAGTCACCTGATTTTTTGCCAAGTTATTAAAAGTTAAACATAGTTACATAGTTACCTTAAAGACCTAGGTCCATCTAGTTTAACCTTCCTCCACCAGTTCTACGTTTGGTCACTAAAGGCCGCTTTACACGCTGCGATATCGGTACCGATATTGCTAGCATGTGTTCCCGCCCCATCGGTAGTACAACACGGGCAATCGCTGCCCGTGTCGCACAACATCGCCCGGACCCGTCACACTACTTACCTGCCTAGCGACGTCGCTGTGACCGGCGAACTGCCTCCTTTCTAAGGGGGCGGTCCGTGCGGCGTCACAGCAACGTCACTAAGCGGCCGCCCAATAGAAGCGGAGGGGCGGAGATGAACAAACATCCCGCCCACCTCCTTCCTTCCGCATTGCGGGCGGGACACAGGTAAGGAGAGGTTCCTCATTCCTGCGGCGTCAAACGTAGCGATGTGTGCTGCCGCAGGAGCGACGAACTACTTCGTACCTGCAACTCCAATGATTTTCGAGAATGGTCCCCCATGTCGCCGATGAGCGATTTTGCACGTTTTTGTGACGATGCAAAATCGCTCATAGGTGTCACACGCAACGGCATCGCTAATGCAGCCGGATGTGCGTCACAAATACCGTGACCCCAATGACTTCGCATTAGCGATGTCGCAGCGTGTAAAGCCCCCTTTAGTCATTTATAACCAACAATGTTGTGTGTATTGAGGAAATCCTCCAGACCTTTTTTAAAAGCTGTTATAGTATCTGCCATTACTACCTCTTGTGGTAGGGCATTCCACAATCTGACTGCTCTAAGGCAGGCTTTTCACGTTGCGACATCACAAGCCGATGCTGCGATGTCGAGTGCGATAGTCCCCGCTCCCGTCGTACGTGCGATATCTTGTAATAGCTGGTGTAGCGAACATTGTCGCTATGCCAGCTTCACATGCACTCACCTGTCTTGCAACGTTGCTCTGGCCTGTGATCCGCCTCCTTACTAAGGGGGCGGGCCGTGCGGCGTCACAGCGACGTCACATGGCAGGCGGCCAATAGCAGCGGAGGGGCGGAGATGAGCAGGATGTACACATCCCGCCCACCTCCTTCCTTTTCATAGCAGCCGGGACGCAGGTAAGGTGATGTTCCTCGCTCCTGCGGCTTCATACACAGCGATGTGTGTTGCCGCAGGAACGAGGAACAACATCGTACCTGTCGCAGCACTGGCATTATGGAAATGTTGGAGAATACACCGATGATACGATAACGACGCTTTTGCGCTCGTTCATCGTATCAAAAAGGTTTTACACACTACAACATCGCAAGTGACGCCGGATGTGCGTCATTTTCGATTTGACCCCATCGACATCGCACGTGCGATGTCGCAACGTGCAAAGCCGCCCTTACTGTAAGGAACCCTTTCCTATTTAGCTGCCCGAATCGCTTTTCTTCCACTCGCAGTGAGTGCCCCCTGGTCCTTAATATTGTCTTTCGAAGAAATAAGTCATGTGCCAGTCCTTTATTGACCACACATGTATTTATACATATAAATGAGATCTCCTCTGAGACGTCTTTTTTCGAAGCTAAACATATCTAACTTTTTCAACTTGTCATCATATGAGAGGCCTTCCATTCCTTGTAGTAGTCTAGTTGCCCGCCTTTGAACTGACTTTAAAGGCCCCGTCACACACAAAGATAAATCTTTGGCAGATCTGTGGTTGCAGTGAAATCATGGACATATTGTTCCATTTGTACACAGCCACAAACCTGGCACTGATTGTCCATAATTTCACTGCAACCACAGATCTGCCACAGATCTGCCACAGATCTGCCACAGATCTGCCACAGATCTGCCACAGATCTGCCACAGATCTGCCACAGATCTGCCACAGATCTGCCACAGATTTATCTCTGTGTGTGACAGGGCCTTTACTTCTGAATGTCCTTTTTAAAATGTGGAGCCCAAAACTGGATCCCATATTCCAGATGTGGTCTTACAAGTGATTTATAGAGAGGTAACAATACGTTGGGATTACGGGATCTAATCTCTCTTTTTATACACCCTAAAATCTTGTTTGCTTTAGCAGCTGCTGCCTGACATTGAGTGCTGCTGCTCATCTTATTTGTAATGAGAATACCCAAGTTCTTCTCCTGTTCTGTAGTCCCGAGTTTACTTCCATTAAACGTATACGCAGCTATAGGATTACTCCGTCCTAGGTGCATTACTTTACATTTATCAACATTAAATTTTATTTGCCAAGTATCTGCCCATTCTGACATCTTATCCTGATCTTTTTGTAATATTGTACTATCAAGGTCAGTTTTTAATATCCTACATAGTTTGGTGTCAACAGCAAAGACTGACACTTTACTATCAATCCCATCCACAAGGTCATTAATAAAGAGATTAAACAGAATCAGTCTTAGCACAGATCCCTGCGGCACCCCACTGCTGACTATAGCCCATTTAGAGAATATACCATTAATGACTACTCTTTGTTTCCTATCTTTTAGCCAATTCCTTACCCAGTTGCATATAGCTTCCCCTAGTCCTTGCTTCTGGAGCTTTAGTATAAGGCTATTATGTGGTACAGTATCAAATGCCTAAACATGGACCATGGCGGCGGGACTGGCAGCGGCCAGCACAAACTTGTGCTGTTTGTATATAGTTGAGCCCAGTGCGCCTACCAGAGTTGTCTTTTGAGCCTCCAGGATTTCAACCCTGTCACGGAACCAAGTAGGAAGCGGTGGGCTTCAGGTTGTTTGGGTAGCGGGTTGAAGGGAGAGGGACTATGGGAATGCATTATCGCAGGAAGGGGCTGAGCCACCGGCTACCACCACAACCGGTAGCGTTCCCACGGTTCTTTAATAAAAATGAACTCTGCGAGTTTTTACAATGTAACGTTTAAGTAATGTGCCTCCCCTGTGAGGGAAGTGAAATTATTAATTAAGTCCAAAGGATGTGTTGCGGGCGGGGGCCGCTGCCGCTTCTGGGGCCGCTCGGATCCGGGATCGCTGCTGCGGCTCGAGTGTTGACCGGACTCGGGCTCGCACGGCTATCCGTCCTCACAACTGTCGGAAAGGGATATTTACAGGGGATTGATGTGTCAGTGACGCCACCTGTAGGTTGCGGTGAGGGATGGTGACACCGCCGCTGCCCGGTGATGGGGCGCCCGGGGCTGATGGAGCGAGGCAGCAAGGTGGGATCCCCTCCACGGGTAGGGGAGGTGTAGTCCCGGGGCCCTCTTTGGTATACGGCAGTAACGGCTGCTGGAGGTGGTGTTTCGGGTTGGACCGGGGATCAATGATGTACTCGCAGTTCAATAATCGTACACAAGTCCGGTGGTAAACCAAGTTGCCAGTGACCGGTCGACTTTGGCGGGTGTATTCGGGTCCCACACCCTGGTGTAGTAAACAGGGGTCCCTTCCTTCTGCACTCTGTGTTTGTGTCTTCTCTGGGACAACTCCACATGGAACGGGAACGGGGAAGTCCACTCCCGGTACTGTGTATGTTGGAAGCTGTGGCCCGCGAAATCTGACCCTTGGGATTTCTGTGGGTTCTGACGGGACCCTCCATCCGCTGGTTGCCGGACCGCTGAGACATCTTGCCACGTTGGTACCCAGGAATGGATTTCCCTGCCCTTTATCCTCTCGGGTCACATGCCGCTCCTTCCTGCCCTCCCCTTTGGTTTTCGACAGAAGTCTCATGGGACCCACTGTCCTTTGCAACTTCCTGCTTTGGGAGTCACCGGATTCCGCCCGCAAGGCTGCAGATTTGCGCCTTTTTCAGGGAAGAAGGTGACGATGTTGTTGTTTTGGCGCCATATATAGCGGGCAAGATGGCGGCAGCTCAAAATTTTGGAACGTTTCACGGTCTACAGTTCAAAAGAAGGCGCACGTCATCCAGGTATATAGATGGGGTAGGAATTCTGTTCGTAACGCCAGGTTCGGGTTGTTGCGGTCGGGGGCTGCTGCCGCTTCCGGGGCCGCTCGGATCCGGGATCGCTGCTGCGACTCGAGTGGTGACCGGACCCAGGCTCGCACGGCCGTCCATCCTTTCGATTTCCATCGAAAGGGATATTTACAGGGGATTGATGTGTTGGTGATGCCACCCGTGGGTTGCGATGATGGATGGTAACACCGCCACTGCCCGGTGATGGGGCGCCCGGGGCTGATGGAGCGGGGCAGCAAGGTGGGATCCCCTCCACGGGTAGGGGAGGTGTAGTCCCGGGGCCCTCTTTGGTACACGTGAGTAACGGCTGCTGGAGGTGGCGTGCCGGGTTGGACCGGGGATCAATGGTGTACTAACAGTTCAATAATCGCACACAAGTCCGTTGGTAAACAAAGTTGCCAGTGACACCTTTGGCTAGTGTATTCGGGTCACACACCCTGGTGTAGTAAACAGGAGTCCCTTCCTCCTGCACTCTGTGTTTGTGTCTTCTCTGGGACAACTCCGCATGGAACGGGGAAGTCCACTCATGGTACTGTGTATGTTTGGAGCTGTGGCCCGTGAAATCTAACCCTTGGGATTTCTATGGGTTCTGACAGACACCATATCACCTGCGTTGGGCTTCCGTTTCGCTCTCTGGGCTTCTGGAGAACAAGGCCTGAAACCTCGTCCTCTCCTGGTTGATTAACAAGGGGGCTTGCAACCGTCCTCGTCCTAGGGTCCAGGTACCATGACAGTGCACGGCCTCGGGACCGGACTCCCGCTGTCGGCACCGGCGGGCTACAACCCTGCCCTGGTCCACTTAAGGTCTCTTTTAATCGGATTTCCGTCGCCTGTGGCCCTGTTTACTGTCTGACACCTAGCCAGGTATTCCAGGAGCCCCTACCTCTGACTCCACTGCTGTCAACGGTCTGCACATGACTACTGTCAGCACTGTTCTCCTTCACCTCCTCCACTCAGCTCGTCTCTACTTGAACTGACAACTTCGACACTAGAACTTCAACTGACGTGTTCCCGCCCCTGACACGTCAGGACCCCTAGGTGGGCGTTCTCATCCGCCTGATCCCGCCCACTAGTGTGTCCTTATTATCGTGAGGGGGTGGCTAGGCTTTAATGGCTGTGTGTTGTACCTGGGTTTGGGTTTTTGGTGGCAACAGGGAGGGTGGACTAATTCTGTGACTACCTGGTTTTGCCAGGGCGTCACAGATGCTTACTAAAAACTTGTTCGTATTCCTGTATTACCCTGTAGACTCCTTGTTCCTGGTTTGGGGCGTTGAATCAGTACCTATGTGTAATTCCTGACACCATTTCTCTAACTGATTCGGGGAACTGTCACTGACTGCCTGGTCTGGTGTAGTTGAGGGCTGCACTGCCCGGATGGATGCTTCGGTTACAGTGTATAACTTGGCAATAGTGGCATACCTGGGCAACTTAACCTCCTCCTTCCCAAAATTCAACACTCGCACGGTTATCAACTACCCCTCTGGCCGTCAAGACTGTGGGCCAGTGTTCTGAGGGCAGGGCCTCTACCACTGCCTGGTATTCCTGTCCATGGGAGCTGACAGCTGCCGTGCACCATATCATCATTTCATTCCGCGGGGGTACAGAGGAGCTGCATCAATCACCCGCACGCCACCTTTTTTGCCACCAGACAAATTTACCTGTTGCCGCTGCAGGAGGGCTCGGATTTCTCGTTGCAGGACCCTGTCTTCCTCTCCTGCAGTTTCAGAGAGCTGTCGGAGTAAAAACAGCACTTCCCCCATACAGTTCTCAATGACATTTGTTCCAAAATTATTTTAGGGTTCCGGTCACTAGGGTCATTTTGTACTATTATGAGTCCTTGACGTTCCAACTCCACCCGGCCCACCTTAATGGTCACCTCCTTTAACCCGAATTGAGTCACTGGTAACCCATTGACGGCATAGATGTAATATGATCCGGCGGGGTGAGTTCATCATCTGACCAAAACCTTTTATACAGTGCATGGGGTATAGTTGTTACCTGAGAGCCGGTATCAAGCAGTGCGGAGGTCGGGATCCCATCCAAGGTGATGGAAATAATGGGCCTGCCTCCCACATACCGCTCTCGCCAGTCCACTGGGCCTTGTTGGTCTATTCCTGGGGATTGGCCCTTGGCCCCAGGGGTTGTCCGTTTAAAGGACAGTACCGGGCATAATGGCCAGTCTTAATACACTTATAACACACAAGTTGTCCATGTTGCGGGCGGGGGCCGCTGCCGCTTCTCTCTCTCGGGGGCCTGCTCGGATCCGGGTTACTGCTACTGCTCAAGTGGTGACTGGACCCGGGCTCCCACGGCTGCCCGTCCTCACAACTGTCGAAAAGGGGATATTTACAAGGTAGGTTGTCTGTGATGCCACCCATGGGTCGCGGTGGGGGATGTTGGCACCGCCGCTGCCTGTTGATGAGGCGCCCAGGGCTGATGGAGCGGGGGCAGCAAAATGGGATCCCCTCCACGAGTAGGGGAGGTGTAGTCCCAGGTCCCGTGAGTCGAATAAAGGAGTGATGGCTGCTGAAGGTGGCGCGCCGGATCGGGGGACAGTGGTGTACTCACAGTTCAATAACTTCACACAAGTCCAGTAGTAAACCAAGTTGCCAGTGGCCAGCTGCCGTTGGAGGGTGCATTCGGGTCCCACACCCAGACTGATGAACAGAAATCCCTTCCTCCTGCACTTTGTGTTTCCTTCTCTTTTGGACAACTTCGCATGGAACGGAGAAGTCAACTCCCGGTTCTATTTGTGTTGGGAGCTGTGGCCCGCGAAAGCTGACCCTTGGGATTTCAGTGGGTTCTTGGCGGACACTCTATCCCGCGCGTTGGGTTTTCATTTCGCTCTATCTGGGCAGTAAATTGGGACAATGTCTGGAACCTTGTCCCCGGCTGGTTAATTGGAGAGGGGCTTGCAACCTTCCTCGCCCTAGGGTCCAGGAACCCCGACTGTGCACGGCCTCCGGACCAGATTCCCGCTGTTGGTACCGGCGGGCTACAACCCTGCCCCGGTCCACTTTAGGTCTCCCGCGACCGGATCTCTGTCGCCTGTGGCTCTGCTCATCGTCTGCCACCTAGCCAAGTAGTCCCAGGGCCACTACCCCGGACAACACTCCACTGTCAGCTCCACTCACTACTCTCCTCCACTCTGAACTTGGACTACCACTGTTCTCGAACTCTGAACTTGATCTGCTGTGTTCCCGCCTCTGACTCCTCAAGACCCATAGGTGGGCATTCTCATCCGCCTGATCCCGCCCACTGGTGTGTCCTGGTTATCATGAGGGGGTGGCTAGGGTTTAATGGCTGAGTGTTATGTCTAATTGTAGGGTTGTGATGGTAACAAGGAGGATGTGAACTATTTGTGACTACCTGGTTTTGCCAGAGCGTCACAGTCCATACTGGTCGCTGTTACTTCCTCTGTACGTCGAGGTCCTTCCTCTCATCCAGGGAACATCCTCCGGGCAGTCGGCAAGCTGGATTTTCTCCGCCGGCTTGGTCTTTGGCTGGAGCTGCATCACCTTTAGCATCCTGGCAACGTCGTTGCTCAGCTGCTGAATCTGTGAAGATAAGTCACTGGGAACACCCGAAGGTACTGCCGGAGGTCTTGGCTCTGGCAACACTAGTGCAGGAGGCTGCACCTGTAGTGGAGAGGCGCCGGCTTGCCAGGACGGAGGAAGGGAGTCAGTAGCCTCTGGAGGTTGCAAAGCCTTAATGGCTTGGTCCTTTAAAATGGCAAAGTCCAGTGTAGGATGCTCAAGGGCCCAGAGCCGTAGCTGCTTACAGTCTTCCACTGACCCCATGCCCTGCAGGAACTGCTCAACAAGCATCCTATTCCCCTCCTGCTCACTGATGGTGTTAACCAGTTTCAAAGTCCACAGCGCCGCTTGCAATTTTAAGGCATAGTCTCTAATGCTGTCTTGGGGGCGCTGTTTGAAACTGTATAATCACATCCTTAGCTCAGCCTCAGTGCGGGTCTCAAAAGCGACTTTTAATCTTTCAAAGAATGCGGTTACCGAGGCCCGATCCTGATCTGTCCAAGTTCTCCACCTCCAGCTTGGCTGCACCTGTTAACTGACCGAGTACCACAGATGCTCGCTGCCGGCTGGTCATCGCATACATATCTAGGACAGTGAAGATCTTCCTCTTGAATCCCCGCAGGGCGTTAGGTCGGCCATCATACTGGGGTAACCAGGCGGCAATCCAGCACATAAGGTAATGAGATCAGCATTATTAGTGCGGCCACTTCAGCCTCGGGCGCTACCGCTCGTGCGGCTGGAGCGGCTCCCACTGCATCCGCATTACCTTGATCTGGCAGGGTAAGAGCGACTACGCTCCCATTAACCGGCGCCGACATCTTCCTGCTCCCCCTTGGTTTTCTTCACCAACCTCTCTGGAACAGGGGATCACTGGGAAGTTCCGGGTTCGGGCACTACTGGTTTCCGGCCGCACTTTCAGAACAAGGGGCGGGGCTCCAGCTTCGCGCCCTTTTGCGGGGATGATGGCACAGTTGTTGTTTTTAGGCACCAAAATGACTGGCAAAATGGTGACAAAATGGCAGCAATTCAAACGAACAGTCACAGCACAGTTTGGAAAAGTTCTGTAAGGCGCATGTCACCCGTGTTAGTGGGTTCAGTCCTTATCCTGTTCGTGATGCCAGATAAGATTCAAGGTGTGCCGCCCCGTTAGTCAGGCTGCTCGGATCCGGGATCGTGGCTCGAGGGGGTCGTCCGGACCCGGCTTGGCGGACACTTTGATCCGTATATAGGTGGTATTTACAGGGGATAATTTTGTGACTCCACCTTTGGGTTGCGGTAATGGGAGTACCGCTGCTGCTGTAAGGAGTACCGGGACAGATGGAGTTAAGCAGCCAGATGTTAGTCCCTCCACAGGTAGGGAAGGCCCCAGGCTCAGGGCGTTGGTAGTTATTTGCTAGAGCAGGGTGCAGGAGACCAGGGTACTCACTATGGGTAGTCGTGATGCTGGATGAGGTTTATAAAGGAGACACACGCTGTAGGTAAACCAAATTCTCTGTTTGCTGCTGCCACTGCTGGGAGCCTGTCCAAGTATCCGGTCCCACCGGTGTCACATAGTAATCCAGAGCCTGCTTCCGTGCACAGTTTTATGTCCATGTGGGTCCCTGTAGCTTGAAGCTGTAAGGTCCCGTTCTTCAGTTTTAAGTGAAGACTTGCTCCCAAGGGCTTGCACTTGGGACTTTAGTGGGTTGCTCTCTCGGAAAAACCCTGTCCCCCGTGGTGTGCTGATACCCTCAGTCTCTGAGCTGTCTGGGAAGGTCCCTGAAGGTTCCCTTCCTCTGCAGGTCAATTGTCAGGACGTTTTATCGGCTAGGGTCCTAAGGTCCTGTACCTCGTCGTGCTCAGTACCGGTAAGTTCTTTTAGGCTTTCTACTGCCGACAGTCCTCCAAGACTATGTCTGTTGCACCCTTGTCCAATGTCACTGCTACCGGTCCCAGACTCCTCTGGTCCTGGACCACTGTCCCTGAGAGCTAACACTCCAGCTCCTCTCACTTTGAGGGCTCTCACAAGACTCACTACGTCCCTCCCACCAGTCTTCCTGACCCCTAGGTGGGTGGCCCCTTTCCAGCTAGACCAACCCACTGGTGTGTCTGACAGGTCATGATGTGCGGTGTTGGTTGGGATTTGTGGTGCTAATGGAGGTGACACTGGTTTCTGGGAACTTTGAACCATGGGGGGGTAGGTCCTTCACCCTGGGAAAAGGATGCAGTTCCCTGTAGCACCCTGTTGTATTCAGGGGCGCTACACAAACATTTCAGCACCAAATTTGCATCTCTTGGAAGAAAACCGCACGGAAATGGCGTCAAAACTATTTTTGTGCGCTTTCTTGCCAAGAGATGCAGATTTGGTTCTATAATTTATACACCATATTCCTGCACCAAATCTGCATCTCCTGGCAAAGAATCGTATTAATACTGCATCAAAACCACATGCGTTTCTTTGACAGAAGATGCAGATTTGGTGCAGAAATTTAGTGTATAAATTTCAACACCAAATCTGCATCTCTTGGCCAAAAAATTTGCAGTTTTCAGCCAGGAGATGCAGGTCTGATTAAACTCATTTCACTTGTGGTGAGGTTACTGAGTTCAATCAGTTCACCTGAAGTGATTTTTCCTGCACTCACAGGTGGGGTACCATGGGAACCTCCAGCTGTGACCACACATAATCTTAGTCACATCACTGTTCACAGCTGCGGCTCAGTCCATCTCTGCCTGCAGCCACAGCGGGTGGTCATGCTCTGTGCCCGTTCACTGTGACTTCTGGAGTCAGAATCATTGTGGGACCTTGTGTGGATCACGTTGGAACTGGGTGGATCTGCGTCCGGGGTCTGCTGACAGCTTGGTGGGGCCTGGAGGATGTCACCGATAGTGGGGTGACAGGATCCCTGCTTCCTCCGCTACATGTTTTTCCTCCTCCAGGATTGGCGGCTCACGTTCTTTGTGGGCCCCATGGCTCCCACCATCCCCATCATGGACGCCTCCCAATTATGGATGGCGCCCAACTGCACACTCATCTGACTCATCCAAGCCACCTCCATCTCCCTGGTGCTCCAGAACAGAGGGCGCACTGTAGTTGCCCCGTGACGACCAGGGTTTGCCATTCCTGACACCCTGCGCCTCAGGTGGTCCCAGTATGTCCGCACTCTTTGGACTCTGCAATCCGACTCTCTCTCTGTTAGTTTAGTTTCTTCCTTCCCCTTGCATGGGAGGGGGCAGGCCTTGACTTTCGCGCCACTCTCCCCGCCAACCCACGAAGGGCAGGCATTCCTTAACCACTTGTTGTACTACAATGGCCACCGTGTGCAAATGTTTTAATGAAACAGTCCTTAAGCATTCAGTCTGTAAGGCGCACAGTACCTGTTTAGCCTGGGCACATTATCCTGTTCGTGACGCCAAGTTATAGCACCCACGGGGCAAGGGGCTAAATGTTACTTGTCGCCGGGCCGGTGATGTTGGGTCCGGGGATGTTACGGGTGGCCCTGCCCGGCTTTGTGGCCCCGAGGTATACAATAAAAGGGAATGAGGAAGATGGGGGGATGGAGAGGATGAGGGTAGTAGTGGATGAGGGTGAGGATTGTCTCGTGACACCACCTGCAGTGTATTAGCCAGGGAATTAGCCGCCGCTGCAGTCTCTGTCCTCCGGGACGGATGGTCGTAGCAGCCATGATGGTTCTGCTCCCCACAGGTGGAGCGGGCCCCGGGGAGAACGATGAAGGGAGTAGTGGCTGTTGGTGTCAAAGCGTAGGGCGCGGCAAGGACACAAGGACAGGCTGACAGTCTCTATGGTACAAGGTTCCTTTACTCACAGTTCTTAGATTGCCCGGGAGATACCGGTCACCGCCGTGATGGGACCCAGCCGATCTCGGATGTGTTGGAGGTCAGACCCCGTATGGTGGTCGGTGGGCCCTTCCCTCTTGCGCCTTTAGAAATGGATCCCCGTGGCTTGAAGCTGCTTGGGTGTAGCACCCCATGGGGCAGGTGGTTAACCTACTTGTTGCCGGACATTTTGGGTCGGGTCAGGCATTGTCACGTGGTGGCCTTGCCTGGTTCCGTTGCCCCGAGTCATGGGAAGTGGGGTATTTGGGAAAGGTTGTCGGGATGCTACCTGTGATATGTGGCCAGGGAATAGCCGCTGCTGCCAGGTTCCCCTCCGCTTCAGTTGGTAAGGCAGCCTGGATGGTGTCGCTCCCAACAGGTGGAGCAAGCCATGGGTGGATGATGAGGGTAGTAATGGCCGTTTGCACCTAAGCGCTGGGCGGCGCCACCGGTAAGGACGAGCCAAAATAGTCTCTGTGGGTTCAGGGTGTAATTTACTCACAACTTTAGCTGCCAGCCCGGTAACCCTGGTCACTGCCGTGATGGTCTCAGAACGATTCTGGATTAGCAAGAGGTCAAAACTAGAGATGAGCAAACCTTTAGAGACTCGAGTTCGGTTTGGTTCGTCGAACGGAGGCCGCGTTTGAGTTTGGTTCGGCGAACCGTTTGACGAAACTCTCGAACCCCATTAAAAACAATGGGAGGCAATCACAAACACATAAAAACACATAGAAAACACCTTCAAAGGTGTCCAAAAGGTGACAAACAGCTCACAAGACAAAGCAAACACATGGGAAAGTGACAAGGACAAATACTCATGTGAAAACAAAACAGCTGGATGAGGAAAAAGAGGAGGAGACACAGATATAGGCATGTCATGCCTTTCTAAAATCATGTAAAACACAGCAAGGGGACTCCAAGCAGAGTCTCCCTTTTTTCCAAAAATTGGGCCCCACAGACACCACTTCAGTGGTATCACTTGTGCCCTAGTTGCAAACTGGACAGGTTGATTTGCATCAAGCACCTTTCCAAAATACGCCAGCCTTAACTGTCCCCGGGATGACACCGGGGTAGGTAGCAAAGTCTTTGCTGATCCCAGATCTATTCATCTTGTATCATTTTTAAAAACACTGCAAGCAAGCGGACTCCAAGCAGAGTCTCCCTTTTTTCCAAAAATTGGGCCACACAGACACCACTTCAGTGGCATCACTTGTGCCCTAGTTGCAAACTGGACAGGTTGATTTGCATCAAGCACCTTTCCAAAATACGCCAGCCTTAACTGTCCCCGGGATGACACCGGGGTAGGTAGCAAAGTCTTTGCTGATCCCAGATCTATTCATCTTGTATCATTTTTAAAAACACTGCAAGCAAGCGGACTCCAAGCAGAGTCTCCCTTTTTTCCAAAAATTGGGCCACCCAGACACCCTTTCAGTGGCATCACTTGTGCCCTAGTTGCAAACTTGACAGGTACATTTGCATCAAGCACATTCCAAATCCACAAGTGTTTACTCTCCCCAGGATGACACAGGGGTAGTAAAGTCCTTGCGGATCCATGACTTGCTCATCTTGATGAACGTTAGTCTGTCCACATTGTCACTGGACAGACGTGTGCGCTTATCTGTCAGCACACAACCAGCAGCACTGAAGACACATTCAGAGACAACGCTGGCAGCTGGACACGACAAGATCTCCAAGGCGTAAGTGGCAAGCTCAGGCCATTTTTCAAGATTTGAAGCCCAAAATGAGCAAGGCTCCAGTTGCAAAGTCATGGCATCGATGTTCATTTGGAGATACTCCTGTATCATCCTCTCCAGCCGTTGACTATGTGTCAGACTTCTTGTCTCTGGTGGCCTTGCAAAGGATGGTCTAAAAAAATTATGAAACGATTCAATAAAATTGCTGTTACCAGCACCAGATACGGCGCTGCTGTTACGGTTAGACTGTTGATGACAAGACAGTCCCATGTTTGTCAAGTTACAACTGGGAAATTCACTCCGTGCACCACTGGTGTTTGGTGGAAAAGCCGAGCTAAGATTGAGTAACAGCTTCTGCTGATACTCCTGCATACGTGCATCCCTTTCTATGGCTGGAATTATGTCACAAAATTTGGACTTGTACCGGGGATCTAATAGTGTGGCAAGCCAGTAGTCATCATCACTTCTAATTTTGACAATCCGTGGGTCATGTTGTAGGTAGTGCAGCAAGAAGACGCTCATGTGTCTTGCGCATCCAGGAGTACCAAGTCCTCGCTGTGTTTGTGGCGGCGAGGTGCTAACCGTTTCTTCTTCCTCTGACCTCTCCACCCAACCTCATTCAACAGAAATTTGACATGGTCTCCGTCATCTGCTGAGTCTTCCATGTCCATCGAGAGTTCTTCCTCCATTTCTTCATGGTTTCCATGCGCCCTTGTTAATCCCTCTCCCCCACCGTGCCATGCCTGCCGCCTTGGTGATGATGAACGTCTGGACCTTGTAGATGTTGGTACCCCTTGCGCATATGAATCCTCTGTACTTCCTCCCCTTCCTATTGTCCCACCCTCCGACTCCGAATAGTGTTTAGCGTCTGCTCCAGCATGTAAATGACTGGAATTGTCATGCTGATAATGGCATTGTCAGCGCTAAACATATTTGTCGCCATGTCAAAACTGTGCAGAAGGGTGCATAGGTCCTTGATCTGAGACCACTCCATCAGCGTGATCTGCCCCACCTCTGCATCTCGTTGGCCCAGGCTATACATCATAACGTATTGCACCAGGGCTCGGCGGTGCTGCCACAGTCGCTGTAACATGTGGAGAGTCGAATTCCAGCGTGTCGCCACATCGCATTTCAGGCAATGAACCGGTAGGCCGAATGACTTCTGGAGCGATGCAAGTCGGTCACCTGCGGCGGTTGAATGGCGGAAGTGAGCAGACAGTTTTCGTGCCCTGTGCAGAAGCCCATCTAGGCCGGGATAGTGGGTTAAAAATTGCTGGACAACAAGGTTCAACACGTGAGCCATACAAGGCACATGTGTCATCTTGCCCCGGCAAAGGGCCGCACCCAGGTTTGCAGCATTGTCGCACATGGCCTTCCCTGGCTGCAAGTTGAGTGGAGACAACCATTTACGAAACTCGGACCGCAGAGCTGCCCACAACTCCTCCGCTGTATGACTCTTATTTCCAAGACATTTCAAGCTAAAGACCGCCTGATGCCGTTGAGCTCTGCTGCCAGCATAGTAAGGAGGTGTTCAGGATTCCTTGTGCGCAGTTGCAACGCGGGTGGCCTGACCAGGCAGGCTTGGGTCGGAGGTGTAGGACCCAGACGAGGTTGAGGAGGCAAAAGCAGTGGAGGAACTTCGATATACACAGGATTGACGCACAAGTCGTGGGGACGGCAAGACTTGTTGAGCAGATCCTTCTCCATCTATCACCATAGTTACCCAGTGCCCAGTCAGCGACATGTAACCTATGAGGGATAAAGTCAACCTCTTAGCTTTGTCATGGCTCGGAGGAAATGGCCTTTTATTTGTCCACATCTGAGGGACAGAGATCTGGCTGCTGTGTGGAGACGTTGGTGAGTAGGGTGTCCCTGAAAAACTGCAGGTCTGTGAGGAAAGTGCAGGCGGAGACATGATCTTGCCTTCATCCAAAGTTGGTGGTCTCGATGTCTGAGAGAGCTGTACACCAGCACTTGTTTCCCCTTCCAAACCAACTGACGACCTACCAAGCAAACTGCCTGTTGAGGTTAAAGTGGTGGAAGGTCTGCGTGGAAGAACAGGTCTGACAGCTGTCCCCACAGTCATAGAAGATGAAAGAGCGCACGAATGCACTGGAAGGGGCAGACAGTGGATGGCCCGCTCCGCTAGGACGCATTGCAGCACGGTGAGCTTCCCACTGGGACTTATGCTTGTTATTCATGTGACGATTCATGGAAGACGTTGTCAAACAGGTGAGGTTTTGGCCTCTACTTATAGATTGCCGACAAATTTTACAGATCACATGATTTGGGAGATCCTTTGCAAAGTCAAAAAAGGACCAGGCTAGGCAAGGTTTAGAAGACATGCGACCTGCAGAGCCACCCCGACTTGTGCTCAGAGGCAGAGTGGTGGCTGAGGATGCACTTGTTGACGTGCTTCCAGTACTCCGACTCTGTCCAGGAAGGCGCAAGGTAACTTCGTAATCAGTTGCATCCTCCTCCACTGCCTCTGGTGACCTCCTCGAGTGCCCGACTGAGGCTTGACAGTATGTGGGATTTAGAACTTCATCATCAAGCGTTGTGTTTTCACTCCCCTCGCCCTCAGACCTAACCTCTTCCTGCCCTGACTGAACAGTTAAGTTGTCATCCCAATCTGGTATCTGCGTCTCATCATCATCAGTATGTTCCTCATTGTCTCCACCAACAGGTGTTACAGTTTGGGAATGAGGCTCTACATTATGTTCAGAAACTTGGTCATCAGGGCCTGAATCTGACTCACAAAGCTTCTGGGCATCACTGCAGACCATTTCCTGGTCTGTACTCACTGTAGCTTGAGAGCAGACCTCTGATTCCCAGCCTATAGTGTGACTGAACACCTCTACAGACTCAGCCATCTCTGTTACACCATACTCTGCAGGGCGGGTGGAGACTTGAGAGCTGGGAGAAAGCAAGTGCGATTTGGGATGACAACTCAGAGGACTGTTGTTTTTTTGGATTTTGAAGTTGAGCTGGAGGAGAGGCCACTCGTTGGAGCACTTAAGATCCATTCAAGCATGTGTTTTTTGTGCATTGTCTACCTTTGTTCCAGTTGTTTTGTTCCGTAAAAAAGGGAGCACATTGAATTGTCCACGGAAAGTAGTAGACATCTTACTTTTGCTGGAAGATGGCCTATCTTCAGCAGATGTTAATGTACCTTTCCCACCTTCCCCACGGACACAAACTTTTTTTTCCTTTTCCAACACGCACGTTCCCCTTTCCACCAGCATCTGTCCTTTTGCCACTCATTTTGTTAGTGACAAGATTGGCCACTTAAAATGTGGTAGCAAAAATTGAGAGGTGGTGTAGATTGCAGAGGTGGTGTAGCTTTATTGTCAGCTGAAGAACCAACACTGACTATCCCTGACAATGCAACTATGGCCCTAAAACTGGCAGCACTGTTTGCTATAAAAAATATCGTAGCAAAATGTGCTGGAGGGTAGAATGCAGAGGTGGTGGAAGTTGCTTGGCACTACTGGGACACAAAATTAGTATAGCAGATACTTTGTGGATGCCACTTATGTTCAGCACTGTTTGCTATAAAAATAGCGTAGCAAAATGTGCTGGAGGGTAGAATGTAGAGGTGGTGAAACTTGCTTGCCACTAGTGGGACACAAAATTAGTATAGCAGACACTTTTTGGATGCCAGTAAGTGTCAGCACTGTTTGTTATAAAAATATCGTAGCAAAATGTGCTGGAGGGTAGAATGCAGAGGTGGGAGAACTTGCTTGCCACTAGTGAGACACAAAATTAGTATAGCAGACACTTTGTGGATGCCACTTATGTTCAGCACTGTTTGCTATACAAATAGTGTAGCAAAATATGCTGGAGGGTAGAATGCAGAGGTGGGGGAACTTGCTTGCCACTAGTGGGAAACAAAATTAGTATAACTAACTAACTACAGGGGAGCTAACTATATTTTTGGCCGGGGGGGGGTTTGGACAATCAGTATCACCTGAGGAGCAAGGGTCAACTAAATCCCCAGTAATGTGTGGAGCACCTCAGGTGATAAATTTGTCCTCTAGACCCCTCAGTGTTACCGAGCAACAGGTTTTAGATAGAGGTTTGTCCTTTGTCCCCACCACCGATTTCGATGAGTTCACAGCAATCAAAGACTTGAATCTTTTTGCTAGACGTCTCAAGTGGAAGAAGTATTTTAGCAGACAGAATGAGAAAACCTCAGTGGAACTGGGGATTCCAGAAGATCTCATACAGGATGTCAGGCTACTTTTCCACTTGAGCGATATGAACCCTAATGATTTGGGCGAAGGGCCGTTCACAAATCTAAAAAATAAGAGTGTTAAAATGCCCCCAAGAGTGACAGAAATTGATGCTATAGACATATTTGTGAACATGGTTACCAAGGATCTAAGAAACAGTGTAGGCAGACGTAGGGGTCAGTTCAACCTGTCGAGGACCGAAATGCTCAGTTTACAATGTCTGGAAAGGGACTCCAGTATCACCATAAAGCCCTCCGACAAAGGGGGCAATGTGGTGATACTGGACTCCAAGGACTATAAAAACATCTGTCTAGATATCCTTAAGGATGAGGCATGCTATGCCAAGCTTGATTCAAGCCCAATGGTGGGCTTTAAAAACGAATTAAGAAACATGCTGGAGCTGGCCTTGGATAGGAATATTATAGACAGAAATGAGTTTGAATATCTATTACCGACATTCCCAGTCATGGCGACTTTCTATATTTTACCCAAAATACATAAGGGTTGTACCCTTTTAAAAGGTCGCCCAATCGTATCAGGGATAGGCAGTTTAACAGAAAAATTGAGCATCTACGTAGACAAGATCCTGAGACCGTTTGTTCTTTCACTCAACTCTTATCTAAGAGATACTACGGATTTTTTACGGAGAATCGACGATATATTCCTGGAGGAGGGTATGATACTCTGCAGCATCGATGTGGAGGCACTATACTCCTCCATCCCCCATACGGCCGGGGTAGATGCGGTACAATTTTTTCTGAGTACCAGAGGTAACCAGTTCATCCAACATAACAATTTCGTCATAGAGGCACTCACCTTCTGCCTAACCAAGAATGTTTTCACCTTCGGTGGGAGGCTCTTCCATCAGCTCAAGGGGACTGCGATGGGGACGTGCTGTGCCCCATCGTATGCTAACCTCCTCTTTGGCTGGTGGGAGGAGAAGGTGGTGTTTGGTGGCCTCATAGATACCGAGGACGTCGTCTTGTGGCAAGGGAACATAGACGACGTTTTCGTTATCTGGAAGGGATCGGAGGTGGATTTCCATTCTTTTATGACCACACTCAATAACAATAACATTGGCCTGCACTTCACTAGTGCAGTAGGCGGGGATAGGTTGGCATTCCTCGATGTTTTGGTCGAAAAGGGTCCGGAGGGTCGCCTTAAAACAACAACCTATAGAAAAGCCACCTCTTCAAACTCACTTTTGAAGTGGGACAGTGCCCATCCTGGCCCCCTAAAAAGGGGGATCCCTAAGGGACAGTTTATCAGGATGCGGAGAAACTGCTCTGAGGAGGCTTCTTTTCGTTCGCAGTCAATCGATCTGATGGGACGTCTGAGAGACAGGGGTTACCCGGAGGGGGTGATCACAAGGGCATACAAGTCCACATGTAATCTGGATCATGGTAGCCTATTAAACCCCAACCATAACAATGCTGACAACCCTGACGTCCTTAGATTTATTACAAGATTTAACAACGGTGCAGCTGATCTAAGACAGATTTTGGGTAAATATTGGTCCATACTGCATATGGATCCTACCATCGATAAACATCTCCTCAGTCATCCGTCGATCACCTTTAGAAAAGCTAAGTCTCTAGATGATAGACTGGTGCACAGTCACTTTGAGGAAAATAGACCAGCTAGGACGACGAATGGAACCCAAGGCTGCTTTAAATGCCATGACTGCATAAATTGTAGATTTGTGGAGGAAGGGAAAGTTTTTAAGAACTCTAGTGGCACTAAGACAAACTCTCTGAGGTCACTAATAACATGTAAATCGAAAGGGGTGGTGTACAAGGTGACCTGTGGTTGTGGCAAATTGTATGTGGGCAAGACGATCAGGGAACTGAGACGCAGAATAGGGGAACACAAGGGTGACATCCTTAAGAAGAATGATACACCGGTGGCGAGACACTTTAACACCTTTCATAATGGTGACCTAGGAAGTTTTAGAGTAATGGGCATCGACTTGATTCCCCCCCCTCGAAGGGGTGGCAATTGGGACAAGATCATTCTCCAGAAGGAGTGCTTCTGGATTTACAGTTTGGACACGATGGTACCAACAGGACTGAACGAATCCCTGTCCTTTACCCCCTTCTTAGGAGCACCCTAGAATTAAGGTGGTTATGAGGAGGGACAGCCGACGCCCGAGTGGGGGCACCACTGGCGTGGGATCACTAGGGTGCCGACCCCCACATGATAGGTAGGGCTTTCCTTTAGGCAGGGCCAGTGGTTAGTTTGCACTCTAGTTTTCTTTCCATCCTGACTATGACTGTCCCCTTATAGTGCCAGCCTTCTGAGCATGGATGATCCCCTTGTGCGCCCTTCTGGTTACCCCCTGGTGTGATTTTGGTGCTCTCAGATAATCCTGGGGGATGTATGGGGTGGCTGCCCCATCCTCTGGTACTGAGATCGCCCCCCCTTTTGGCATTGCCTGAGGTCCCCTTCCCCACCCCCCCTTCCCTCTCTCCCCCCGTTTTTCCCCTTTTTCCCTATACCCCGCTTGCAGAGATGCCTCCCCAATGAACTTGGATGCCTCCTATGACTGACCCAGGTCCAGCCTTTTCTATTATCCGTTTTATTAGTTCGACCTTTGACACTGTATTTGTATACCGGCACGTTTATGGACTTGTACCTACGTGCCTTGTATTAATTGATTTCTCGCGGCTAATGTACAGGGCGCCCATATCTCCATGGTTACGCCCTGTCCTGTTCTATGTGATGGATTAGCATGCGTTCCATCTGCCCGGATGTGGATACATCGGGCAGTGGCTGTGACGCTTTCGTAGCGACGCAGCGATTGATGACGTGTCACTTCCGGCCCGGAGGTATTCTGGAAGTGAACGTCACCGATGACGGACCTACCTGCGCATGCGCCGAGCTATATATGGAGTGTCTAGCCGGACGCTAAGTGTGGCATTTTATGAATTGGGTCCTTTTGTACACCAGGATGCGGTGAGTGTTTAGAAACCAATGGGCACAACACATATGGCCTGATAGGCAGCCCTTGGGCTTACTTTCTGTGTCTGTTTCTTTTCAGTGACCTGGGCATTTGTTGACTGTCATCCGGTGAAGATACCATTTGACAGCGTCTTTTTCCCATTGGAACTCCCCTGATGATCCGCTTTTTGAAATGTTGGGAGTGGGTATTGCAATTATATGCCTGATTGGGTTTAGGTGTCTGAGGGATCTGGATATGCTGTTTAATCAGCCCCCTACATTAACCAACAACCCATCTATATGCCCGTGTATAATCTCCGGACCCGGTAAGACCGTTCCCACCTAGTGTGGGATTTATTATTTGTATGGTTTCTATGGGCTTAGGAGTTACTGCCTGAGACACACAGGTGCATATCCTCCCCTGGATGGGGTTGTGATAGGATTAGTCTTGTGTGTCTTTGCCTCAGTTAGGACCATCATATCATAACTGTGTGATTTATCCGCCAATGGTGTTTACCCACTGAGGCAGATTGTTTTGGGCTTTTGTGTTCACAGCCACTGTTCACATTGGGTGGATTTGAGCCACCTAGGTTTTTAACCAGTGAGCTACGGTTCACTTTTATCCGCATATTTAGCAAAAGTTATATTTTAAGCTTGTCTTTCTTTCTGCACTACTGGTCCAGCTAATTTGTCTAATTACTGTGGATCTAATTGTTCTTGGTATACTGCTATTTTCGGTAAAAAAAGGGAGCACATTGAATTGTCCACGGAAAGTAGTAGACATCTTACTTTTGCTGGAAGATGGCCTATCTTCAGCAGATGTTAATGTACCTTTCCCACCTTCCCCACGGACACAAACTTTTTTTTCCTTTTCCAACATGCCTGTTCCCCTTTCCACCAGCATCTGTCCTTTTGCCACTCATTTTGTTAGCGACAAGATTGGCCACTTAAAATGTGGTAGCAAAAATTGAGAGGTGGTGTAGATTGCAGAGGTGGTCTAGCTTTATTGTCAGCTGAAGAACCAACACTGACTATCCCTGACATTGCAACTATGGCCCTAAAACTGGCAGCACTGTTTGCTATAAAAATATCGTAGCAAAATGTGCTGGAGGGTAGAATGCAGAGGTGGTGGGACTTGCTTGGCACTACTGGGACACAAAATTAGTATAGCAGATACTTTGTGGATGCCACTTATGTTCATCACTGTTTGCTATAAAAATAGCGTAGCAAAATATGCTGGAGGGTAGAATGCAGAGGTGGGGGAACTTGCTTGCCACTAGTGGGAAACAAAATTAGTATAGCAGATACTTTTTGGATGCCACTAAGTGTCAGCACTGTTTGCTATAAAAATAGCGTAGCAAAATATGCTGGAGGGTAGAATGCAGAGGTGGGGTAACTTGCTTGCCACTAGTGGGAAACAAAATTAGTATACCAGACACTTTTTGGATGCCACTAAGTGTCAGCACTGTTTGCTATAAAAATAGCGTAGCAAAAATGGGCAGGTGGGTACAGTCCCCGGCTTCTGTGGGTCAGTGGACAGGAAAGGAACAGTAACTTAGTATTCCAGACACTTTTAGGATGGCAGCAAAAGTGTCAGCTCTTTGGGCAAATAAAATTGCATGGCAAAAGTGGGCAGATGGGTACAGTGCCCGGCTTCTGTGGGTACCAGGACAGGAAAGGAAGCCTCACTTTCTATCCCTCCTAATGATGAAATGCAGCAAGGAATTCCCTGAGCTTAGGTACATAGACGCTGTTATCTGAAGCTGTATACAGTGTTTCCACGGACCTGCCTGTCAGCTATGTCTCTGAGCACCTGGAAATCAGCCCTGAAAAGGGCTTAAAAAAATTGCAGTCCCTAATCTGTAGAGCGCTATGTGTATAGCGTACACAGCAAGAGCGGTGACAGGAGCAGCGTGAGCAGTGACTGTCACCCACACGCAGAAAGGAGATAATGGCGGCGTGAGGGAAAATTGCCGTATTTATAAGGCAAGGATATGTGACATTCACAGCCTATGACACATGCCCTTGCTTGTCTGGCAAAAAGTACACTTAGCTGTGTGTGTGTCTATGATTGGCTGACATCCTGGCCCGCCCTACTGCACGCGCGCTTAGGAGAAAAAAAAAAAAAAAGGCTATCGGCATTATCTTAGCGCCCAGCTGCAGCACAGATCTAAACCGCGTCCCCCCCGCACACTTTACGCTGAAGTTTGATAATAGTGTGAATCACAGTGACTCACACTATTACAGTGAAAAGCCAGCTAGTAAATAGCTAGGCTTTTTGCTGATCGAACCGTTCTCGAACGTAACTCGAGCTATCGAGCTTTTAGCAAAAAGCTCGAGTTCGATCTCGAGCACCCCCCAAAATCACTCGAACATGATATTGGCAAACCTCGAACATCGCTCATCTCTAGTCAGAACCAGCCCGGTGGTCTGTGAGCCCTTCCTCACTGCGCTTTGTAGTGCGGGTCCCTGTGGTTTGAAGCACTTAGAATCCCTTCCTTACTAGGTAGAGTACTGTTCCCTATGCCAGTAGCGGGGATCCCCTTAAGTCTGACCGTGATTGAGGCCCGGGAGTCCTATATGCCACCTGGCTCTGGAAACTTGGGTGGTCAAAGAAGCGTGGAACTTCTCCGTCTGGCAGAATCTGGTGATGCAACATGGAATTACACCACCCTAGAGTGCTGCACCCTGAACTGAAATGGTATCATCCTCAGCGACTGTTAAAATCCTATGTCCCACAGGAGCTACCGGGAAACACGTCTGCTCACTTTCACTCCTGCTGGAAAACTCCTAAAGTTTGGTAAACTGTGTGTGTGGCTCCTGACTCCCCCTGGTGGCCGCTCCTCCCCCTACCCAGGTCCTTAGCTACTAAGCTAGTGGATTGGGGCCCCTGTTGTGAGGCATCCTGTAAATGCCACACTGTTGGAAACCTCTTTTTTACCCCACCCTAGCCCAGTCCCCAGGGGGAAAGGGGCACCTATGTGTGTATGTTGTTGTGGATGATGAAACCGGTACCGACCTCCTTTTGGATTCATGATCAGCACCACACCCTAAGTGGGGTGCAGTACCCTGTGGCAACCTGAGTCTCAAGGGCACCACATGGGGATCCCAGTTCTTGAACAGCTCAACTCCCGTCACGTATGCAGGTGCCCTGTGTCCGTGGTGGGGCCGGACTTAGATCACGACTCAAGACCCTATGTAGCACTGTGCTCCGGGAACTGTGGTAGCCAGAGGGACATACAATCCCCCTGTCCTGCAGATTCTGGTGATACAATGGGAAGTCTGTTCCACCCTAGACTTCTGCACCCTGCACTGCACCGGTGCGAAGGGAGCAATGAAGCTCTCCCCTCGGCGACCTTATTGACTCCTTTGTCCCACCAGAGCCACCAGTAGAACCCGATTGCTCCTTTCCTCTCCTGCTGGAGAACTCCCTAACTGTCGTGTTGGCTTGAAACACCCTGACAAAGGCTCTAAGCTGAAACACGTGTAGGGAACGGGTGCCAGCACGAGCAGGAGGAGACGCCACTCGGTAATATACTGTAAAGGCCACTTTACACACAATGACATCACTAACGAGATGTCGTTGGGGTCACTGAATTCGTGACGCACATCCGGCCTCGCGACGTCGTTGCGTGTGAAACGTATGGACAACCGCTAACGATCAAAAATACTCACCATATTGTTGATCGTTGACACGTCGTTCTAATCTTAAATATCGTTGCTGCTGCAGGTGCGATGTTGTTCATCGTACCTGTGGCAGCACACATCGCTATGTGTGACACCGCAGGAACGAGGAACAACATCGTACCTGCAGCCACCGGCAATGAGAAAGGAAGGAGGTGGGCGGGATATTCCGGCTGCTCATCTCTGCCCCTCCGCTTCTATTGGGTGGTTGCTTAGTGACGCTGCATGAACCACACCCTTAGAAAGGAGGCGGTTTGCCGGCTACAGCGACGTCGCTAAGCAGGTAAGTATGTGTGACGGGTGTTAACGATGTTGTGCGCCACGAGCAGCGATTTGCCCGTGACGCACAACCGACGGGGGCGTGTGCTTTCACCAGCGACATTGCTAGTGATGTCGCTGTGTGTAAAGTGGCCTTTACTTGTTTATTGATACATTTTCTCTGAATTTCTCAGTCAACTGTACATTTACTCTTGGCCATTCATTACCACTTGGGTTTATTGTATGCTATATATATATATATATATATATATATATACACAGTACATACCAAAAGTTTGGACACATCTTTTTATCCCTAGAGCAACTATTAAAAGGAGACTTTGTACAGCAGGCCTTCATGGTAAAATAGCTGCTAGGAAACCACTGCTAAGGACAGGCAACAAGCAGAAGAGACTTGTTTGGGCTAAAGAACACAAGGAATGGACATTAGACCAGTGGGAATCTGTGCTTTGGTCTGATGAGTCCAAATTTGAGATCTTTGGATTCAACCACCGTGTCTTTGTAGAAAAGGTGAATGGATGGACTCTACATGGCTGGTTCCCACCGTGAAGCATGGAGGAGAGGTGTGACGGTGTGCGGGTGCTTTGGTGGTGACACTGTTTGGGGATTTATTAAAAATTGAAGGCATACTAAACCAGCATGGCTACCACAGAATCTTGCAGCGGCATATTATTCCATCCGGTTTGCGTTTAGTTGGACCATCATTTATTTTTCAACAGGACAATGACCACAAACACACCTCCAGGCTGTATAAGGGCTATTTGACTAAGAAGGAGAGTGATGGGATGCTACACCAGATGACCTGGCCTCCACAGTCACCAGACCTGAACCCAATCGGATGGGGTGAGCTGGACTGCAGAGTGAAGGCAAAAGGACCAACAAGTGCTAAGCATCTCTGGGAACTCCTTCAAGACTGTTGGAAGACCATTTCCGGTGACTACCTCTTGAAGCTCATCAAGAGAATGCCAAGAGTGTGCAAAGCAGTAATCAAAGCAAACGGTGGCTACTTTGAAGAACCTAGAAAATAAGACATATTTTCAGTTGTTTCCCACTTTTTTGTTAAGTATTTCATTCCACATGTGTTAATTCATAGGTTTGATGCCTTCAATGTGAATCTACAATTTTCAGAGTCATGAAAATAAAGAAAACTCTTTGAATGAGAAGGTGTGTCCAAACTTTTGGTCTGTCTGTATATATACTTTTATCTCATATATCTTGTTTTGTATGGTTGTTTTGTTCTTATTTATCCTTCTGCTGTGCCTTCCATTTTACATTGAGTGCACCTTATTTTTAGCTTGGTTTAATAAAAGTTATTATTTTTAAATCTTTCTCTTTGCTTTAGTTCCTTTTTCAGAAGTACCATAATGAGAGACAAGGGGTTCTTCATTAAATGTTCTTTTGAGAGATTGATAGCAACATTTAAGATGTTAACTGCTCCACTCCACCTGCAGCTATGAGAGGTAAATGATGACTGAATAATATAGCCATCGTCAGGTGGGAAAGTTGCAGACTTGGCATATGAGCCTCCATCAAAGTCAGAGAAACAACATATCACGAACGTCATATGTTGGGAAGGGGTTAAAGCAGTTTGCTTTTTACTTTAACAGATCTGTTGTGGACGTGATTTTGTGTACATTTACTATTTTACATGTATGACAGGTTCATCTCTTGCACTTACCAAATAATAAATAATGGCTACTGATAGAAAATGAAAAAAACTAATAGGATCACATGATGGGGAAACAGGGCTATGTAATACAAAATAAAAACTTCAGGGCACATGAACATGATTGAATATAGCAATTCTAAGAGACTCTGGTATAAATTACTGGCAGAAAAAGTACCAAGTGAAATTACTAAGTATTGACATAAGAGGGCAGTAAATTCCTAAAAGTGCACAGAGCTGAACTGGATACTGCAATATAACATAGAAAGGCAACCAAATTAGTACAGTGAAGTAGTGAGAACCAACATAGCATATAAAAAGTTCTAGAAATTTACATAAAAAATATTAACTTTCATATTATCCATTCATAAAATTTAGGATTGCAAAAATAGTTAATTTATTCTTGATATAAGGATATAGTAATATTGGTATACAGCCATTGCAAAAGTTATCTTGCCCCAAAATTGCAGTTCATTTATGGGTGGTAAAAAACCTTCCAGAGCATAATTATTGAAACATACAGCACATGGCACTTTATTGATATATGGTGGCCATTCCATGTTAAATTGAAATATGCATTTCATCTCATTTAGAAATAGTACCCGGTTTTTCCTGGGATAATAACTAAAGGGGGCTTTACACGGTAGTGATATCGCTATCGTGCGTACCCGCACCCATCGTTTGTGCGACATATCGCTGTCCGTCGCGCACAAAATCGCGCTCCCCCGTCATACGGCTTACCTGCCCTGTGACGTCGCTATGGCCGGCGATCCGCCTCCTTTCTAAGGGGGCGGGTCGTGCGGCATCACAGCGACGTCACACGGCAGCCGTCCAATAGAAGCGGAGGGGCGGAGATGAGCGGGACGTAAACATCCCGCCCACCTCCTTCCTTCCGCATTGGCGGCGGAGGCAGGTGAGGAGATGTTCATCGCTCCTGCGGTGTCATACACAGCGATGTGTGATGCTGCAGGAACGAGGAACAACATTGCTAATGTGAGGTGATCGATTTTTGGTTTTAGGGCGACCTCTCCACGGCAAACTATTTTTGCCACTTTTGCGATCGTTTTAGGTCGCACAAAAGTGTCACACGCTGCGATAACGTTAATGACGCCGGATGTGCGTCACTAATGACGTGACCCCGACGATAAAACATTAACGATATCGTAGCGTGTAAAGCCCCCTTAAGTCTCTCTGTCTCTGTCTCTGTCTCTGTCTCTCTCTCTCTCTCTGTCTCTGTCGTGCAGCCACTCAAATAAAAAGGGGGGTATTGACAGGGGGCTGTATAGTTAAAGTTTGTGACGCCACCCGTGAAGTGTGGTAAGGTGGAGTACCACCGCTGCAGCTGGGAATACCAAGTGGCGATGGAGTGTCAGCTAGGTGTTTAACCCCTCCACAGGTAGGGGGGATGCCCCGGGACTCGGTGATGGTAAGGGAAGCCGTGGGATGTAAGTTTGGGAGGCAGAGAGCAGAGAACTCACAGTTGGTAGTTGTGGTGCCGGATGAGGCTGTTCTGCTTTGGAAGGCCCGTAAACACACAGACTGTAATTAAACCAAAAGTCCTGGAGTACTGCTGACGCTGTGGAGGGGAGCCCGTCCAGGTGATCGTTCCCAATGGTATTGCTTGGTGTGTTCCAGTCTAGTCTGACCCTCCGGGAAATTCTACCCCTCAGCCCCTCACACTCTGAGGGCTCATGTCTCACTGTCCTGAGAGCTCCGATTCCCCAGCCTGCTCTCCCCCTGAGAGCTACTTGAGAGCCACTACTCTCTTTGCTCCCCTGCTGACGACTGCCCAGTCACTCCCCCCCAGTCTGCCTGACTCTAAGGTGGGAAGCCCTTTCTCCACTGGACCTACCCACTGGTGTGTGTGACTGGGATTTGCATGCTGGTGTTTGCAATACCATTGGGTGGCATCTGGAAACAAGGAGGAGATGGGTACTGCACGGAAAGGAAAACTGTGCAATACCCTGTGACGACCTGATAGGCAAGGGCGTCACATTCCACCTTGGTTAACTGTAGCTCATCCCCGAGCTACAGGATACATCAGGTTTTATTTAAAACTGCTCCTATAAGGAGGAAAAAAGTAATAACATGGTATAAACAGTTTCCATCCCTCACAGGGGAGGCACACTTCCCAACACTGCAAAAAGACTCATGGTCCACATTCCCCAATGTCCCGGATCCCATTAACCCGCCAACCAAACGCTCTGCATACCTATGGTGGGTCCGTGACCAGGTTAAGATCCCGGATTTAAAGGTTGACTCTGATACCAGTCCTGAGCAACCTGGTAGCCGTTGCCCTTTGCACCGACCCCCACCGGGGCCTCCTGGTGTCGTCTACCAGCACCGCACCGTACAAGGCCCTGGCAGTCTTTTCCCTTTAACAATGGGTGGAAAAAGGTTCAATAAGGAGGGCGCAGTCTAATTTTAGCAGAACTTTCCTGCCACCCCCTACCTTGGAATCCAGATGGTCTTCTCCAAGGAACATGGGAAGGTTCAACTAGGGTGACATTCCAGATAACCATTTCCAAACTTTTTATGAACTTGCAGGTTCCAGCTTCTCTTCTCTGGTCAGACGAGCAGCTATCCTTATCCTGCGCCGCTCCCGAGTAAACAGTTTTGCACGAAACCGCATCAGCCACCGCCAATGCCTTTCCTTTTCATGGGCGCTGATGTCTGGCTTCATCTCCACCACTGGTGCTGGTTGTACCTGGACTACTGCAGCCCCAGCAGCCATTGGGATACCGCGCGGCGGTCTAACCGGCAGCTCTCCAGGTTCCACATCCGCCTTGGGTAGCAAAAGGACCGACTGCTCCGCAGCCGGGGATTCAGAGTCCGGGTGCTCCGCCTCTAAGGATGGGCCCGGTGATGGAGCCGGGTCTGGTCTGGTCGGTGTCGGGGTGACCACTGAAGTGACCGGGTCGAGGGACGGAACCGGGGTTTCGCAGCTGGAGTTTCACTTAAAGGCACAGAAGGTTCTGCTGCCGGAGTAGAAGTGGGCAGCTCGGCGTCCGCTGAGGACGGGGTTGGTGGCGGTGGACTGCTCGCCGGGATCGGGGGCGGTCCGGATCCCACAGCCGCATTGGCTGGATTAGGGTAATCAATAGGGACTGGGTAACCGCTTACCCTCTCTTCACGTGGGATCTCTATCTCATGGGGTCGCACCGCCATCGCCAGGCTCCTCATCTCTTCCCTCCAGTGATCCAAGATAAAAAAGGAACTGCATCCGCATCCTCCTGCACAGCTGCTCTGTCTCCTCCTCGATCCAGGTCGCGATCTCAGGAACAGCTTGTTCCGATGACCAGTTCCGCTCCGCCATCATGCCTCCGCGCTGTCCAGGAATGTTATGGCAGAGTCCTGGAGTCCCTTCTTCTCTTCCGCTGTAGTTACATTCCAGCACGCCACCTCGGTTTTCACTCAGTGCTTCTCTCAATCCTGTGGCCCTCTGGGAACTTCCGGTTCCAGCCTCACACGCAGGACAAAGGGCGGGGCTTCTGCTTCACGTGCTTTCGCGGGGAAGATGGCGTTTTTGGTGCGAAAAGATGGTGGAATTGGCGGGAACAGGATTTTCACTCGTGGTTTTCGGTTTTCAATGCACACGTTACCCACGTAAGTGGGTCTGTGACGCCGTGGCAGAGCCAGGTGGTCACACAGTAGGTCCCTGCACAACACCTTCCCTCACAGGGTTACACACAGCCTACCAGAAACCCGTTGCCACCCCACTCAGGGAAAGACAGGCACACCAGTGGGCCGGACCAGGCGGATGAGAAATGCCCACCTAGGGGTCTAGACAGCCTGGGGCGGGAAAACAAACAGATTGAGAAGTAGTCTGAAGTTCAAGTTGAGAGGAGTGGAAGCTGGGGCTAGGTGTAGCTCCAGCAGGAGGAGAAGCTCAAGTTGACAGGCGCCGGGGTTGGAGCCCTGGTACCTTGGCTAGGTGGCAGATGGTGGTCTCCTTCAGCAGGCGACGGGAAGAGGGCAGCCGGAAATCCGAGGTGGACCGGGACAGGGTTGGAGCCCGCCGGTACCGACACCGGAGAACCGACCCGGAAACCGTGCACAGAGGGAGTACTTGGACCCTGAAGCCAGGACCGGAACCAACGGCTTAGCTAATTAACCAATTGAGGGCAGGATTTTAGGTCCTGTCCCAACCAAAGTCCCAAAAGCAGACAACCACCCACAGAGAGGGATAGGGCATCCGCCAGGGCCCACGGGTCAGCGTCAGTGGGCACGGCTCCTCAGGTATACAAAACACCGGGAGCGGACTCTTGCGTTCCACACCAAGAAGTCTACACAAACACAAAAGCAGTGCAGAGGAAAGAGACGGCAACCACCAGCCCGGGTGGGAGACCCGAGTACAACCGGCCGCGGCTGGCCACCAGCACCTTTAGTTTACCAAAACACTCGTGTGATTTATTGACTGTGAGTAACCAAACATCCCCTGGTACGTCTGAGCATGCGGGCCCCTGTCACCGCCATCCCTTGCACCAAACCACCGGGTCCCGGGGCAACCATCCCTACCCACGGAGGGGTTAACATCCTGCTGCCATCACATCTCCCCCAGGTATCCCGCAACAGCAGCGGTGGTGTCACACTTCACCACACACCGTGGGTGGCATCACGAACCAAGTACGGCCAAGCCCTAACAACTACGTTTTTCACCTTTTTCATTTGGCATGTCCGCGTGACCCCCGGGTCCGGAGGATCGCTCGAGCCACACAGCGGGTCCAGATCCAAGCAGCTCGGCTGCTACAGGTGTGGGGGCGGCAGAGGTCCTGCTTGTATCCTGTTCATGACGCCAAAGTTTGAGGTGTGTTGCCCGCGTCAGCAGCCGGGCTGCTCGGATCCGGATCCGCTGTGGCTCGAGGCGAGTCCGGACCCGTGGGGTCGGAGTCGTGCAGCCACTCAATTAAAAAAGGGGTATTTACACGGGGCTGTATGGTTAAAGTTCATGACGCCACCCGTGGTGTGTGGTAAGGTGGAGTACCACCGCTGCAGCTGGGAGTACCCAGTGGCGATGGAGTGGGCAGCTACGTGTTTAACCCCTCCACAGGTGGGGGGGTGCCCCAGGACTCGGTGATGGTAAGGGAAGCCGTGGGATGTAAGTTTGGGAGGCAGGGAGCAGAGAACTCACAGTTGGTAGTCGTGGTGCTGGATGAGTCTGTGCTGCTTTGGAAGGCCAGTAAACACTAGAGTTGAGCGCGGTTCGAGGTTCGAGGTTCTCCAGTTCTAGGCTCGAGTGATTTTGGGGCCTGTTCTAGATCGAACTAGAACTCGAGCTTTTTGCAAAAGCTCGATAGTTCTAGAAACGTTCGAGAACGGTTCTAGCAGCAAAAAAACAGCTAATTCCTAGCTGGCTTTCCGCTGTAATAGTGTAAGTCACTCTGTGACTCACACTATTATGAAATTTCAGTGTATAGTGTGCGGGAACAGCGCCTTCAGATCACTGCTGTTTGTATAATGGTGTAGTGGGGAGGGCCAGCATGTCAGCCAATCCCAGACACACACACAGCTAAGTGGACTTTTAGCCAGAGAAGCAACGGCATGTGTGATAGGATGTCCATGTCACATGTCCCTGCATTATAAAACCGGACATTTTCCTCCAGGACGCCATTATCTGCCTTCTGCGTCCTTGGTGTCAGACATCACTGGCGCAGCTCCGTCCTGAGTCCTATCGCTGATACAGCTGTATGCGCTCCATACACAGCGCTGGACAGCATAGGGATAGCACTTTCCATCAGTCCTTTTAAGGGCTCGTACCGGCAGGGTCAGAGCCATAGGTGACAGGTCCTGAAAACAGAGACAGCGTCTGTGTAGCAAAGGTCAGGGATTTCGTCGCTGCATTTCCCCATTAGGAGGGAATAGAAAGGCAGGCTTCCATTCCTCTACCCAGAGCCCCACAATCCTGGCACTGTACCCTCCTGTCCTCTGCACACTCCAACTCATTATAACTAAGCCATTATACTAGCAAACACTCAGTGTACCTAGTGGCATCCTAAACGTGGCTATTGGACTTTTGTCTAGTCACACTAGTGCAAAGACATTTGCAGCACCTCTGCCTGCATTGCACACTCCAACTCATTATAACTAAGCCATTATACTAGCAAACACTCAGTGTACCTAGTGGCATCCTAAACGTGGCTATTGGACTTTTGTCTAGTCACACTAGTGCAAAGACATTTGCAGCACCTCTGCCTGCATTGCACACTCCAACTCATTATAACTAAGCCATTATACTAGCAATTGATGCTGCCAGTTTAAGGGCCGTAGTTGCATTGTCAGGGATATTTATTCTTTATTATTCTGCTGTTAATAAAGCTAGACCACCGCTGCAATCTACACCACCTCTCAATTTTTACTACCACATTTTCAGTGCACAATCTTGTCGCAATCAACATGAGTGGCAAAATGACAGATGCTGGTGGAAAGGGGAAGAGGCGTGGTGGAAAAGGAAAAAAAGGGTTTGTCAGTGGGGAAGGTGGCAAAGCTCCATTATCATCTGCTGAAGATAGACCATCTACCAGCAAAAGTAAGATGTCTACTACTTACCGTGGACAATCCGATGTGCTCCCTTTTTTACGGACACGAACAACAGGAACAAAGGTAGATGATGGCCAAAAAAGGAAAATGCTTGAATGGATCTCAAGTGGTCCAACAAGTGCCCTCTCAGCCACTTCAAGTACTGCATCCAAAAAACACCAGTCCTCTGAGTTGTCATCCCAATCAAACTTGCTTTCTCCCAGCTCTGAAGTCTCCATCAGCCCTGCACAGTATGGTGGAACTGAGATGGCTGAGTCTGCAGAGCTGTTCAGTCACACTATAGCCTGGGAATCAGAGGTCTGCTCCCAAGCTACAGTGAGTACAGAACAGGAAATGGTCTGCAGTGATGCCCAGAACCTTTGTGACTCTGATTCAGGCCGTGAGGACCAAGTTTCTGAGCATAATGTTGACCCTTTGTCACAAACTGTAACACCTGTGGTTATAGACAATGAGGAACATACTGATGAAGATGAGACGCAGATACCCGATTGGGATGACAACTTAAATATTCGGTCAGGGCAAGAAGAGGCTCGGTCTGAGGGGGAGGGGAGTGCAAACACAACAATTGATGATGAAGTTCTAGATCCCACCTACTGTCAACCCACAGTCAGGCACTCGAGGAGGTCAACAGAGGTGGTGGAGGAGGATGCAACTGATGACGAAGTTACCTTGCGCCTTCCTGGACACAGTCGGAGTACTGGTAGCACGTCTACAACTGCATCCTCAGCCACCACTCTGCCTCTGAGCATTATTCGGGGTGGATCAACAGGTCGCATGGCCTCTAAGCCTTGCCTAGCCTGGTCCTTTTTTGACATAGAAAAAGATCGCCCAAATTATGTGATCTGTAAAATTTGTCATGGTTCTCTTAGTAGAGGTCAAAACCTCAGCAGTTTGACAACTTCTTCCATGAATCGTCACATGAATAAATATCATATGCCCCGGTGGGAAGCTCACCGTGCTGCAATGCGGCCTAGCGGAGCGAACCATCCACCGCCTGCCCCTTCCAGTGCATCCGCGCGCTCGTCATCTTCTAGGACTGTGGGGACAGCTGTCACACCTGTTTTTCCACCCACAACTTCCACCACTGTAACCGCAACAGGCAGTTTGCTTGGTAGGTCGTCAGTTGGTTTGGAAGGGGAAACAAGTGAGTGTGTACAGCTCTCTCAGACATCGATAGCACCAACGTTGGATGAAGGCAACATCATGTCTCCGCCTGCACTTTCCTCACAAACCTGCATTTTTCCAGGGACACCCTACTCAACACCGTCTACACACAGCAGCCAGATCTCTGTCCCTCAGATGTGGTCAAACAAAAGGCCACTTCCTGCGACCCATGACAAAGCTAAGAGGTTGACTCTATCCCTCTGTAAGCTGTTGGCTACAAAAATGCTGCCTTTCCGCCTAGTGGACACACAGGATTTTAGAGACCTTATGTCTGTCGCTGTGCCCCAGTACCAGATGCCTAGTCGCCACTACTTCTCTAAGAAAGGTGTGCCCGCGCTACACCAGCATGTCGCACACAACATCACCGCTTCCTTGAGAAACTCTGTGTGTGAACGGGTGCATTTCACCACCGATACTTGGACCAGTAAGCATGGACAGGGACATTACATGTCGCTGACTGGGCACTGGGTAACTATGGTGATAGATGGTGAAGGGTCTGCTGCACAAGTATTGCCGTCCCCACGACTTGTGTGTCAATCCTCTGTCTGTCCAAGTTCCGCCACTGCTTCTGCCTCCTCCACCTCATCTGGGTCCTCCACCTCCGCCCCAAGCCTGCCTGGTCAGGCCACCAGCATTCTCACTGCGCAGAAGGAATCACGCACCCCTCATTACTATGCTGGCAGCAGAGCGCAACGGCATCAGGCGGTCTTTAGCTTGACATGTCTTGGGAATAAGAGTCACACAGCTGAGGAGTTGTGGTCAGCTCTGCGGTCCGAGTTTAATAAATGGTTGTCTCCACTCAACCTGCAGCCTGGTAAGGCCGTGTGCAACAATGCTGCAAACCTGGGTGCGGCCCTTCACCTGGGCAAGGTGACACATGTACCTTGTATGGCTCACGTGTTGAACCTTGTCGTCCAGCAATTTTTAACACACTATCCCGGCCTAGATGGCCTTCTGAACAGGGCACGAAAACTGTCTGCTCACTTCCGCCGTTCAAGCGCCGCAGCTGAGCGACATGCATCGCTTCAGAAATCTTTCGGCCTGACGGTTCATCGCCTGAAATGCGATGTGGCGACACGCTGAAATTCAACTCTCCACATGTTACAGCGACTGTGGCAGCACCGCCGAGCCCTGGTGCAATACGTCATGACGTATAGCCTGGGCCAACGTGATGCAGAGGTGGGGCAGATCACCCTGATGGAGTGGTCTCAGATCAAGGACCTATGCACCCTTCTGCACAGTTTCGACATGGCGACGAATATGTTTAGCGCTGACAATGCCATTATCAGCATGACGATTCCAGTCATTTACATGCTGGAGCACACGCTAAACACTATTCGGAGTCAGGGGGTGGGACAACAGGAAGGGGATGAACTACAGGAGGATTCATATGCGCAAGACACAACAACATCACCAAGGTCCAGACGTTCATCATCAACAAGGCGCCAGGCATGGGACCATGGGGGACAGGGATCAACAAGGGCGCATAGTAGCAGGCTAAATGTTGAGGAAGGTGCAGGAGAACATGAAGAAATGGAGGACAAACTGTCCATGGACATGGAAGACTCAGCAGATGAGGGAGACCTTGGTCAAATTTCTGTTGAAAGAGGTTGGGGGGAGATGTCAGAGGAAGAAAGAACGGTTAGCACCTCTATGCCACAAACACAGCGTGGACTTGGTCCGCATGGCTGCGCAAGACACATGAGTGCCTTCTTGTTGCACTACCTCCAACATGACCCTCGTATTGTCAAAATTAGAAGTGATGATGACTACTGGATTGCCACACTATTAGATCCCCGGTACAAGTCCATATTTTGTGACATAATTCCAGCCATAGAAAGGGACGCAGGTATGCAGGAGTATCAGCAGAAGCTGTTACTCGATCTTAGCTCGGCTTTTCCACCAAACAACCGTGCAGGTGCAGGGAGTGATTCTCCCAGTTGTAACTTGCCAAACATGGGACGGTCTCGTCATCTTTAACAGTCTACCCGTACCAGTAGGACCGTATCTGGTGCTGGTAACAGCAATTATTGGAATCTTTTCATAATTTTTTTAGACCCTCTTTTGCAAGGCCACCAGAGACAACAAGTCTGACACATAGTCAATGGCTGGAGAGGATGATACATGGATGGATGGAAGGATGGAGCCTTGCTTCTTTTGGGCTTCAAATCTCGAAAAATGGCCAGAGCTCTCCAGTTACGCCTTGGAGATTTTGTCGTGTCCAGCTGCCAGCGTTGTCTCTGAACGTGTCTTCAGTGCTGCTGGGTGTGTGCTGACAGATAAGCGCACGCGTCTGTCCAGTGACAATGTGGACAGACTGACGTTCATCAAAATTAACAAGTCATGGATCCAGAAGGAATTTACTACCCCTGTGTCATCCTGGGGAGAGTAAATACTTGTGGATTTGGAATGTGCTTGATGCAAATCAAAACATCCTGTTTGCAACTAGGGCACAACTGCTGCCACTGAAGGGGTGGGTGTGTGTGGGGCCCAATTTTTGGAAAAAAGGGAGACTCCGCTTGGAGTAACCCTTGCTTACATTGTTTTTAAAAGGAGCCAAGATGAAGAGAGCTGGGATCAGGAAAGACTTTGCTACCTACCCTGGAGTCATCCTGGGGACGGTTAAGTATGGCGTATTTTTGAATGTGCTTGATGCAAATCTAGCTGTGAAGTGTACAACTGGGGCACAACTGCTGCCACTGAAGGGGTGGGTGTGTGTGGGGCCCAATTTTTGGAAAAAAGGGAGACTCCGCTTGGAGTAACCCTTGCTTGCTGTGTTTTTTAAAAGGAGCCAAGATGAACAGAGCTGGGATCAGGAAAGACTTTGCTACCTACCCTGGTGTCATCCTGGGGACGGTTAATTATGGCGTATTTTTGAATGTGCTTGATGCAAATCTAGCTGTGAAGTGTACAACTGGGGCACAACTGCTGCCACTGAAGGGGTGGGTGTGTGTGGGGCCCAATTTTTGGAAAAAAGGGAGACTCCGCTTGGAGTAACCCTTGCTTGCTGTGTTTTTTAAAAGGAGCCAAGATGAACAGAGCTGGGATCAGGAAAGACTTTGCTACCTACCCTGGTGTCATCCTGGGGACGGTTAATTATGGCGTATTTTTGAATGTGCTTGATGCAAATCTAGCTGTGAAGTGTACAACTGGGGCACAACTGCTGCCACTGAAGGGGTGGGTGTGTGTGGGGCCCAATTTTTGGAAAAAAGGGAGACTCCGCTTGGAGTAACCCTTGCTTGCTGTGTTTTTTAAAAGGAGCCAAGATGAACAGAGCTGGGATCAGGAAAGACTTTGCTACCTACCCTGGTGTCATCCTGGGGACGGTTAATTATGGCGTATTTTTGAATGTGCTTGATGCAAATCTAGCTGTGAAGTGTACAACTGGGGCACAACTGCTGCCACTGAAGGGGTGGGTGTGTGTGGGGCCCAATTTTTGGAAAAAAAGGGAGACTCCGCTTGGAGTCACCTTGCGGTGTTTTACATGATTTTAGAAGGGCGTGCCATGCCTATATCTGTGTCTCCTCCTCTTTTTCCTTGTCCTGCTCTTTTGTTTTCACATGAGTATATGTCCTTGTCACTTTCTCATGTGTTTGTGTTGTGTTGTGAGTTGTTTGTCAACTTTTGGACACCTTTGAGGGTGTTTTCTATGTGTTTTTATGTGTTTGTGAATGCCTGCCATTGTTTCCTATGCGTTTCGAGTTCGGTTCGTCGAACGTTTGACGAACCGAACTCGAACGGGAGCTCCGTTCGGCGAACCGACCTCGAGCCGAACCGGGACCGGTTCGCTCATCTCTAGTAAACACAGACTGTAATTAAACCAAAAGTCCTGGAGTACCGCTGACGCTGTGGAGGGGAGCCCGTCCAGGTGACCGTTCCCAATGGTATTGCTTGGTGTGTTCCAGTCTAGTCTGACCCTCCGGGAGCTTCTACTCCTCAGCCCCTCACACTCTGAGTGCTGCTGTCTCGCTGTCCTGAGAGCTCCAACTCCCCAGCCTGCTCTCCCCTTGAGAGCTACTTGAGAGCCACTACTCTCTTTGCTCCTCTGCCGACGACTGCCCAGTCACTTCCCCCCGAGTCTGCCTAACTCTAAGGTGGGCGTTCCTTTCTCCACTGGACCTACCCACTGGTGTGTGTGACTGGGATTTGCATGCTTGTGTTTGCAATACCATTGGGTGGCACCTGGAACCAAGGAGGAAATTGGTACTGCACGGAAAGGAAAAATTGTGCAATACCCTGTGACGACCTGATAGGCCAGGGCGTCACACTTCTCACTGAAATCTAATTAACTGACACATAATCTGTCTTAGGCCGGGGCTACACGGGGACTAATGCGATAATCGAATGACACTCGGCTCACACTGGCAGCACACCAGGAGCCGAGTGTCATGCGATCGGACCTTAGCTGTGAGGGACGAGCCAGCACTGAGGAGGGGCGGGCAAGCACGGAGGAGGAGAGGGAGGGATTTATCTCCCTCTCTCCTCCCTAGCTGGCTATTGCCATGCTCTCACTGCACTCGCGGTACACCGGTGTATTGCGTGTGCAGTGCGATCTTTCTCTCGCCCCATACACTTGAATGGGTGCGAGAGAAAGAATCTCACATTACAATCGCTGCATGCTGTGATTGTTTTCTCGGTCCGATTGGGGCTGAGAAAATAATCGCTCATGGGTGCTGACAGATAGGCTAATATTGGTCCGAGTGGAATGCGATGTTTTATCGCATTCCACTCGGTCCGATTTTCATGCCATGTGGCTTAGGCCTTATACTAAGAATGTCCTTCGTTGCCCATAGCAACCTATCAGAACTCCTATTAATAACCTGTAGCAAAACAGAAGCAGAGCTGTGATTGGTTGCTATAGGACACCTGATAAATATCCAAGCAACTGACAAAGCAGCCAATATATTACCTCACACATCCAAACAGTAAGTAAGCGTTTTTTTTGGTGAATAACTGTAAAGCGCAGGGTTAAAATTTCCCCTCAAAACATAGTCTATAACATTGCCTGAGTCAAATGAGGTGGCTTTGCAAAGTGCAACAGCACAGATTCCTTTAGCAGACATACACACACATACATATACACATACATACAGTACATAAACACATACATACATACATAAACACATACATACATACACACATACATATACACATACATGCACACATACATACACACACATGCACACATACATATACACAAACATACACACACATACATACACACATACATATACACACATACATACACACACAGACACACATACATATGTGTCGCCCACCGCTCCCAGGGACATCTATCCACCTGCAGGGACGCCGCGGGGTCTCCACTTGTTGGTATTTCTGGCCACGGGTATGTCAGGTTTATTTACATGAAAGTCGTGACGCCACTCACGGTTCTGCGGTCAGGGGTATGGGTGACCGCCACTGCAGGTTTAACGAGCGTCTGGGGCTGATGGTGTCTGCAGTCTGGTGGTGTGGCCTCCCATTAGTGAGGCTGGCCCCAGGGACTCGGGTGTGTAGAACAGGTCGCAGAATAACTCAGTCGCAATCCAAGATGTCTTTCAACTTGTTTACTCACTTTCAGGTGTTTTTGTGAGGTAACCCATCTGATGCTGAGATAAACCAGGTGGAACCAGGTATCCTTCAGGCTAGTCTATGGGTAACTGTTAACTCGCCTTCCTAGCACTTCTTGTTTCGGATAACCCCTGACTTGAAGTACCGTGGGTTTCATCCAGGGAAGTCGCTACTGCCTTTTCTCCCCTTTTTGGCCCATTTGTTGGCAGCGTGGACCAAGGAAGATAGCTCCAGGCTCGATCCTCCTTATGGGCCCCTCGTTGCTGCTGATGCTCGGACTCTAGTTGGTTGGTGTGGGACTTGTGGTCCACCCCACTGACAGGTTTAGCAGACCAAATAAAGGGATATCTACTCTAGGGACCTGTTCCCCGTGTGTGCCTAGCCACCAGAGTTTCCGTACACGACCAGCTGACTTCCTCAGCGTTTCTGTCCAACTTGCTGGTGACCGTTCTCCCTCGCTAACGGCTACTTCACGGGCAGGGTCTGACTAGTGTGTCCGCGCACCTGCTCGCTCCTTCTTTCTGCGCTCTCCGCTACCAGACTGGCTAACTCCTCCTACTTTCCTGACAACCACTGCCACCTTAGCTTCCAGCCCCTCCCCAACACCCTTAGCTGAGATGTGGAGGAACGCCCCCTCTTGGGTTTGCCCAAGGGTCCCCTTTAGAGTGTAGGAGACCTGGATGCTATGTATTGGATTTACCTGGAACCACTGCCCCATCATGGGTACAGTACTCTGTGGTGCCTGACCAGGTCAGGGGCGCCACATTCCCCCTTGGTTATCAACATCACGTCCTCGGGCTGCAAAGACAAGAAACATTTTAAATACAGTTGTCGCGGGCGGGGAGGAGGGTGTCAGCACACCGCGCTCACCCCTTCGGCTCGGTTCCGGCAGTTGCTCCTGGTGGCTCGAGCCGTGGGCCGGATCCCGGGGTGTCTCGAGCGACACTCCTCGCCCGTGAGTGAAAGGGGGGTGTTTGTTGGGTGTGGGGATTGTTATAGTTCGTGACGCCACCCACGGTTGTGGTGATTGCACCACCGCTGCTCAGTGTGGGGGTCCCGGGGATGGTGATGCGGAGCAGCCAGGTGTTGTGTTGCCCCTCCGTGGGTAGGGGTTGGTGATCCCGGGGCCCGGTGATGAGATGTGAAGTGTAGGGCCTGGAGGGCGCAGGGGCGCGGGGGGCAGCGCTGTGCCTTGCGGCACTATGGTACTCACTCAGCCTGACACACGGACACAGTTTGTACGGTAAACCAACGGCTGGTAGGACGGTCCCACAGACGGCTGCACCTGCACTCCCGGTAGGTAACGGTGACGTTTCTCTTCCTTGCACCTATGTTGTCTGATGGTAGCGGTGGATTCCCTCCGGTTACCCGCTCCCCGACTGCAATCTGGGCCGGAGGAGCTCTACACTTTGCCCGCAGGCGCTGGCCCTGGGGAAACTTGTGCCTTGGCGGTGGCGGTGTCTCCCCGGTAATGGTCGGGCTGTTGCCGTCAATCGGGACTTGGTTGCTGGGGGATCTGCGTCCCCGTCACTGACGGATTTGGCAAATCTGGCGACTCCTAGCCTTGCCGGGGTCCGAGAGGCCCCTGCCCTGGTGCTGACTGTCCTTCGGAACACTGCTCCAGACCACCGGGCACACAGCCAACGGGGTCCTTCCAGGAACTTCCAAACTGTCCCCCTCCAAACAGTCACCGCCATCGCTGACCTTGCTGTTCTGGCCCTACACAAAGCTGGGCTCTCAGGCTTTCTTTCCTTCTGTCACTTTGCTTGCTTTCCTCCTTTACTCCCTTCACTTTCACTTTGTTGTTTACTTTAGCCCCTGCCTGCGCTACTCCTCACTCCTTCCACTTCCTCCTCCCTCACTCGACTCTCCCTGGACTCTAACCCCTGGTTACTTCCTGCCTCCAGAGTTGTGAGCTCCTTGGTAGGCGGAGCCACCCGCCTGGCCCACCCCCTGGTGTGCATCATCAACCTCTGGAGGAAGGCAACAAGGAATTGTGGTTAGCTGTGATGTGCCTACCTGGAGTGTGGGGTGTGGTGGTGTTGTGACCTGTGTCCCCTGGCTTGCCCAGGGCGACACATTCCCCCTTAGCAAAATGCAGACCGTCCGCGGGCTGCCGTCCTACACCGGTTTTTATTTTTCTGTAAAAGGGGATAACAAGGGTTAATCAAACATCAATAACATTTTTAATCATAACTCTTCCCAAGACGGGAGGCACATTTACTTAAACGTTGCAACGGTATACGGTCACGGTTTCCGCTCTCTCCCACCCAAGCAACCTGGCCCTGATGCTGCCCCTAAAACCCAGGCAGCACCCCTTGACCCACAGTCCAGCACAAGTCACCCGAGCGGGATCTGTCCTTCCCCTCCAGAGGGTGGCCACCGGTTCCTTTGGTGGCTGGGCCCTGGCCTGCTCTGCTCAGGGCCCTCCCTCCAACCTGCCTCTCCGGAGGCGGTATTGCGGAAACGGTAACGGTACCCAACATATTTACAAGCCACTTAACGTTTGTGGTGCCCTGCTAGTTCACGGGCTTGTCCATGAATAGTTCCCATGCAAAACTTAAACGGTCCCCACGGGGACAACGGTGCCGGCTCCAGCCGGTTGCAAATCACACGGAGAATCAGGTGAAGTACTCGGTCATTTTCATTTTCATCATTTCAAACTTTCAAACTTTTTCAAACAAGCAAACAGCACTCTTTTACATTTGCGGACCACTTTCATTCATAGAACGGTCTCTCTGTACCTAAGTGGGGGTCTACCTAGGTTGGAACGGGTGGACCTTCGGGGCCCGGTGTCAGTGGTACTAGACAGTGGGGTAGAGGGAACAATCGGTTCCTCCTCCCGGCTATAGTGTGGAGCAGACGGAGATGCAGGGGGGCTGGGTACAGGTTCATCCCTGGGCACTGGCACGGGTTCTGGCTCACGGTTAACCGCTTCCACTACTTCTTCATCCACGGGTTGTGGGAACAGTATCACTGGAAGTATCACCGCGCCGTTCTGTGTAGGCCAGTTTGCTGGGAAGTCACCCATTACAGTGTGGATTACCTCTGCTGCCTTTTCCACTGGTGGAGAAACCGGTACTTCAGCCTCTGCTTTCAACGCTGGGGGGCATTTTTTTAGATGGTCCCGAGAAACTGTGGCCAGGGTGCCCCCTTGGTCACGACTGATCTGGTAGGTTTTCCCATTGTCCCACTCGGTGGGTTGTACGACGTAAGGGACTTGCTCCCACTGGTCATCCAGTTTGTGGGCTTTTCTCTTCCGTTTCAGCACCACATCTCCTGGCTGGAAAGGACCTGCAGGCGCCTTCTGGTTGAACCGGTGCTCTTGCTGTTCTCGACTTCGACTGAGGTTTTTCTCTACATACTCCTGGATTTGCCGGTACTGGGCCCTCCTCCGACTCTCCCACTCTGCCGTTGAAGGGAGTGCTTCCGGAGCCTCCAACCCCATCTCCAGATCCACCGGCAGGCGGCCAGGCCGAGCCCTCATCAGATACGCTGGGGTGCACTTCGTCGAGCTGGTTGGGATATTATTGTACATGTCGACCAAGTCGGGTAACTTTTCCGGCCACATGTTCCGTTCTTCCAGCGGTAGCGTCTTGAGGAGCCCCAGGACCAAGTGATTAATTTTCTCGCACATGCCGTTGGTTTGGGCGTGGTACGGAGTGGTCCGGATCTTCTTGCAGCCGTACAACTGGCAGAATTCGTGAAACACCTCTGCTTCAAAAGCCGGACCTTGGTCAGTCAGCACCTTCTCGGGGTACCCATGAGGTCGGCAGAAATAAGCCTGGAACGCACGAGCAGCAGTTCGACCAGTCAGGTCCTTGACGGGGACTACCACCATAAATCTTGAATAGTGGTCTACCATGGTCAATGCGTAGGTGTACCCACTTCGGCTAGGGGTGAGCTTAACATGGTCTAGGGCGACCAGTTCCAGCGGCTGATGGGTGACGATGGGATGTAACGGTGCCCTCTGGCTAGTCTCGTCCTTTCTCCTCAGCGTACAAGGACCGCACTCTCGGCACCAGGCCTCCACCGATTCACGCATCCCACTCCAATAGAACCGCTCCCTCAACAGCATCTCCAGCTTCTTCCACCCGAAGTGGCCAGCACCATCATGGTATGCCCGCAGTACAGTAGCGACATCAGTCTGAGGAACGATTAACTGGCATATTTTCTCATGGGTCTTCGGGTTGATCAGCTCACGGTACAGTCTCCCTTGGTGTAGGTAAAGCCGTTTCCGTTCTTTCCACAAGCGTTGGGCTTCGGCTGGAGCGCTGGGGTCCATTCCCATGGCGCCTTGTTCCACCAGAGTCTTGACAAGGCGGACAGCCGGCGCTTGGTCCTGGGCGTCCTGCCACTCTTGACTGGGCCGCGGGTCCAGATCCACCCTTTGCTGACATACCTGTACCCTCTCAGTAGGCGGCTGGTGAAACGCAGGCAACTCAATCTCCTCGAGGTCGTCGTCCTCACACCCCTCTTCTGACAAATGGGGCATCCGGGAGAGTGCATCTGCATTGATGTTGACACGACCAGCTCGGTACTTTATGGTGAAATCATAGTTGGCTAACCGGGCTACCCACCGCTGCTCCAGCACGCCCAACTTGGCCGTGTTCAGGTGAGTTAACGGATTGTTGTCCGTAAACGCGGTGAATTTTGCTGCCGCCAGGTAGTGGCGGAACCGCTCGGTGATAGCCCACACCAACGCCAATAGCTCGAGCTTGAAGGAGCTATAGTTCTCAGGGTTCCTTTCGGTCGGCCGGAGTTTTCGGCTGGCGTAGGCAATCACCTTCTCCTTTCCATCCTGGACCTGGGACAAGACCGCTCCTAGTCCCACATTACTGGCGTCCGTGTGGAGAATGAACGGGCGCCCATAGTCAGGGTATGCCAAGACCTCTTCTCCGGTCAAGGCCGCCTTTAACTGGCCAAAGGACTCCTCATGCTTGTCCTCCCACAACAGTGGGGACCCAGTGGGTCTACCACCTTTGGTCTGTCCCATGAGGAGATCTTGCATGGGGGCAGCCATCTTCGTGTACCCCTTTATAAAACGCCGATAGTACCCTACCAGACCCAGGAACTGCCTTACTTCCCTCACTGTGGTTGGTCTCGGCCAGCTCTGGATGGCAGTGATCTTCTCAGGGTCGGGGGCAACACCATCCGCACTCACCACATGTCCTAGATACTGCACCCTGGGTTTCAGCAGATGGCACTTCGAGGGCTTCAACTTCATCCCGAACTTGGCAAGGGACGCGAACACCTCGGCCAGGTGCTCCAAATGGGCTTCATACGTCTGGGAATAAACAATCACATCATCCAAATACAGCAGGACGGTCTCGAAGTTTAAATGTCCCAAGCAGCACTCCATCAACCGTTGGAAGGTCCCGGGGGCATTGCACAGCCCAAACGGCATGCTATTGAATTCGCAGAGCCCCATCGGGGTGGTGAAGGCGGTCTTCTCCCGGTCCTCGGGGGCCACGGCCACTTGCCAGTATCCGCTGGTGAGGTCAAGGGTCGAGAAGTAGTTTGCAGTTCTCAGTGCAGCCAAAGATTCTTCAATACGAGGCAATGGATAGGCATCTTTATGGGTTATCTGGTTGATCTTCCGGTAGTCCACACACATCCGCATGGTACCATCCTTCTTCTTGACCAGTACCAACGGAGCGGCCCAGGGACTACAACTGTCCCGAATAACCCCTGCCTCCTTCATATTCTTCAACATATCTTTGGCACACTGGTAATGTGCAGGGGGAATAGGTCTATACCTCTCTTTGATAGGGGGATGTTCACCCGTGGGAATGTGGTGTTGGACCCCCTTGATCTGCCCAAAGTCTAGGGGGTGCTTACTGAAAACCTGTTCGTACTCCTGCACTACCCTGTGTACCCCTGCCCTGTGATGTGTAGAAGGTATCATCAGTGCCCACATGTAGCTGTTGGTGCCACTCCTTGGTGTCCCCCTGGGGTGGGGAAGTGCTGGTGGTAGGTGGGAGTGTGGATGGACGGGCTTCCTGGATAGTGTGAGGGTCCAGGGTGAGCAGTTTGGCAATGGTGGCATACCGGGGGAGCCTGACTTCTTCCTCCCCACAGTTCAACACTCTCACAGGCACTCTCCCTTTCTTCACATCTACCACCCCTCGGGCGGCCACTACAGTGGGCCAGTGCTCGGAAGGCATGGGCTCCATCATCGCAGGGTAGTCACGCCCCTGAGGCCCTACTGCTGCCCTACACCAGATCATCATCTCACTCCTAGGGGGCACAGTCAATGGAGCAACATCCATCACTCGCACTCCACCAATCTCCCCTCCGGTTGAGCTTACATGCTGGCGGTACATCAGGGCGCGGATCTCACGCTGCACAGCCCTCTGCCGGCTCCCCGCCACCGTGGCGGCTAGCCGTTGCAAAAGGTTCAACACATCAGTCATGCAGTGTTCCATCACATTGGTTCCCAGCACTATTTTCGGGTTATGATCACTGGATTCATTCATGATCACAATCATGCCCTGATGTTGCAGTTCAGCTTGCCCCACTGTCATAGCCACTTCTTTATACCCCACCTGGGTCAATGGAAGTCCATTAGCGGCAATCAAATTTATACTAGGGTCTGGAGGCGCCAGCTCGTCTGTGGCCCAATACTGCTGATACAACGTGTACGGTATGGTAGTTACCTGTGATCCAGTGTCCAAGAGAGCCATCACTGGTATGCCGTCCACAGCCACAGGGATGATAGGGCGGGCCCCGACATATCGGTCTCGCCAGTCCGGGGGGCCACGGTGTTCTACTCCTGAGGATTGGCCCGGGGCCCCAGGGGTTGCTCGTTTAACGGGCACTGTCGGTAATAATGGCCCGGCTTACGGCACTTGTAGCAGATTGGAGGTCTGCTCCGCGGGTTGTTAACGCTTCTCCGCTGCATCCAGGGAACATCTTCGGGACTGTCAGCGAGCTGTATCTGCGCTGGAGGCTGGGATCTGGTCAGAGGTTGCAGTGCAGCAAGGATTTTGGCAAGGTCTCCGTCCAGGCGACGGACCTGGGCGGCCAACTCTTCGACGGTGCTGCTCGGAGCTGCAGGCATTACAGAGGTTGGGTTGGCTGAGGCCGCCATAACAGGAGCTGTCTCGACGGGCCACGGGACGGGTTCCAGAACTTCAGCAGCTAGGGGCTGTAGTGCTTTAATAGCCCGCTCCTTTAACACAGCAAAGTCCACATCAGGGTGTTCTAGGGCCCACAGCCGGAGTTGTTTACGATCCTCAGGGGACCTCATCCCCTGCGCAAATTGCTCCACTAACATCTTGTTGCTATCCGCCTCATTAATAGGGTTCACCCGCTTCAGCGTGCGGAGGGCGGTCTGCAGACGTAGAGCATAGTCCCGAATGCTATCCCCAGCTCGTTGCCGGCACTGGTAAAACTGCATCCTCAGCTCAGCTTCGGTCCGGGTCTCGAAGGCAGTCTGTAGCCTCTCGAAGATGGCGGCTACAGAGAGCCGGTCCCCCTCGGCCCAGGTCTCCGCTTCCTGCTCCGCCGCACCGGTTAACTGGCCTAGCACTATCGCCGCACGTTGCTTATCAGTCAGGGGATACAGCTCTAGCAACGGGTTAAGCTTCTTCCGGAAAGCCTGTAGGGCATCCGGTTTCCCGTCATACTGCGGTAGCCAGGCAGCTCCGGGTGCATAGGGCAAGGAAAACGGCATGACCTGAGCAAGCGCGGGGGCCGCGGCACCTCCCGCCGGTACAACCGGGACTTGGGCAGGCCCATTCCCATCCGCGGGTGCCGCTGCGGCTGCGACCACCGCTCCTCCAGCGGCTCCGTCGGGCGCAGACATCTTGTTTCCGTCCCCCTTAGCTCTTTCCGGCCCCTCCTCTCTCGGGGCGGGGTTTTGGCCTTCGCGCTTCTACTGCTCGAGAAGACGCTCGAGCGGGAACTTTTCGCGCCAAAGATGGCGGCTTCTGAAATGTTCCTGCCGGATGCCTCCGGCGGTAACAAGGCGCACCTCTACCTGACGGCAGAGCGGTAAGATCCTGTTCGTGACGCCAAGTTGTCGCGGGCGGGGAGGAGGGTGTCAGCACACCGCGCTCACCCCTTCTGCTCGGGTCCGGCAGTTGCTCCTGGTGGCTCGAGCCGTGGGCCGGATCCCGGGGTCTCTCGAGCGACACTCCTCGCCCTTGAGTGAAAGGGGGGTGTTTGTTGGGTGTGGGGATTGTTATAGTTCGTGACGCCACCCACGGTTGTGGTGATTGCACCACCGCTGCTCAGTGTGGGGGTCCCGGGGATGGTGATGCGGAGCAGCCAGGTGTTGTGTTGCCCCTCCGTGGGTAGGGGTTGGTGATCCCGGGGCCCGGTGATGAGATGTGAAGTGTAGGGCCTGGAGGGCGCAGGGGCGCGGGGGGCAGTGCTGTGCCTTGCGGCACTATGGTACTCACTCAGCCTGACACACAGACACAGTTTGTACGGTAAACCAACGGCTGGTAGGACGGTCCCACAGACGGCTGCACCTGCACTCCCGGTAGGTAACGGTGACGTTTCTCTTCCTTGCACCTATGTTGTCTGATGGTAGCGGTGGATTCCCTCCGGTTACCCGCTCCCCGACTGCAATCTGGGCCGGAGGAGCTCTACACTTTGCCCGCAGGCGCTGGCCCTGGGGAAACTTGTGCCTTGGCGGTGGCGGTGTCTCCCCGGTAATGGTCGGGCTGTTGCCGTCAATCGGGACTTGGTTGCTGGGGGATCTGCGTCCCCGTCACTGACGGATTTGGCAAATCTGGCGACTCCTAGCCTTGCCGGGGTCCGAGAGGCCCCTGCCCTGGTGCTGACTGTCCTTCGGAACACTGCTCCAGACCACCGGGCACACAGCCAACGGGGTCCTTCCAGGAACTTCCAAACTGTCCCCCTCCAAACAGTCACCGCCGTCGCTGACCTTGCTGTTCTGGCCCTACACAAAGCTGGGCTCTCAGGCTTTCTTTCCTTCTGTCACTTTGCTTGCTTTCCTCCTTTACTCCCTTCACTTTCACTTTGTTGTTTACTTTAGCCCCTGCCTGCGCTACTCCTCACTCCTTCCACTTCCTCCTCCCTCACTCGACTCTGCCTGGACTCTAACCCCTGGTTACTTCCTGCCTCCAGAGTTGTGAGCTCCTTGGTGGGCGGAGCCACCCGCCTGGCCCACCCCCTGGTGTGCATCATCAACCTCTGGAGGAAGGCAACAAGGAATTGTGGTTAGCTGTGATGTGCCTACCTGGAGTGTGGGGTGTGGTGGTGTTGTGACCTGTGTCCCCTGGCTTGCCCAGGGCGACACACAATGTTTCCCACACAGGGGATATATTTATATTTAAACATACCAGGTACCATTCCACCACCACCCACAAGTCCTGAACCCACCCAGGAACCTCCAGGAGGTAGGTCACCGGTCCCTTTGGTGACCAGGTCTGGGCCAGCTCTATCCCAGACCTTTCCTCCAATCTTCCTCTCCTGAGGAGGGTGGTGCAAGGTAGGCCCCATAGACAAGCGTACCAGCTTCAATGTGTTGGAGAGCAGGCCCCATAAACAGGCGTGCTCTGTGGTGGTGCAGAGCCAGGCCCCATAAACAGGCATGCTCTGAAGTGGTGCAGAGCCAGGCCCCATAAACAGGCATGCTCTTATGTTGGTACCACTGAGGTAACTTTTTACAATGTGAGAGTTTGTGGCTATAGCCAGTTCATAGCCTGTGGTCCATTTTTAAAGTGCACGTAACCTGGTGCTAAGTCAAATAAATACTCAAACAGTTCACACAAAAGTTCTTGTGAGCACATTCTTAAACATTTAAACGTTGCTTAACTGGTAACAAACATTCTCTGAAAACTCTTTTGACTTTCTTTTTACTAAAGAATTTAAATGGACTTCCATCTCCCAGGACCAGTGCTTGGCACTTCAGGGCACTGATCATTGGAGTTGTGTCTTGGGCGTTCCCTGGTGATGATGACTCTGGGGACCGGGTAGAAGCAGTGGGGATGGAATCTGAGCTCACCAAACCAGCCTCTTTCTCCCTTATGCCTGGTGAACTCGACCACATCCCCCATATGCAAATCACGGCCAGGGTGACCCCTTGAGAGATGTGACTGCACGTCCCGCCGAGACACAAAGATGCCTTCCGTAACCCCTGCCTCTACAATGAACCCATACCCCGTTCGGCAGTTGAATTCTTCTACTACCCCACGGTGGAGGGGACCTTTGGCCTGGTATCTGGCCCGCTGCAGGGACTGTTTTTCCTGCAGGTCCCTGGCCTCCACTTGCTCTCTCTCTCTGGGGTGGGCTTCTCAAGGGGGTGTCTGGATCTCACACGGTGCTGTGTTCTGCGGGCTTGACTCAGCATCACCATCACCTGGTCATCAGCAGGTAACCAGGTCACATACATGCCGGGCTATATGCAACCAGGTCTTCCTCCCTAATAGGGGGTGCTACATCCTCCTATGATCATTGGGGGGACAGCAGCGCGACCTCAGGGCCTCCCTTTCTCGCAAAGGGTGCTGCGACCTCCTCCGGTCGGTTAGGGGACAGCAGTGATGGCTGTAAGTCCTCTTCTCCCTCCCTGGCGGTGGGTACTGTGACCTCTTCCGGTCTTTGGGGGAACAGCAGGGCCTCCCTTTCTCGCAAAGGGTGCTGTGACCTCCTCCGGTCGGGCAAGGAGCAGCTCCGGGGACAAGCTTCCATCAGCCTGGCAGGATGGTGAATCCCTCTCCAGCGGAGAGGGTACTGTGACCGCTTCTGGTCGGGATGGCGGCTTTGGGATCAGATACCTCTCCACCAGGTGTGCTGGGAACCGAGTATTCAATTCTCTCTTTAGCTGCAAGAATACTGGGTCTACTTCAGGTGGGGGCGCAGGACCCGGTTCCTCAGTCAGCGGCTGGGGTGCCGCGACCACCTCTGGTCGGACAACTGGGACAGGAGGCTTTGCGGCCTGGTCTGGTCTGGCCGGGACAGGAGGCGTTGCGGCCTGGTCTGGTCTGGCTGGGACAGGAGGCGTTGCGGCCTGGTCTGGTCTGGCTGGGACAGGAGGCATTGCAGCCTGGTCTGGCCGTGGATTTCGCTTCTGGTGTTGCATCGGGGATCGCACCGGACGTCGCATCAGACGTCGCATCGGGCATCGCATCAGGCATCGCATCGGGCTTCGCATCAGGCATCGCTTCAAGCATCGCATTGGGTGTCGCAGCGGGCGTCACACCGGACATTGCATCAGGCATCGCATCGGACGTCGCACCAGACATCGCACCAACCTCGGATGTTAATGCTGGTAGAAGCAGCACACAAGGTGGACCAGGGGCAGTTGTAGACTCACTCAGATCCGTGCTTGAGACATCCCGTAGCATGGTCGCCACTGCTGACAACGACTCTAGCTGAGCATGGGCGGTGCCTCCAAGCGGGCCTCGCTGCACCAACAACCGCAGGTTCTTTATTGCCGCTATCATCTCTTTCTTCCAAGTGGCTATCTCTTGCCTGCTCTGCTTCTCCATATCATCGGCAATTCTTCCCACCTCTGCCTCCAACTCTTCTGCGGTCATGGGCCTGTCCAACCCTGCTCTTCCTGGTCACCTCTTGCAGACGCCATCCTCTCTCTATCGCTGCTCACCAGGCTGTGGTCACGCTGCAATCTTAGTTTCGTTTCTTGTTGTTCTCCTCCCTTTGGACTGGGACATCCCCACAGTCCGGGGACAGATCCGCCCCCATCTTCTCTGTTCACTCTGTCAGAGCGCTCTTTTCATGCTGGGGCAGCCACACCTCTTCGTGGGTGGTTTCCTTTCTTTTGCGCAGGCTGCAGCTTCCAACTTCGCGCGCTTTTAACATCAACAAAATGGCGGTCCAAATTTTCTGAACCGACCGCTAAGGCGCACTGTCACCTGTCTTAACAGGTCTAGTCCTTATCCTGTTCGTGACGCCAAACGTATGTCGCCCACCGCTCCCAGAACATCTATCCACCTGCAGGGACGCCGCGGGGTCTCCACTTGTTAGTATTTCTGGCCACGGGTATGTCAGGTTTATTTACATGGGAGTCGTGACGCCACTCACGGTTTTGCGGTCAGGGGTATGGGTGACCGCCACTGCAGGTTTAACGAGCGTCTGGGGCTGATGGTGTCTGCAGTCTGGTGGTATGGCCTCCCGTGGTAACCTGGTCGATGCTGAGATAAACCAGGTGGAACCAGGTATCCTTCAGGCTGTTCTAAGGGTAAACGTTAACTCGTCTTCCTAGCACTTCTTGTTTCGGATAACCCCTGACTTGCAGTACCGTGGGATTCATCCAGGGAAGTCGCTACTGCCTTTTCTCCCCTTTTTGGCCCGTTTGCTGGCAGCGTGGACCAAGGAAGATGGCTCCAGGCTCGATCCTCCTTATGTCCTTATATTGCTGCGGATGCTCGGACTCTAGTTGGTTGGTGTGGGACTTGTGGGTCCTCCCCACCAGCAGGTTTAGCAGACCAAATAAATGGATATCTACTCTAGGGACCTTTTCCCCGTGCTTGCCTAGCCACCAGAAGTCTCCGTACACGACCAGCTGACTTCCTCAGCGTTTCTGTCCAACTTGCTGGTGACCGTTCTCCCCCGCTAATGGCTACTTCATGGGCAGGGTCTGACTAGCGTGTCCACGCACCTGCTCGCTCCTTCTTTCTGCGCTCTCTGCTATCAGACTGGCTAACTCCTCCTACTTTTCTGACAGCCACTGCCACCTTAGCTTCCAGCCCCTCCCCAACACCCTTAGCTGAGATGTGGAGGAACGCCCCCTCTTGGGTCTGCCCAAGGGTCCCCTCTAGAGTGTGGGAGACCTGGTTGCTATGTGTCTGTGCGTACACACCCTATGTCAGCCTTTGGATTTACCTGGAAGCACTGCCCCATCATGGGTGCAGTACTCTGTGGTGCCTGACTAGGTAAGGGGTGCCACACATACATACACATAGAAAAACAAGAAAGCCAGCACTAAATGTGCACTACAGCACTAAAAATTCCAAACTGTACTTATTAAAATTTGAGATTTTTGGCAAAAAATTGCAATTTCTTTAGCTACCCTGCCACGTCACCGAAAATCTCTTTGAGACAGTCCTCTAAAATATTTTTATATAATATGTGCCATACGGCCTTACATATGAAAGGTAGAACTGTTCTTAGCAGCACTTACTTGGTGTTTTTCAATCCCGTACCCATGACTGAATCATGGCTGTGGGCGGGACAGGCCCAAGCAAATGCTGCTTGAAGTAAATAGCCTGTGGACAGGGCTTGATGACTGAATGTGAACAGCCACCGATTGCCAAAATCAAGACTGGTAGAATACAACTCAAATTGGGTTGCACGGCAAGGTGGGGGTCAGCCACCGACCAATTCAACAAAGAAAACAAGAAAGGAAGAACGGAGCCCTAAGCACAGCCATGGGCAGAGTGACCCATGACTCAGCTTTGGAGGGCAAGCAAGAGGTTAAATGCAGAGCAAGCTGGGCTGTGCTGAGGTTTGATACTTTAAGGGGAGGTAGTTTAGGGAGGTGTGGTCAGGAGATTTGTAGGAATGTATATAGGGTGAGGTAAAAGTGGTAGCCTGCAATCGGCATGTAGCCATCACTTGTGAAGGTACCTGTGCCCGTCCTCACATTCTCTCATCACCTGGATCTGAGGATGTCTGCGCTGGAGGACCTTCAGGGATGGCGAGGGGAGCTGCCAGCAGGTCTGATGGAGCAGAGATCCAGGCACGGCTGCAAGAGATCGTGGGAGGACTGCCGGCAGGAGCGGATGCTGCTTCTACCCCTGCCCGGCCATCACGCAGGGCCAGGCTGCCAGAATGCCTCTCCCCTGAAGTCGCTCCGGGCCCCGGTGGCGCTGCAGGAGCCCCTACGGGGACCCTCCTCATCATGGTCTGTTCCCTCGGCACCTGTTCGCAGGCCTCGGTGTGGGAGGAATCCATAGAGGTGGCTGGGACCTGCGAAGTGGGCGGGGCCAGCAGTCGGTCATGGGACCAGGCCTCTTCTAGCACCAGAGAAAAAGGCAACAACAAGATGGTGGCGGTTCCACCCGGCGATGCTCCAGTCGGTGGGGCTGCTTGGCTACGAGAGACCCATCACCTGCGGGACCTTGCGATGCTGGGGAGACAAGGCGGATACACGCTGGCCGTGGTTTCCTGGGATTCGGATTCCGGGACGCTGCCCACCGAGCTGTCAGCTCCCTAGTCGAGCTGGGTCTGAGCGTGTCAGCGCGTCAGGGCTCCCCGGTGGGCGACGCAGAGGAGGAAATGCCGTGTCGGTTGGAGACGGGTCACCTGGATTCTGGAATGGCGGCTGGTTGGTGCTTCGTGCCGGTGCAGCCTGGTAAGTAGGGCTTTATGTGTGTCTTGTCCCTTTCTAATACAGTATAGTTTTTTTTTACTGGGGGTGGATGTCAGTTGAGTTGTTGATGTATCGTGTGGGCGGAGTATGGGGGATGTGGGAGAGTACGGGATTTATGAGAAAAATTGAAGCAGACCAATAGGGGTTTATAATAATAATATGTAATATTTAGTAGTTGTTAGTTTCAGCACCAGTGTGCTGGGTAAGTCGATTCGTCGCACTGAGCATCCTAGTGTTTGTTAAGAGGGGGGAGTCATAGTCAGGTGGGGATGCTTTACAGGGGGTGGGCCTGGCAAGGGCCCAAGAGATGGTCCGCGACCTGAGAAGTGTTCGGACTGGGAACAGGTGGTGTTGTTAGAGAACAGTTCTGCTGGGGTTGTTTAGGATTCCTTCTCCGCCACTTATAATTCTGTTCTATTTAGAATTTGGAGTCTGGCTATTAACGTCCCCTGGTGGTGTGGTGTAGGGTTTGTCAAAATGCGGTTTTCGGGGGACGCATGGCAGGTCCTATCTTTTACCCCCCCCCCTCACTTTATTTCGGCGATTTGGTCATTCGCTGCCGAGGGGGGATCAAAAAGTAAAATTAAAAAAAAAAAAAAGAAAGGAACTTGAATAATTTGGATCAGTATGATTCGTCATTTCCTAAGGGGTGTTTTGGTTATGGCGGCATTAACCCTGCTCTTTGCATTGTGGTGCATACATTGGTTGACATGTGTTTTGGACTGCGATAAATGCTATGGTACAGGGTCCATTTGTTAGGCAGATGGACCGGCCCACCCTGACAGTCTGTGGTCGTTCGGTTGTTTTTGTGTCAGTGTTTATTTTAGGATAGGTTTTTTGCCCATGGGATATTCAGGTCCAGTGCGCTCAGTCTGATGCATCTTGTCTTTTTTGGAGTGGTAGTATGTAACCAGTGGGTGGATTTTGTGGGTGATCCACTACCCTGACGACTTGTGTTCATTGGACCTCCTGGGCCACACGTTTTGTTAGTTATTTCTGGCATCCATGGAGTGGGTAGCCGGTTGATGGGGGGGGTTCTTTTGGCGCACAAGAAAAATAGAAGGTTGCTCAACTGGCATTAGCTTCTTAGGGATCACGATTGATACTGTGCGCTTAGAGCGCAGGTTTGCAAAAAAAAAAAAAGTGGGTGTGCAGGTGTTGGAAAGTTTTCTGGAGATGTGCAATGGGTGGTCTTTGTTATTGAGGGAGGTGATTGAAAAGTTCCGGCCGCGAGCTTTTACGGATGTGGTGAACCGTATTGGCTTTGGCTCGTATGTTAGGGGCAATTGGTGAGCAGACGTTTGGCTGGATTGTTGTGGGGAATTGAGATTCACCAAGAAAGTTAGGTTGCCCAAGTTTTTTTTCCCATAATTGGGGCACGGACAATTCGGGGTGATAGTTTAGAAATCGGGATACATTTCCATGACAACAATATGTGGGCAGTCATGGTCATCAATTAAACTGATGGTGGCGTCATCACCCATGGTTCGGTTTATGAGATATCTCATCTCGGGTGTTTTGACTTCATTTTCTGGGTAGGGGGATTCAGGTTTCTGGGGTTGGAGGTCTCCATCACGGATTCACTCGCGCACTAGCAGTGGGATAATTTTCGGTCTTTGGTGCCTGGGCGGAGTCCGAGGCTGCCATGGGATAGTGGAGTGTTGAGCTGGGGTTCTGAACACAGGGCTCATTGTTTAGTTCAGTTCCTTTGTGATTGGGCTGTAGTTCACCCTATAATGCAGCGGGGAAGGGTGGGTCACCTGGCAGCGACAATTTGTGGAGTCAATATCCTAAGAGGATTTAGTGTGAGTGTCACTGTGTTGGTAAATGGGGTTGCGCAGTAGGGCTGGTTGGTCCATCAAGTTATTATGTTGGGTATGGGTGGCGTTTTCAGAGATAAGTTTGGTGCGTCAGACATCATGAAAGATCTCCTGGTGTGTCAGGCCTTAAAAGGTTGCAGGAGGGGCTGACTTAAACGGATATACATAGGCCAGTTGCATTCAAGGATCTAAAGGAGATGACCTCCAGGCTACATTTGGTGTATTTTCACAGTTTGAGAAGGGTTGTTGGCTTTTCATGGGCCTTTTTTGGGGCCATGAGGATTGGGGAACTGGTCACCATCTTTGGTAAGTGGACCAGACATTTGTGCCAGTGCGGGGGGAATTCCTGGCATTCAGTCGGGATTGTTGGGATCCAGATGCCAAAGATCGAATCAGACAATAAGGGCAGGCTGGTGAGGTTGGGGCTTTAGAGGATTCAGGAGGCGTCCTGTGGAATGTTTTAGACATTGGCTAAGTTTAGGGGCCAATCGTCCAGGGCCATTATTAAGGCATAGCGACGGTTCCTTTTTGTTGAAGATTCTATCTCGTGTCAATTTTGTGGATGGTGCCTGGCTGCCTTATAGCAGTAGGCTTTCGGGGGTTCTTTTCATTCCATTCTTTTCAAATTGGGGTTGCAGTTGGGACTGTACGAGCAGGCTTCCTTCGGGAGGTGGTGAAAAGAATTGGTAGGTGAGAATACAAGAGATATAAACATGTATTTGCGCCCACATTCGGAGTAGGGGGGCAAAGGAAGGTATCATAAGGATAGCCTGAGAGTTTGTAACTCCTAGGTAAGATTCTTTTGACAGTGGTGAGATTACTGTCATACCTTCTTTCCTCGTTTACTCCCCCCCATTGTATTACCCATGGAGCACCCGGGCAGTGTAGTTCGTTGGCCATTGGAGGCTCGTTGGGTATGAGGGAATGGGAACTGTGGGGTTTGTGTACATGTGTGGCGACTGTTCGGTGGATCGGGGTCTGATTTGAGAGACGGCGACAAGTGTTGTTGGAACTCCACTGTTTTGGAAGGTTGGACCATTTCCCTGATGGGTTTGCTTTACATATCAAGGGGATAGTTCTGGGGTTTTAATTCAGGATATCTGGCACGTTTTTTTTTCTGTGCTCATGGGCGTCAATTTCCAATATGAAGGTGGAGTGGTCGGACATTGTGCTCAGAAAATCGTGGCTTGCAGCTTGGACTGGCAACAAAATTAAAAAATAAATAAATAAAAAATAAATAAATAAGTTTAAAAAAAAAAAGGAGAACGGAGCAGAATGGGATATTCTGCTTCTAGAAAACGGGGCAATTGGTGGTAAGAAATACGGATGTGGAACCTGGAGAAGAAAATGTTTTGGAAGTGTGTCGAGATCCACCTGAGTGCATTGGGTATTGATGTGTGGATGATGGGCATCCAAGAAGGTGTAGAGCGGGCATTTTTTGGTTGGTGGGGAGACTCGCATTATGAGGTGTCAGGTAATGCTCGCTGTGGCGGCGGTTCTTGGAGTTGGTGGCAAAAATTGTGGTTGGGGGGTGGTACATCTGGTGGATGTAACCTCCCATTTTAAATCAGATCTTGGTTTATTGCCTGGCGGATTGGGGGGCTCTTCAGGGTAGAGTCACTAGGAGTCGGTGATGTTGGTAATTTTCCAGCAATAGTGGTGCCCCCGAGCTTGTGGTCGCGGCTGGGGGCAATGCTGGATGGTTTCAAGTATTTATGACTTCCGCCAGGCTTTGGAGCTCCAAGAACCTCCTCACTTTTCATGTTGATTTATTGTATGTTTGTTATAATTAAGGCCGATTTGGCCATAATTAATCCAAAATGGTTGTCTGTCATTTGTGGAAGGGCATCCAGGTATGGGGTGGTTGTGAACCCGAAGGGGAGGTAAATTGAGGTACTAGGTGAAGCCTCTACAATACAGCAGTCAAGTCAGTCCTAAATGTGCAGTACAGCACTAAAAATTCCAAACTGTACTTATTATTAAAATTAGAGATTTTTGGCAAAAAAATGCAATTTCTTGAGCTATCCCACCACATCACGGCAAATCTCTTTGGGGCAGTCCTACTCTAAAATATGTTTATATAAAATGTGCCATACGGCCTCACATATGAAAAGGTAGAACTGTTCTTAGCAGCGCACACATACACACACATACATACACACCCGTACATACATACATACATACATACACACAAATACACACATACATACATACACACATACATATGTAGGGGGTGGGCAGACCCCCTACAAAGGGAGCATAGTTAACCCGGAAATGTTATTAATAAAAATGTTTTAATTGTATATGCATGTGTATTGTGTTAGGGTACCCCTAGTGGCCGGGTGGGACGGCTGTCACCACAGTGGGGAGGAGGAGCCGGCAGAGACAAGGGGAGGAGAGAGCAAGGGTGTGAAAGGAAAGATGAGATCAGGAGAGCAGTTGTCTCGGGGATGGGAGTGGAGCAGCAGAGCCGGGGCAGAGTGTGGGAGCTGAAGATCAGGGAAGCCGGAGAGAACAGGAGCGGGGCGGATCCTCATAGGGTGAAGCAGTCCGGTGTGGGTCCGGGCTGTGGGTAGCCAGAAGTGGGAGCCGGGCGAAGAGGAGTAGTCAGGCAAATCCCCACTGGAGGGGACGCAAGGACAGGCTTCCCCCAGCTAAAGGAAGCGTATCATCACCTGTATTGCCTCGTGTGGAGCTTTGTGACGAATAAAAGAATGTTTGTTTATTGCATCGAACCATGCCTGAAGAGTGTTTGTGCGCCGGAGAACATCTGCACCATCACCACACTCTGCCCCACCATGACATCTCCTGTCCCCAAAGTGACGGCGGAGCCAGGGGTGAACCTGATAACAAGGGCCACGACTACAAGGCTGGAGGCGCCCCTGGCCTCCCGTTACATGTGGCGTAGTCGGCAGGATGCGAATTACATGCCAGGGACCCAAGAAGCCGGAGATCAAGTGGTGCCTAGGGCACAGGATCCGGACTATTGGAGAAGATTTCCAGTCCCATGGTGGGAAGAAGAAGTAGTGCCTGCAGCGTTGGACCGGGCACAAGATGGCGGCAAGATGGCCGTCGTCTGTGAAGATGAAGAAAGCGCGCGAAAAGTTGGCGCCAAAAGAAGAGCCTGGGGCTGGCCGGTGCCGAAGAAGAAGTTCGGAGTACTCCGCCCAAAGAGGGGAGGTGCCGGTCCCAGGGCACGTACGAAGATATGTGAAGTGGGCGGTGTTGTAAGAAGAAAGAAGTGCCGCCGCGGAGGGGTCGACCTGAGGTGTGAGACTGGGGGTGGAGTATGCCCAAGAGCGGGAAAAGCAAGCCTGCCTCCATTTCCTCCAGCTTCTCCACCGACCCTGATGCCTTTACCTGAGACTCCTTCTCCAAGCAAGATGGAAAGTGCCGAGGGACTACACCCTGCGCCTGGCTTGGAGAAGAACTACCCAAAGCAGATTGCGGCCGCGTCTGCGGAGGGATTCCCCGCTCATCTGCCGGCTGTACCCGGAGGACCGGGAAGAGCCACGAAAGTGACTTGGGTGACCACATGGGACGCCCTGACCGGAGCGACTACCACAGAGGTCTGGGCGACCTATACCGCTCAACTACCGTCGGGGAGCCGGATGCTGGGAGCTCCATACCCCTGCCCGGAGATACCCCCGCCAGCCGCGGTGGGATCTGCGACACCTGGTCAAGCTCTGGCTCTGGAGGAAAGATACGCCCGGACGCTGGAGAAAGACAAGTGGGGCTTCTACTGGGACCCAGTCCCGCCTTCAACACTACCGACACGAAGGTCCCCGTCACCTGAGCCGGACCCAGTACAGGAGCGGCTGCTCGCCGAGACCGTCGCCCGGGAGATGATGGCGGGTCACGGGGACGAGGAGTTTGAACACCAGTACACCACCGGAGTGGTGGTGAAATTCAACCAGAGAGAGGGGTACGGCTTCATCCGGGACGGCGAGACCGGTGACGACTACTTCTACAACCGGGTCCATCTAGACACGGAAGGCCTCCCGCGGCGACTTCATACCCTGTACCAAGGAGAAAAGGTACGGTTCCTGAGGGAAGTGGGTTGCCGGGGCCTGTTTGCGGTCGGGGTGACCCGAATGCCCACCGCACAAGAAGCTGCTCGGTGGCAGCAAGAAGTGGAATGGGAGGAGTATCAGAACCAACGAGCACAGCGACGACCGGTATTGGCCGAGACCTCCCACCCGCAACGTACCTTGGCTGTAGCTCCGGCAGTCATGCCCGGGCAGATTACTGATCCGGAGAAGGGAACCCCGCCGATCCTGACGATCAACCAAAACATCACTACCCATCCGGTCATTGTTATGGGCAGCCTGCCGTCGTCCCGAGCAGCGACCCCATCACCCCCATCGGGGACTGAGGAGCCAAAGCCGGAGGCCGAAACCACGGAAACGCCTATCAGCTACGAGCCTTTCCGGAGGCTGCGCCGGTTGCCCGGGCAGTCTTTGTCCGAGTATGTACAGGCCCAGAGAGCTGAGTGGCAACGGGCCTACCATCCGGAATAAACACCAAGACCGGAAGATGGCTGGCCTGTTTTGTGTTAGACACCGGCGTTGTTCCAAGCCGGAAGAAGGTGTGTTGGTTAAAAACCGTTAAAGTTGTTGAGTCCGGAGAGAGCCTGCTGCTGGACTGAGCCAGGGGCTCCTCCGCGCCGCAGAAAAGAAGAAGTTTTTATTTGTGTTCCTGCCGTTAACAACCAAGACCGGGAGTGCTGCCAAGCCTCCGGGCACAACCAAGACCGGGAGCTTCCAGGAGGAACTCCGTGCGCTGGACTGGGGCACCCTCTTCCGGGCACCCTCCTGTGGACAGGTTCGCAGTTTCATTGGACATGTTTTGCCTAGTTTTAAAGATGTGATTTTTAGATGGGAGCCTTGCCGGGAGGCTCGGGCTTTAAGAGGGGAGGTATGTAGGGGGTGGGCAGACCCCCTACAAAGGGAGCATAGTTAACCCGGAAATGTTATTAATAAAAATGTTTTAATTGTATATGCATGTGTATTGCGTTAGGGTACCCCTAGTGGCCGGGTGGGACGGCTGTCACCACAGTGGGGAGGAGGAGCCGGCAGAGACAAGGGGAGGAGAGAGCAAGGGTGTGAAAGGAAAGATGAGATCAGGAGAGCAGTTGTCTCGGGGACGGGAGTGGAGCAGCAGAGCCGGGGCAGAGTGTGGGAGCTGAAGATTAGGGAAGCCGGAGAGAACAGGAGCGGGGCGGATCCTCATAGGGTGAAGCAGTCCGGTGTGGGTCCGGGCTGTGGGTAGCCAGAAGTGGGAGCCGGGCGAAGAGGAGTAGTCAGGCAAATCCCCACTGGAGGGGACGCAAGGACAGGCTTCCCCCAGCTAAAGGAAGCGTATCATCACCTGTATTGCCTCGTGTGGAGCTTTGTGACGAATAAAAGAATGTTTGTTTATTGCATCGAACCATGCCTGAAGAGTGTTTGTGCGCCAGAGAACATCTGCACCATCACCACACTCTGCCCCACCATGACATCTCCTGTCCCCAAAGTGACGGCGGAGCCAGGGGTAAGCCTGATAACAAGGGCCACGACTACAAGGCTGGAGGCGCCCCTGGCCCCCCGTTACATGGTTACACATACACACACATACAGTGCCTACAAGTAGTATTCAACCCCCTGCAGATTTAGCAGGTTTACACATTCGGAATTAACTTGGCATTGTGACATTTGGACTGTAGATCAGCCTGGAAGTGTGAAATGCACTGCAGCAAAAAAGAATGTTATTTCTTTTTTTTCTTTTTTTTTAATTGTGAAAAGTTTATTCAGAGGGTCATTTATTATTCAACCCCTCAAACCACCAGAATTCTGTTTGGCTCCCCTAAAGTATTAAGAAGTATTTCAGGCACAAAGAACAATGAGCTTCACATGTTTGGATTAATTATCTCTTTTTCCAGCCTTTTCTGACTAATTAAGACCCTCCCCAAACTTGTGAACAGCACTCATACTTGGTCAACATGGGAAAGACAAAGGAGCATTCCAAGGCCATCAGAGACAAGATCGTGGAGGGTCACAAGGCTGGCAAGGGGTACAAAACCCTTTCCAAGGCGTTGGGCCTACCTGTCTCCACTGTTGGGAGCATCATCCGGAAGTGGAAGGCTTATGGAACTACTGTTAGCCTTCCACGACCTGGACAGTCTTTGAAAGTTTCCACCCGTGCCGAGGCAAGGCTTGTCCGAAGAGTCAAGGCTAACCCAAGGACAACAAGGAAGGAGCTCCGGGAAGATCTCATGGCAGTGGGGACATTGGTTTCAGTCAATACCATAAGTAACGTACTCCACCGCAATGGTCTCCGTTCCAGATGAGCCCGTAAGGTACCTTTACTTTCAAAGCGTCATGTCAAGGCTCGTCTACAATTTGCTCATGATCACTTGGAGGACTCTGAGACAGACTGGTTCAAGGTTCTCTGGTCTGATGAGACCAAGATCGAGATCTTTGGTGCCAACCACACACGTGACGTTTGGAGACTGGATGGCACTGCATACGACCCCAAGAATACCATCCCTACAGTCAAGCATGGTGGTGGCAGCATCATGCTGTGGGGCTGTTTCTCATCCAAAGGGCCTGGCCATCTGGTCCGCATCCATGGGAAGATGGATAGCACGGCCTACCTGGAGATTTTGGCCAAGAACCTCCGCTCCTCCATCAAGGATCTTAAGATGGGTTGTCATTTCATCTTCCAACAAGACAACGACCCAAAGCACACAGCCAAGAAAACCAAGGCCTGGTTCAAGAGGGAAAAAATCAAGGTGTTGCAGTGGCCTAGTCAGTCTCCTGACCTTAACCCAATTGAAAACTTGTGGATGGAGCTCAAGATTAAAGTCCACATGAGACACCCAAAGAACCTAGATAACTTGGAGAAGATCTGCATGGAGGAGTGGGCCAAGATAACTCCAGAGACCTGTGCCGGCCTGATCAGGTATTATAAAAGATGATTATTAGCTGTAATTGCAAACAAGGGTTATTCCACAAAATATTAAACCTAGGGGTTGAATAATAATTGACCCACACTTTTATGTTGAAAATTTATTAAAATTTAACTGAGCAACATAACTTGTTGGTTGGTAAGATTTATGCATCTGTTAATAAATCCTGCTCTTGTTTGAAGTTTGCAGGCTCTAACTTATTTGCATCTTATCAAACCTGCTAAATCTGCAGGGGGTTGAATACTACTTGTAGGCACTGTATGTGGCGCCCTGGCGCCGCCAGGTGGTCACACAGATTAGGCCCCCGCATAACACCTTCCCTCACGGGGTTACACACAGCCGACCTGAAACCCAAGTCACCCCCCTCAGGGAAAGACAGGCACACTAGTGGGCGGCACCAGGCGGATGGAGAACGCCCACCTAGGGGTCTGGAGAGCCCGGGGTGGGAAAAGCAGTAGTTCAAGTTTAGCGCTCAAGTTGAGTGGAGTGGAGGAGGTGAAGCTCAGGTGCAGAGAGCAGAGGCACCGGGGTTGGAGCCCTGGTTCATTAGCTAGGTGGCAGACGGTGGTCCGTGTCTAGCAGGAGACGGGAAGACGGCAGCCGGAGATCCGAGGTGGACCGGGGCAGGGTTGGAGTCCGCCGGTACTGACACCGGAGAACCGACCTGGAAACCGTGCACAGAAGGGGTACTTGGACCCTGAAGCCAGGACCGGAACCAACGGCCTAGCTAATTAACCAATTGAGGGCGGGATTATAGGTCCTGTCCCAACCAAAGTCCCAAAAGCAGACGACCACCCAACCCACAGAGAGGGATAGGGCATCCGCCAGGGCCCGGTAGATCCCACGGGTCAGCGTCAGCGGGCATGGTTCCCAACAATAGTACCGGGAGCGGACTCCCGCGTTCCACACCAGGAAGTCCACCACATCACAACACAGTGCAGAGGAAAGTGACACAGACCACCAGCCTGGGTGGGGGACCAGAGTACACCCGGCTGCGGCGGCCGGCCACCAGCACCTTGGTTAACCACTGGACTTGTCTGATTTCTTTAACCGTGAGTAAGCTGAGACTCCCTGGTCTGACCAGGCATGCCAGCCCCTGCCATCGCCGTCCCCTGCACCAAGTCACCGGATCCCAGGGCAACCATCCCTACCCACGGAGGGGTTAACATCCAGCTGCCATCCCATCGCCCCGGGTGTCCCACAGCAGCAGCGGTGGTGCCATACTTCACCACACACCGTGGGTGGTGTCACAGACTGACTACGGCAATCCCCGTACAAATATGTCCCCCCCCTTTCATTCGTATTGTCCGCGTGACCCCCGGGTCCGGAGGATCCCTCGAGCCACACTGCGGGTCCGGATCCGAGCAGCCCGGCTGCTACTGACGTGGGGGCGGCACACACATACATACACACACTTACATACACACACATACACATACACACACACACATACATACATACATAAATACATATACACATAGATACACATGTGACGCCCTGGGCAAGCCAGGGGTCACAGGTCATCACACCACCACACCCTACACCCCAGTTAGGAACACTCAAGCTACCAAAATCCTTGTTGCCTTCCTCCAGGGGCTGATGTTCACACCAGGGGGTGGGCCAGGCGGTAGGCTCCGCCCACCGAGGAGTTCACAGCCCTGGAGGCGGGAAGAACCAGGCAGTTCAGTTAGGGAAGTGAAGGAGTAAACAGTAGAGTCGAGTTAGGGGAGTGAAGTAGAAGGAAGTAGTAGTGGAGCTAACGAGAAAAGCTGAAGTGACAGAAAAGTGACAGTAGTAAAGCTTGAAGTTGGTCCGGGTGTGTGCCCCAGACTGTGACAGCAAGGTCAGCAGACGGCGGTGATAGTCCACAGGGGTGACTGCTCAGAGGTTGCTGGAAGGACCGCGGACGGGTAGTGGCCCGGCGGTCTGGAGCAGTATACGAAGAACAGTCAGCACCAGAGCAGGGGCCTTTCGGATCCCGGCAAGGCTAGGAGTCGCCATAATTTGCCAAATCCGTCAGTGAAGGGGACGTCTGTCTCCAAACAACCAAGTCCTGATTGAAGGCAACAGTCCGACCGTTACGGAGAGACACCGCCACCGCCAGGGCACCAGTTTCTCAGGGCCAGCGCCTGCGGGCAAAGTAGGGCTCCTCCGGCCCCGGGGAGCGGGTTACCGGTGGGAACCCATCGCAACCATCATCAACTAGGTGCAGGACAGAGGGACCGTCACCGTCACCTACTGGGGAAAGCAAGTGCAGCCGTCCGTGGGAACCGTCTTTCCAGCCGTGTGTTTTACCGAAAACTGTGTCAACGTCTCAGGCTGAGTGAGTACCACAGTGCCGCAAGGCACAGCGCTGCCCCCGCGTCCCTGCACCCCACCAAGCTCTGCATCACCCACCTCATCACTGGGCCCCGGGATCACCAACCCCTACCCACGGAGGGGCAACACAACAACTGGCTGCTCCATACCATCCCTCCCGGGATCCCCATACAGAGCAGCGGTGGTGTCAACAAATCACCACAACCGTGGGTGGCGTCACGGACAATAACCAATCCCCACACCCAAAAATCCCCTTTCACTCACGGGCGAGGAGCGTCGCTAGAGTCCTCGGGATACGGCCCATCGCTCGAGCCACCGAGCAGCAGCAGGCCGCAGCAGCCGCGGCAGCCGGACCCGAGCAGTGGGAGAGTGCGGCGTCCCCTCCTCCGCCCGCGACACACACATACATATATACACCCACACGCGCATACAAACATACACACACATACATAGATACACACATAAAGTACATACACACATACATACACACACCTACACACATACATACAGTACAGACCAAAGGTTTGGACACATCTTCTCATTCAAAGAGTTTTCTTTATTTTCAGGACTCTGAAAATTGTAGATTCACATTGAAGTCATTAAAACTATGAATTAAAACATGTGGAATGAAATACTTAAAAAAGTGTGAAACAACTGAAAATATGTCTTATATTCTAGGTTCTTCAAAGTAGCCACCTTTTGCTTTCATTACTACTTTGCACACTCTTGGCATTCTGTTGATGAGCTTCAAGAGGTAGTCACCGGAAATTGTTTTCCACCAGTCTTGAAGGAGTTCCCAGAGATGCTTAGCACTTGTTGGCCCTTTTGCCTTCACTCTGCGGTTCAGCTCACCCCAAACCATCTCGATTGGGTTCAGGTCTGGAGACTGTGGAGACCAGGTCATCTGGCGTAGCACCCCATCACTCTCCTTCTTAGTCAAATAGCCCTTACACAGCCTGGAGCTGTGTTTGGGGTCATTGTCCTGTTGAAAAATAAATGATGGTCCAACTAAACGCAAACCAGATGGAATAGCATGCCGCTGCAAGATGCTGTGGTAGGCATGCTGGTTCTGTATGCCTTCAATTTTGAATAAATCCCCAACAGTGTCACCAGCAAAGCACCCCCACACCGTCACACCTCCTCCTCCATGCTTCACGGTGGGAACCAGCCATGTAGAGTCCATTCATTCACCTTTTCTACAAAGACACGGGGGTTGGATCCAAAGATCTCAAATTTGGACTCATCAGAATAAAGCACAGATTTCCACTGGTCTAATGTCCATTCCTTGTGTTCTTTAGCCCAAACAAGTCTCTTCTGCTTGTTGCCTGTCCTTAGCAGTGGTTTCCTAGCAGCTATTTTACCATGAAGGCCTGCTGCACAAAGTCTCCTCTTAAGGCCCCTTTCACTCGTCAGTGATTCTGGTATGTTTGTGCTTTTTTTTAAATGTACCAGAATCACTGACATACGCAGACCCATTATAATGAATGGGTCTGCTCACACGTCAGTGATTTTTCACTGCACGTGTCTCCGTGCGGCGTACCCGCGTGTGCGTGTTTGCCGCACGGAGACATGTCCATTTTTTTCTGGCATCACTGATGTCCCACGGACCACGCAGTGGTGTGGTCCGTGAAACACGTGCCAGAAAAAAACGTGCTTTTAAAATAAAAAACATTTTAACTCACCCGGCGTCCAGTGATATCCTCTGCAGCCCGTTCTCCCTGCTGCTTCTAAGCCGGCTGATTACTGATTACATATTCATTATGCGCGACACAGCCGACCCGGAAGCAGCTGCTGCAGGGGTCAGCGCCGGCCGGATGCTGCACCTCGGGAGGATTCAGCACCACGGAGAGCGGGAGCGGGCGCAGGTGAGTTGATTTCTAAGTGCAATCACGGGCCACGGAGAACGGACCCCGGATTGCACTTAGACAACCCACGTGTGCCGAGATTCACGGCACACGCAGGGACATGTGCGTGTTTTACATGCCAGTGAAAAACGTCTGTGTTTTTCACTGACGTGTGAAACGGGCCTTACAGTTGTTTTAGAGATGAGAAGGTGTGTCCAAACGTTTGGTCTATACTGTACACACACATATACACACACACATACATAAACACACATACACACACATACATACACATATACACACACACACATACATACACTCAGCTTTATATATTAGATTAAGTTGTGCTTTTTCTGACAGTAAATTGAACTGGAGCCTCTTGTAATTGTTATTTCCAATCAAGTTCATATGTCCCAATGCTTTCCTTATAGTTTTGTCTCCCTATCAGGGAATCATATTCTTTTTTTTTTTTATTTCTTTTATCATGTCTGAACTGAGTAAGGCTATGTTCACACTTCCGTTAAATTGTATCAGTCACAATCTGCTGCTCTGGTAAACAACGGAATCCGTTTGTCGGATTCCGTTGTTCCCATAGACTTGTATGAGCGGCGGATTGTGACTGGTGATGCTGCATTGCATCCTCCGCCCGACTGATCAGTCGTGGAACAATTGACCACGGGGCAGAAGGAACGCAGCTTGTAACTTTTTTGAGCAGCACAATCCGTAGGATTTCGCTGCGCATGCTCTCTCTGGCTCCCTGCACACGTAACCAGGATACACATCGGGTTACCAAGCAATGCGCTTTGCCTAGTTACCCGATATTTACCCTGGTTATGTGAGCAAGGAGCCAGCGCTAAGCAGTGTATGCTGGTAACCAAGGTAAATATCGAGTAACCAAGCAAAGTGCTTTGCTTAGTTTTTACCCGATATTTACCCTGGCTACGTGTGCAGGGAGCCCGACACTTCCCCGCTCTGCTCCGCCCTCTCCCGCACTCCGTATGTACACACACACACACCTGTCCCCAGCCATGCAGACCGCGGCACTAACGTCCTCAGTGCCACGGCCCCGCTCAGCTCCACCCACCTCGCACTCCGCCCCCCCGCACACAACGGAGTCCGAAAATGAATTCTGTTCTTTGTCATCCGTTGTACAACGCATCAGTCACATGCGTCAAGCAACGCATGTGACTGATGCAAAACAACGGAAATGTGAACCTAGCCTTAAGGCTGCTTTACACCAGACAATCTATCGTGCGATAGATCGTCGGGGGTCACGGTTTTTGTGACGCACATCCGGCATCGCTGGCGATGCTGGCCTGTGTGACACCTCCTAGCGACGCAGTATCTCTCACAAATCGTGAGTCGGGTACTGCTCGCTAGGTTCCATAATATCGTTTAATTTACTTGTTCATCGTTTCCGAGGTAGGACACGTTGCTCCGTGTGACACCCCGGGAACGATGAACAGCAGCTCACCTGTGTCACGCGGCCGCCGGCTATGTGAAGGAAGGAGGTGGGCGGGATGTTTACGTCCCGCTCATCTCCGCCCCTCCGCTTCCATTGGCCGGTGGCCGTGTGACTTCGCTGTGACGCCGAACGTCCCTCCCACTCCAGGAAGTGGACGTTCACCGCCCACAGCGAGGTCGCACGAGAGGTAAGTATGTGTGACGGGGGTTACTGACTTTGTGCGACACGGGCAGCGATTTGCCCGTGACGCAAAAAGGACGGGGGTGGGTACGATCGATTGTGAAATCGCACAATCGGTCGTACCATGTAAAGCAGCCTTTAGAGTAATAAAGATATTGATGATATTCCTTACATTGTTAAATTATTACTTGAGTTGGTTTATAATGTAGGTGTATGTATATCCTTCAATTGAAAAGCAGTTTTCCCATGTGAAGAGGTTTTCAGTTGGAGAAAATTGATGGGAGTAGTCTGGTCACTAGAGTTGAGCGCAGTTTGAGGTTCTCCAGTTCGCGGCTCGAGTGATTTTGGGGGCTGTTCTAGATCGAACTAGAACTCGAGCTTTTTGCTAAAGCTCGATAGTTCTAGATACGTTCGAGAACGGTTCTAGCAGCAAAAAGGCAAGCTAATTACTAGCTGGCTTTCCGCTGTAATAGTGTAAGTCACTCTGTGACTCACACTATTATGAAATTTCAGTGTATAGTGTGCGGGAACAGCGCATTCAGATCACTGCTGTTTGGATAATGGCGATCGCCATTTTTTTTTTTTTTTCCTTGTCTTCCTTCCCTAAGCGCGCGCGTGTAGTGGGGCGGGCCAGCATGTCAGCCAATCCCAGACACACACACAGCTAAGTGGACTTTTAGCCAGAGAAGCAACGGCATGTGTGATAGGATGTCCATGTCACATGTCCATGCATTATAAAAACGGACATTTTCCTCCAGCACGCCATTATCTGCCTTCTGCGTCTTGGTATCAGTCACCGCTGGCGTAGCTCCTGTCTCCGATACTGCTGTGTACGCTCTATACACAGCGCTATACAGAATAGGGATAGAAGTTTCTATTAGTCCTTTTAAGGGCTAATACCGACAGGGTCAGAGCCATAGGTGACAGTCAGGGCCGTGAAAACAGATTTTAACAGCTACACAAGATGACAGCGTCTGTGTAGCTAAGGTCAGGGATTTCCTCGCTGCATTTCCCCATTAGGAGGGATAGAAAGGGAGGCTTTCTTTCCACTACCCAGACCCACAACCCTGCCACTGTATCCTCCTGCCCTTTGCACACTCAAACTCATTGTTACTAAGCCATTATACTAGCAAACACTGAGGAAACTTAGTGGCATCCTAAACGTGGCTGTTGGACTTCTCTATTGTCCCACTAGTGCAAAGATATTTGCAGCACGTCTGCCTGCATTGCACACTCAAACTCATTGTTACTAAGCCATTATACTAGCAAACACTGAGGAAACTTAGTGGCATCCTAAAAGTGGCTGTTGGACTTCTGTATTGTCCCACTAGTGCAAAGATATTTGCAGCACATCTGCCTGCATTGCACACTCAAACTCATTGTTACTAAGCCATTATACTAGCAAACCCTGAGGAAACTTAGTGACATCCTAAACGTGGCTGTTGGACTTCCCTATTGTCCCACTAGTGCAAAGATATTTGCAGCACGTCTGCCTGCATTGCACACTCAAACTCATTGTTACTAAGCCATTATACTAGCAAACACTGAGGAGACTTAGTGGCATCCTAAAAGTGGCTGTTGGACTTCATTAGTGTCCCACTGGTGCCAAGCTATTTCTAGCACCTCTGCATGACACCCTCCTGCTCTGTTTTTAATAAGCTATAATGATAGCAAAAAATGCTGCCATTTAGTGGCATAGAAGAAGTGGCTGTTGTACTCCATTAGTGCCCCACTAGTGCAAATCTATGTGCAGCACCTCTGCATATAACAGAGAGTAGAGGAGAGATGGTGTTTACTTGCCGCGCCAACAGGATCACTTAGACAGATGTATAGATCAATGTCACTTTTATTTTCATATAGGTCGACGCGTTTCTGGAGCTTCTGCCCCCTTCATCAGGACCATCAGATACCAAATAACATCAAATCTGCCCCACTGGGACGATACAAGCAATATATAATTACATTGACGTCATTCGACCATCCCTCAAAAGAAAAAAACCGGCGGGAACCGGTGCCACGTTGTCAAATGTGACGTACTCTATATCATCATTAAAAAACATGCAGAAAACAAAACACATATAAAACAGAAAATAAATTGTGATAATACAGAACCTTATACAGTAGGACAAAATGCAAAATAAATGAATAAGAACAATTGCACATGTAATACAAACATCCCAGTGTAATAAAAATGTGCCCAAAAATTTCTTTACCCTTTCAGTATTTAATCATATGCGTATGACAGCATAATCCCGTGTTATATATATGTGAATCGACCATGTGTAACCAAGTGTCAACGAAGAGAAACGAACTCTCCTTCTTGTGCGTGCTGATAGAGTGAATGTGTGCATCTATACTCGGCATATATCATTGCCGCCACTATGGAAGTGTGTATCACTAGTCCCGTGAAAATGTATCAAAAGACAACTAAGGACATTAACCCGCATTGTACGCGGGCCCCATCAGGAAGCCGCTACCCAATAATGAACTCAAAAGAAGTTCATCAAAGAGCCGAAGCGAGCAACCCGTGGGACGGTGCTTTCTAGGAAAAACCAGGTAGAGACCGCTTCTGACCGATGAACTCAGCCTGCAGTTCACCAAAGGACAGAAGCGTGGGAACAGCCGATAAGCGCATGCGCCAAGGTATGGATCCAAAGTCCAAAAGTTCAATGAAGGGCAGGAGCGTGGGAACCAAACAGGAGCGCCTGCGCCACACATAAAGACACCGAAAAAACTTGTGAAATAAGTCTATAATGACAAATAAATAGTGCACAGTGATAATTATGGAAACTATAATCCAGTCCTAGTATAAATAAACAAATATTGAAAATGGTATAAGACCCAAGAGATCCAGAATAGAACCCCATATAGCAATAATGCAACCTAACTGAAAAAACATCCATATAGACAAGCGGGGCATCAATCAAGGACACCAACCAGTATTGTGATGTGAAAAGAGTGTAGTACAATATACTATCAATTGTCCATCAAATATCACTATGTTCCCACACCCTGGCCAGTATGTAGAACAATATATAACTACCTAATAAAACAATGAGTATACATGTATATGTATGTGTATGTATATGTATAACCAAAAAGAGGGAAAAAAAATAACGTGTACAAAACCAGATATTAATAGAAACACACAAATACTAAAATCTGAAAAATTATATAAACCACATAAAAAAATATATATATAATAAATATATTATATACATATATAAAAGACCTATTTATAAAAGACCTATTTATAAAAAATGAATTTATTAAAAAGTATAAAAATACATAAAAACACGGTGAGTCCATAAAGGAGGTGCTAAAACCCATACTAATTAAATAAATCAGTGACCTCATTTAGACCATGTGGTTTTAGAGTATTTAACTTGTATATCCAATAAGTTTCTTTCTTATTTAAAATCTCCAACCTATTGGGAGTATATGGGGGTATTTGTTCGATAGGGGTCACATTAAGTCTGATTTTTTTATCATGATAAATAGTCGTGTGTCGGGAAAGTCCATGTGTGGCGCCCCTGACCTGGTCAGGCACCACTGAGTACTGCACCCATGCTGGGGACAGTACAATACAGGTAATCCAGAAGGCTGACCGGGGTGTGGAACACAGGCGCATAGTGATCAGGTCTCACACATGTACCCATGAGAGGACCCCTGGGGATCCCAGGAGGGGGAAAAGCCTTCACCTTCACTGGAATAGTGGAGGGGGCCAAAAGCCTCCATCTCCTCTCAAGGGGTGTGGTAAGAGAGTCTGGTTGCTAGGTGGCGTAGGCAGGCACAAAAGGGAAAAGAGAAGGAGGAGTAAACAGTCTAGAGTCTGCAGCAGAGTGTGGAGGAGTGAGGAGCAGGAAAGTGAAGCTCAGACAGGAGCAGGAGTGAAGGTCACAGATGTGAGCCGGTTCAGAGCAGAGTCCAGGGAGCTCTGAGGAGAGCTGACCCCTTCCCCTGGGCTGCTGTAGTCTGACAGCGTCCGCGCAGTGGCTACCGACGGGGGAGAACGGTCAACTAGGAGTGCTACCCGAAACCCATCTCAGCTAGAGAGAAGAGCACGGAGTGGGAAGTAAGGAGACTGCTGGAGAGTACCAGGCCCAAACGGGCGGCAGATCCCGAAGCGGAGATAGATCCAGCTTTCTTTTGCTAAACCTGCCGGTGTGGGGCTCTCAAAGCCCACGCCACAACACTACAAAAGCCGCAGCCACGTAGCCACAGTTAGGGCCCATAGGTCACAGGAGGCAAGCAGCTGGAGTGGCCTGGTCCAGGCGACAAGCACACGGCAAACGAAGGGGAGAGAGGCTTCAGCATCTTCCCTGGGTGACCCCCATAGGGACTCAAAGTCGGGGTTACCCCAAACCACCAAGGGCTAAGGAAGGCGAGTTAGTAGTCACCCTCACAAGTCAGCCTGAAGGATACCTGGTTCCCGCATGGTTCATCCCAGCTACGCCCGGGTTACTCATCCTGCCACCTGAAGTGAGTAAAAACCCTGAAAGACATTCTGCCTGTGTGGAGTTATTCTGCGCCTTGTGGTTCTACGCACCTACACAGGGCCCTGGGGCTTGCCTCACTCTCAGGAGGCTATTCCAACTAACTGCACTCACCATCAGCCCCAGGCGTCCCTCAACCTGCAGTGGCGGTCCCTACTGGCCGCAATACTGAGAGTGGCGTCACGACAAGAAGAAGATCTCCTACCTGTGACAAGATCCAGCCGAGTGGAGTCCCTGAAGGTAATGCACCGACACTACACCTGCGGGGCTTCACATCTGGCGTCACGAACAGGATAAGGACTAGACCTGTTCAGACAGGTGACCATGTGCCTGGGCGGTCCGCTTGGAAAATTGGAAGCGCCGCCATATTGCCACCATGAAAAGCGCGCCGAAAAACAACAGCAGCCCGCGCTGGGAGAAGTTACCGCCCACGAAGAGGTGTGGCTACCCAGAGATCCCCTGCGGAGTTCTGACCTCGCTTGTGAAGAGAGCGGAAGCGTCCAGAGACGTCGGGACAGAAAGGGAGCCAGAAGCCTGCTGCTGGGAGAGGAGCTGCTGAAAGAGGCAGAGCGGAAACTGAACAGCTTGCTACTAGAGGCAACGGCGAGTCCACTGCTGGGAAATCGTGCAGAAGAGGGCGCAGAAGAAATGGCGTCTGACCGCAGAAACCCAGAACCGGGCTCCGCTGCCTGGTGGTATCGGGAGCTGGCCCAGTTCTGCGACCGACTGGAGACCCGGGTGGTGGAGCAGATCAGGGAAGAACGCATGGAACTTCTGGAGATGGCTGCCGCGGTTCAGGCCTATGAGAGGGGAACCGCACGACGAGTGCCAGACCGGACGGCGACGACTCAGACCCCGATGCTGCCACCGATGGGTGAGTCCAGTATTACCCCTGCCGGCCCGGATGCCCCGACCCCTGCTGCCACGCCCGCGGTCCCTGAAGAGGCGCCCGGCGCGGCGACGCTGAGCCAGGCCGCAGCCACGCCAGGTGCGGCCCGCCAAGCCCAGGCCGCCGCAGCGATGCCCTGCTCGGCCCGCCAAGACCCGGCCGCCGCAGCGATGCCCTGCTCGGCCCGCCAAGACCCGGCCGCCGCAGCGATGCCCTGCTCGGCCCGCCAAGCCCCGGCCGCCGCAGCGATGCCCTGCTCGGCCCGCCAAGCCCCGGCCGCCGCAGCGATGCCCTGCTCGGCCCACCAAGACCCGGTCCCTGCAGCGACGCCCAGCCCAGCCTGCACAGATCCCATCGCAGCTGCGACGCCGATCCAGGCCGCCGCCATACAGGGCGCGGCCCGCCAAGACCAGGCCGCCGCCATACAGGGCGCGGCCCGCCAAGACCAGGCCGCCGCCATACAGGGCGCGGCCCGCCAAGACCAGGCCGCCGCCATACAGGGCGCGGCCCGCCAAGACCAGGCCGCCGCCATACAGGGCGCGGCCCGCCAAGACCAGGCCGCCACCATGCCAGGCGCGGCCCGCCAAGAGATTGCATCACCATTTACCCCGGCCTGCAAGGCCAGAGCAGACACCGCTCCCCAGTCCAAAGAGGTCCCTGCTGGAAAGCCCACGCTGGGGGAGGACCCCGCATACTGGCAGCTAAAGGCTGACATGGAAGCCAAGTTTCCACAATGGTTGGTGGACCGGTACATGCTCCCTCCACATACCCCCAAGAGGATTCCAGCAACCCCTGCAGCAACCACGCCAAAGAGTCCCCCGCCTGGGCCTGCTGAAGAAAGCCCATCCCCAGCACTGCCATCAAAGGAGTGCCAAGAAGAACTAAGGGGGAGAGGAGGCCAGGAAACTGAGGAGCTGACTCAGGAGCCATCAGCAGCGGATCCATGCCCCGAGCCAGAGATGCTGCCGTATTCCCGCTGGGACGAGGAAGACCTGACACCTCCTGCTGAAGAAGACCTGCCCAACCGCCCTACCTGGGAGCTTGTAAGCTGCACTTCGCAGAATCTAGCCTGCAAGACACAGCGCCGCAGCAGAACCCAGTTTTCCCCTGCACCGCCATCCCCAGAGCAGAGAGATGACATCACGGCCAGAGACCTACAAGAAAAAAGGTTCCTGAGAAGAGCCAAAGCACAGGTCCGAGGACCCCTTTGCAGAGGAGTAGTGGAGGACTTCAGCCTCAAGTCAGAATACGGGTTCATCGTAGCACCTGGTATCAAAGAAGGCATTTTTGTCAATAGGAGAGACGTCAGAGCTAATCTGCCCAGAGGACACCCTGGCAGAAACTTAAAAATGGGAGACTCCGTACAGTTTACCCTGCATCAAGGCGAAAGAGGGTGGTATGCGCTAGATGTAGTACCATGTCCCAAAGAAGAAAGGGAAGACAGTAATAAAGAAAGAAAAGACCAAAGACCTAATGATGAGACCACTACAGATGAGGAAAGAGATCAAGAAACCAACAGGTGCCGCAGCCCTACAGGCCCAAGCCCTGGTGAAGAGGAGTCTGCATAAGTTCAAGTAAAGTACAGCAAGTTTTGACCAGTTGGAAAGTTTGTTTTGCAACGTTTTAAAGTTCAAGTATGTGCCCACATAAACTTGTGTGAGAAAACCATAAACCTTAAGGCTATGAACTGGCTATAGCCACAAACTCTCGCAGTGTAAATAGTTACACCAGAGGGCACCACCACCACCAGAGTCAGCCTGTTTAGGGGCTTGGCTCGTCTGCAACCAGGAGGAGCCCGTCCGTATATAGGGCCTTGGCTCACCTGCGACCAGAGAGCATGCCTGTTTATGGGGCCTGGCTCTCCACCACAAAGAGGGTACCTGGTCAGCACCAACTGTGGAGGCCGCCTCTGCGTCCTGCCAGAAGAGGCTGAAGGCGCGGATCCACCAGGCCAGGTATACCCTGAAACCACCAGCCCATGAAAGCCGCCTCTACATCCTGCCAGAAGTGGCTGAAGCCGCGGCCAACGTGAGAGGGTTTTGGGTGGGTTAACGGACTTGTGGGTGGAGGGTGGTGATGTATGGTACCTGGTGCTTTTAAAATGTTTTACATGTTTTAATGTTTTATGCATTTTTAAAATGTTGTCTTGCAGCCCGAGGACGTGCTGGTGATAACTAAGGGGGAATGTGGCGCCCCTGACCTGGTCAGGCACCACTGAGTACTGCACCCATGCTGGGGACAGTACAATACAGGTAATCCAGAAGGCTGACCGGGGTGTGGAACACAGGCGCATAGTGATCAGGTCTCACACATGTACCCATGAGAGGACCCCTGGGGATCCCAGGAGGGGGAAAAGCCTTCACCTTCACTGGAATAGTGGAGGGGGCCAAAAGCCTCCATCTCCTCTCAAGGGGTGTGGTAAGAGAGTCTGGTTGCTAGGTGGCGTAGGCAGGCACAAAAGGGAAAAGAGAAGGAGGAGTAAACAGTCTAGAGTCTGCAGCAGAGTGTGGAGGAGTGAGGAGCAGGAAAGTGAAGCTCAGACAGGAGCAGGAGTGAAGGTCACAGATGTGAGCCGGTTCAGAGCAGAGTCCAGGGAGCTCTGAGGAGAGCTGACCCCTTCCCCTGGGCTGCTGTAGTCTGACAGCGTCCGCGCAGTGGCTACCGACGGGGGAGAACGGTCAACTAGGAGTGCTACCCGAAACCCATCTCAGCTAGAGAGAAGAGCACGGAGTGGGAAGTAAGGAGACTGCTGGAGAGTACCAGGCCCAAACGGGCGGCAGATCCCGAAGCGGAGATAGATCCAGCTTTCTTTTGCTAAACCTGCCGGTGTGGGGCTCTCAAAGCCCACGCCACAACACTACAAAAGCCGCAGCCACGTAGCCACAGTTAGGGCCCATAGGTCACAGGAGGCAAGCAGCTGGAGTGGCCTGGTCCAGGCGACAAGCACACGGCAAACGAAGGGGAGAGAGGCTTCAGCATCTTCCCTGGGTGACCCCCATAGGGACTCAAAGTCGGGGTTACCCCAAACCACCAAGGGCTAAGGAAGGCGAGTTAGTAGTCACCCTCACAAGTCAGCCTGAAGGATACCTGGTTCCCGCATGGTTCATCCCAGCTACACCCGGGTTACTCATCCTGCCACCTGAAGTGAGTAAAAACCCTGAAAGACATTCTGCCTGTGTGGAGTTATTCTGCGCCTTGTGGTTCTACGCACCTACACAGGGCCCTGGGGCTTGCCTCACTCTCAGGAGGCTATTCCAACTAACTGCACTCACCATCAGCCCCAGGCGTCCCTCAACCTGCAGTGGCGGTCCCTACTGGCCGCAATACTGAGAGTGGCGTCACGACAAGAAGAAGATCTCCTACCTGTGACAAGATCCAGCCGAGTGGAGTCCCTGAAGGTAATGCACCGACACTACACCTGCGGGGCTTCACACATGCATCATGTATCCCACCTTGATATTATGTCTGTGGGAGTTAATTCTATTATGCAGAGCCTGAATGGTTTTCCCTATATATCGTTTATTACAATCACATTCAATCAAATAAATAACGTAGTCTGATTGGCATGTTAAATGTCCTCGTATCACAAATTCCCCCATATCAGGAACAGATCCAAAGGCAACTCTTCCATTCTGGATGGATTTACAACACAAGCAATTCTTAGTGAGACATCTGTATGCCCCCATAGGCTTATTCGTCTCTGTCCTGTTGGGGGGACCCCTTAGTCTACTAGGGGCCAGCTGATTTTTCAGGTTGGTGGCCCTGCGAAAGGTGACACCAGGTTGGGAAGGAAGGACTCCCTTAAGATATGTGTCATTTTTCAAAATGGACCAATGTTTCCTTAATATTCCCTTAATAGCTTCTCCATCACAGCTATAGGTGGTTAGGAAATTGGAGGTAAAGCCATTATTTGATGCTGACCTCTCAGCCATCATGTCACCTAGGGGCGAATAGTCTTTTTGTTCCTGATGTCTCACATCTTGGTACGCTTTCCTAATGACCATTGGGGGATAATTTTTATCTAGGAATCTTTCTTTCAGTATTCCCGCCTGGTCTTTGAAGTCTTTATCCAACGTGCAGTTCCTCCTGATCCTTTGGTACTGATTTTTGGGGATATTAATCAGCCATTTTTTATAATGGTTACTATCAAAATTGATGTAGCCATTGCTGTCTACCTTCTTAAAGAAGGTTTTTGTAAGGAGGGAGTTACCAGTATGAGAAATGGTAAGGTCTAAAAAATCGATGGATATTTGGTTAACTGTAGGAGAGAATATTAAACCCCAGGTATTTTTCTCTATCTCTTCCAGGAATCCTAAATAGTTATTTTCGACATTATCCCAGATAATGAACAAGTCATCTATATATCTTTTGTAAACCACTACATGCTTAAAAAATTTTGAGGAATAAATATATTTCATCTCAAAAAGTCCCATTACTAAGTTAGCAAACGTAGGAGCTGCCCTGGAGCCCATGGCTACGCCACAACATTGATGATATATTTGTTCTTGGAACATAAAAAAGTTATTTTTAGAAATGAATTCCATACTATCAGAAAGGAATTTTTTCTGCTCTATTGGTAGTCGGTCATCCACTTCTAGATATTGTTTGAAACATTCGAGTCCTAGATCGTGTGAAATGTTTGTATACAGGGAAGCGATGTCAAGGGTCAAGAAAAGAAACGAATCCTTCCATGTTACATCCTTCAGAACACTAATAAGGTGAGGAGAATCTCTCAGAAAGCTTCTAAGATTCATAACATGCGTCCTCATAATTGAGTCAACATAGGCAGCAAGATTCTCAGTAAGTGACCCAATTCCTGAGATAATAGGTCTCCCAGGAGGGTCAACTAAACATTTGTGGATTTTGGGGAGATGGTAATAGAATGCCATTTTTGGATTCCTAATATCCAAAAATTTATATTCATCTTTATTCAAGATCCCTGATTCAAATGCCTTCTTGACTAACGTCCGATAATTACCAATGGAATCATGATAAACAGGCAATTCAACTATCTCGTAGTGTGTCCTATTGGACAACAATCTCAGAGCCTCATGGATATAACTGTCCCTATCTTGCAAAACAATGCCTCCCCCTTTATCGGCATTGCGAATAACCAAATTGGAATTATTTTTTAAGGAAACCAAAGCCATTTTCTCATCCCTGGATAGATTAGCCCTAGGAGGGTTTCTATTCTTCTGGAGTATCTTAAAATCCTCTAACACCAAATCATTGAAGGTTTTGATGTGGTGACCAATGTTATGTAGTGGATAAAAACTCGATTTTAGCTTATAATTAGTATGAAAAAACTCATCCTCAATACTCTCTGTACTAGCAGGTACTGACTTATTGATTTGGAAATGTCTAGTCAGTGTAAGCTTTCTGATGAATTTCTGAAAATCCAGAAACAATTCAAAGTCATCAGAGGACTTAGTGGGGCAGAAAGAGAGTCCTTTCTTTAGGACCTTCAGCTCATGTTTGGAAAGATTATAGCTAGACAGGTTAAATATACCAGACATGTCATCATTTAACAGACTCCCCTTTTCTCTTTTTTGCTTGAGCCTACGACCTGCTCTGGTCCCTCTGAAGTGTTTTTTCTTTTCCCTCCTCTTGGTGTTAAAAAATTCGTTATGGGAACCTGTGAGTTCCTGGCCAAAGGTAAAAAAGGCACCACTACATTATTTTTATGTGTGTTGTCAATAACAATGGTACCCTCCCCAGAGCAACCAGGTTCAGTCAAGGAGGACATTGAACCGGGATTAGCCTCAAGGCTCTCAGTAGAGGTAGGTAAAGGTATGTAATCATCATGTACAGATACATCCAAAAGGTCAATAAAATCATTGTCTGGGTGACCATCAACCACAGGGGGGGTGAAATTTGTATCCAAAAAGGATAGAGAGTCTCTATTTTTTCGAATCCTCTCAATCTGTGACCTCAAGGATTCAAGTTGTAGCCTTGTATCCTCAAAATCAACAGATCTTCTGGGTGAAGGTACTCTCAGGGCAAGAGGTTCAATCGGACCAGTCTCAATAGGTAACACAGATAGGGGTAATGCAACAGAGGTGGACTCAGCACCACCAATATCCATAGAAGTAATCTCTGCCCCAGAAACTGTAGTAGAGGCAGCTGAAAAAACAACATCCGTGCCCCCATTCAACGGAGGCTCAAGGGGTAAATTATCCACTCGTGTCGGAGCCACAGGTGCCCTAAGGGAACCCGTCCTGGGCACAGTATTGTGGTTAACATAAGTATTATCTCTCCTATCACGGGAGCCAGTACTGTTTCTATGGTATCTGCTATTAAAAAAATTCCTGTGACCACTACGGGATCTAGGTCTACGTATGGGAGGGTCCCTAGTGGTCACCACAGTACTTCCCTCCTGCGTTTTTTTGGGGACCATGTCAGTCCTATCCCTTTGTAATTTTTTGGACTTTCGAAAGATAGTGTCCTGTTCAAGCTGACACTTGTAAATAGGTCTTTTATATATGTATATAATATATTTATTATATATATATTTTTTTATGTGGTTTTAGACTGTTTATATAATTTTTCAGATTTTAGTATTTGTGTGTTTCTATTAATATCTGGTTTTGTACACGTTATTTTTTTTCCCTCTTTTTGGTTATACATACACATACATATACATGTATACTCATTGTTTTATTAGGTAGTTATATATTGTTCTACATACTGGCCAGGGTGTGGGAACATAGTGATATTTGATGGACAATTGATAGTATATTGTACTACACTCTTTTCACATCACAATACTGGTTGGTGTCCTTGATTGATGCCCCGCTTGTCTATATGGATGTTTTTTCAGTTAGGTTGCATTATTGCTATATGGGGTTCTATTCTGGATCTCTTGGGTCTTATACCATTTTCAATATTTGTTTATTTATACTAGGACTGGATTATAGTTTCCATAATTATCACTGTGCACTATTTATTTGTCATTATAGACTTATTTCACAAGTTTTTTCGGTGTCTTTATGTGTGGCGCAGGCGCTCCTGTTTGGTTCCCACGCTCCTGCCCTTCATTGAACTTTTGGACTTTGGATCCATACCTTGGCGCATGCGCTTATCGGCTGTTCCCACGCTTCTGTCCTTTGGTGAACTGCAGGCTGAGTTCATCGGTCAGAAGCGGTCTCTACCTGGTTTTTCCTAGAAAGCACCGTCCCACGGGTTGCTCGCTTCGGCTCTTTGATGAACTTCTTTTGAGTTCATTATTGGGTAGCGGCTTCCTGATGGGGCCCGCGTACAATGCGGGTTAATGTCCTTAGTTGTCTTTTGATACATTTTCACGGGACTAGTGATACACACTTCCATAGTGGCGGCAATGATATATGCCGAGTATAGATGCACACATTCACTCTATCAGCACGCACAAGAAGGAGAGTTCGTTTCTCTTCGTTGACACTTGGTTACACATGGTCGATTCACATATATATAACACGGGGTTATGCTGTCATACGCATATGATTAAATACTGAAAGGGTAAAGAAATTTTTGGGCACATTTTTATTACACTGGGATGTTTGTATTACATGTGCAATTGTTCTTATTCATTTATTTTGCATTTTGTCCTACTGTATAAGGTTCTGTATTATCACAATTTATTTTCTGTTTTATATGTGTTTTGTTTTCTGCATGTTTTTTAATGATGATATAGAGTACGTCACATTTGACAACGTGGCACCGGTTCCCGCCGGTTTTTTTCTTTTGAGGGATGGTCGAATGACGTCAATGTAATTATATATTGCTTGTATCGTCCCAGTGGGGCAGATTTGATGTTATTTGGTATCTGATGGTCCTGATGAAGGGGGCAGAAGCTCCAGAAACGCGTCGACCTATATGAAAATAAAAGTGACATTGATCTATACATCTGTCTAAGTGATCCTGTTGGCGCGGCAAGTAAACACCATCTCTCCTCTACTCTCTGTTATCTGCTGTTTGGTGGCTGCAGCCGTGGATCGATATCACATGCTGTTATAGTAGTTGTGACTCTCACAACTACATCTGGTGAGTGTGACTCCCCCCTCCCCTCACTATATTTTCTGGGGTAAGACCCTATTTGCGCTTTCTTTCCACAGCCTCTTCTCAGCACCTCTGCATGACACCCTCCTGCTCTGTTTTTAATAAGCAAAAAATGCTGCCATTTAGTGGCATACAAGAACTGGCTGTGGTACACCATTAGTGTCCCACTCGTGCAAATCTATGTGCAGCACCTCTGCATGACACCCTCCTGCTCTGTTTTTAATAAGCTATAATGATAGCAAAAAATGCTGCCATTTAGTGGCATACAAGAAGTGGCTGTTGTACTCCATTAGTGCCCCACTGGTGCAAATCTATGTGCAGCACCTCTGCATGACACCCTCCTGCTCTGTTTTTAATAAGCTATAATGATAGCAAAAAATGCTGCCATTTAGTGGCATACAAGAACTGGCTGTTGTATTCCATTATTGTCCCACTGGTGCCAAGCTATTTCTAGCACCTCTGCATGACACCCTCATGCTCTGTTTTTGATAAGCTATAATGATAGCAAAAAATGCTGCCATTTAGTGGCATCCTAAACGTGGCTGTTGGACTTCTGTATTGTCCCAGTAGTGCAAAGATATTTGCAGCACGTCTTGCTGCATTGCACACTCAAACTCATTGTTACTAAGCCATTATAATACCAAAGACTGAGTAAACTTAGTGGCATCCTAAAAGTGGCTGTTGGACTTCATTAGTGTCCCACTGGTGCCAAGCTATTTCTAGCACCTCTGCATGACACTCTCCTGCTCTGTTTTTAATAAGCTATAATGATAGCAAAAATGCTGCCATTTAGTGGCATACAAGAACTGGCTGTTGTACTCCATTAGTGCCCCTCTGGTGCAAATCTATGTGCAGCACCTCTGCATGACACCCTCATGCACATTTTGCTACGCTAATTTTATAGCAAACTCAGGGAATTCCTTGCTGCATTTGATCATTCGGAGGGATAGAAAGTGAGGTTTCTTTACTGTCCTGGTACCCACAGAACACGGCCACTGTACCCACCTGTCCACTTTTGCCACGCTATTTAATTTGCCCAAAGAGCTGACTCTTTTTCTGCCTTCCTAAAATTGTCTGTAATACTAAGTTAGTGTTCCTTTGCTGCCAAGCAAGGTACAACACATGTGCATTCTACACTCCTTTCCATTTCTGGAATGCAATTATTAACTGCAGGTAGTCCAGCCAATCTGTGACGAAGGTGCAGGTGTGGATATAATGTAACCTGCATCCAATGTTGGTTTTCTCGATGTCTGACAGCTTAACAATACCATCTGTTTCCACTTCCAAAACAAGTGATGACCTGTCAATCACACTCCCTGTTGCGTGTAAAGGGGTGGAAGTTCAGTGTGAAAAACCATGTGAGACTGCTGTCCCCACAGTCACATAGGATGAAGAGCACGCAGATGCACTTGATGGGGCAGGCGGTGGTTGCACAGGCACGCTAGGCCGCATTGTAGCACAGTGAAATTCACATTGCGACTTATGCTTCATTTTAAGTCGTGTACAGGGTGGGCTCCCCAGTATGCAGCAAAACCAGGCAACAGGAAAAGGACTCTAGGCAGTTGGGTTGATAAATGATTGTTTAACTTATAAGAACAATTTACATAACATACAATTTAAATAATTGAACAATCTATTCTGTTGCCTACTACCTGCTAATCCCTCTGCGTAGCAGTAATTGTGTGTTTGTGCGTGTGTGTGTGTGTGTGTGTGTGCGAACACGACTTACCAGTGGCGCATCACAAGAGCTTCCCAGTTATCTACATAAACATAGACAAAACACATTACCCCCCTGAATACCCTTGTTAGCTGAAGCCTCACAGATAAGGCAGATGATAACAGTGTGAATGCAAACCACACAGCTCTGCAACACAGTCATGGAAATCTTGAAAATCAACAGTCAATGCAAACATGTGTCGCTGTCACTCTATGAATTAAACTGTACGTGACAATTTGACAGTGCAGAGGCAGCAAGTCTTATTGTCTATAAATAGTCGGCCTACCCAGAACAGATATGTGTTTTGCTAATAAAACAAAGTGTTGCGTGCCCGCATTATCTGGGCACAGCCTACCGTACCCGGGTACTGTGATGTCCAGTTGCCAGAAATACAGACTTTACGCTCCTCTCACGGTAAGCAGTATAGACAGCACCATAAGAATGTTGGTCTGTGGCACAGGATGCTGCTCACTGGCGTTACGGTACTCCTCACCAAACTCCAAAATGACTCCCCTCACAATTGAACGAAGTGTTTCCGCGGTGGCTCCTTGCTGTAACACACACCTTTAGCTTTTCCTTCTGTTCATAGACAGCGTCTCCAAGTCCACACTCGAAGAGCAATTTCTCCTCCACGTCTAAGTGTGGAGAGGCAGCTAGTGCGCATGCGTGTGCCGATTTACCCCAGCCGCAGCCTAACTACAGTGTTTCGCCTAGTGAGTATGCTCAGCCTGACTGTGCCATTCCTGAGGCTAAGTCTTCATTTCGGGATACATATAACAAGCTCCGGCACTCCTTAGAAGAAATAGCAAAAAAGTCTCTGGTGGTGCTGAATGCCACATCCACCAGGACACAGGCACGGTCCAATGCCGGCTACATGTCCACTATCCCTCTCCGGACGAATCTCCACGGTTTTTTAACCTGTTTAAGCCTGCAGCTGGCACGGTTGCCTAGTACCTAGAACATATGATTCTTCATCTGATATTATTGAAGACTTGCCACTGTGCCTTTCCACAGTATAATAAGTTCAGACATTCGATATAACAGGTACATTATGTATAGCCTTTGTTTAAGCATGTGTACGGCGGACATATTTAGAGGATACACAAACACACCAATATTTCCCTGCCACATAATATCCCTTATTGCTCGATTAGGAACATATGGGATTTACCCCTGACCAAGAACGACTGTGATTGTGACTTCAACCCTGATCATTCAGGCTACTTCTTTGGGCTTAATACCCTACATATAGAATTGAGTTTCCCCCTCCTCCTTTCTTTGCCCGCCAGCACATGCACAGAGTATAAACAGTATCTTGCCCCCAAGGTGTAAGACACGAGTCTCTTCCTATTGCTCATGAATAAACGTGATAAAACTACCTGGGTTACACAATCACAGTATCCTATCCTACTGTCAGACGCAACTGATGATTACGCTTATTGTCCGTTGGTGCATATTCATTTCTACAGTATTCTAGTCTGATAGATCCCTTGATAAAGGTCTGATGTAGACCGAAACGTTATATGGGACAGACTTCATTCTTGATTTAATAAAAAAACGCATTCAGCACCACCCGAGACTTTTTTGCTATTTCTTCTAAGGAGTGCCGGAGCTTGTTATATGTTTCTGAGATTTATTTTTCTCCAGAGCACCCGACTAGATAGTGAGCCAGGCTTATTTTTTCTATTATTCATTTCGGGATACAGCGCATGCTCCCACACTTAGTGCGAAAAGCCTCTTTGCACAGGTACTTGCATTTCGTGCCGGGTCTAAGTCCTGTTTTGTGCCTAGACACCATGCTAAAGCTGATAGTCTTTTTTCAGAGACTGTATTTCATGCTACTGAGCATGCTCAGGCACTTATTGCATCAGAGACTAGGTCCGGTAATGAACTCTTTGGCCCTGCCCCTGATGTGGGGGGCCCATATAGACCACAGGGCATCAGGTGTCCTGACGATGTGGCCAGGCCACTCCCAAATGGCTTGCAGAGGCCCGCCCCTATGACTTGTCACCTCATTATTGATGGTCAGATGATGACTGGTGAGGTGTTTGTGTCGTGGCAGCCATGAGCTCATTATTGAAGTTGCGGTTCCAAATAGGACGTTAGTTATGCCACTCATGACGTGTCACTCTGCTTTTGTCTCCAGGAGGTGCATTGTGGTCCACCCTGGTTTGGGGCGGTCCCAGGTTATAAAACGGACTGGAGCCAACAAGGAGGTGTGCAGTCTTCTATTATGCTCCGAAAGAGCACACCTCCATGTGTTGAACCCATTGCGGCTTTAGGCCAGAGGTAGGCAGGGATAGGGCGTCGATGCAGGCCGCCACCACAGTTGGTAACGCAGAACGGTTAAGACCAGCTCCTGTCCTACAAGTCCTACTTGTGCAGCCCAGTGGCATTAACAGGCCTGCTGCTGCTGATGAACCTGCTGTCCACAGGTGTGGCCCCAATGCACACGGTCAGCGTACTCAATGGCCCCTGTGATGTTAACAGGGAGTTCCTGGGCTGGGTGGGTGTGTGGACCCTGTGACGCTAACAGGGCTCCCAGTCTCCAGATCCGAGTGGCGTCTAACTCGGTTCAGGCTACTATTAGTTTCATAGCCACACAGCTCTGTATCCTCCACCTAACCTTCCAGTTGCCAACCTCTCCTTTTCCATCTGGGAGCACGGTGGACACTGACTGCTGATGGGGATATATACCTTTCTCTTTCTTTTCTTATTAATTTTCGTTATATAGCGGTAACATAGTATATACCAACTTATCCAAATCTGCCAGTCCCACCGTAACAGATGTTGTTTCTTCAGCAAATGTTACTTTTGCTTAACCACCAAACCCACGGACAAAAACTTTTTTCCCCTTTCCAACACACCTGTTCCCCTTTCCACCAGCATCTGTCCTTTTTCAACTCATTTTGTATATGACCAAAAGTGCAACTCTGCAGGGACACCGTACTCAATGCCATCTCAGCACAGCAGCCAGCCCTCGGTCCCTCAGATGTGGACAAGTAAAAGACCATTTCCTCCTATCCATGACAAAGCGTTGAGATTCACTCTGTGCAGCACTGGTGTTTAATGGAAAAGCAGATCTAAGATTGCGTACCACCTTCTGCAGATACTCCTGTATACGTGCGTCCCTTTCTATGGCAGGAATTATTTCGCTAAATTTTGTCTTCTACCAGGGATCTAACAGTGTGGCAACCCAGTAGTTAGCATTACTTTGAATTCGTACAATCCGAGGGTCATGTTGTAGGTAGTGCAGCAAGAAGGCGCTCATGTGTCTTGTGCATTCAGGAGGACCAAGTCCTTGGTGTGTTGGTGGCAGAGAGGTGAGAATCGTGCCTCCTTCCTCTGCCCTCTCCCCCCAACCTCGCACAACCGAAATGTGAGCAAGCTCTCACTCATCTGCTGAGTCTTCCATGCCCATCGCCAGTTCGTCCTCCATTTCTTCATGGGCTCCTGCACCTTCCTCAACACTTTTTGCTGATACTATGCGCCCTTGTTAATCCCTCTCCCCCACCATGACTGCCACCTAGGTGCCGCTGACCATCTGGACCTCGTAGATCTTGTTATCCCTTCCGCATATGACTCCTCCTGTACTTCCTCCCCTTCCTCTTGTCCCAACACCTGACTCCGAATAATGCTTACAGTGTGCTCCATCATGTAGATGACCAGAATTGTCACGCTAAGAATGGCATTGCCAGTGCTAAACATCTTCGTCGACATTTGTAAACTGTGTAGAAGGGTGCATAGGTCCTTGATCTGACACCACTCCAGCAGCGTGATCTGCGCCACCTCTGGATCAAGTTAGGCCAGGCTATATGTCATAACGTATTGCAGCAGGGTTCGGCGGTGCTGCCACAAATGCTGCAACATGTGCAGATTCAAATTCCTGCGTGTCGGCACATCGCATTTCAGGCGTTTAACCACCAGACCTAAAGACTTCTGGAGCGACGAAAGTTGTTGAGCTGCTGTGTGCGAACGATGGAAGTGAGCACATGGCGAGCGTACCCGCTGCACAAGGTCATGTAGGCCGGGATGGTGTTTTAATAATTGCTGGAGAATTAGATTCAACACGTGAGCCACACAAGGCACGTGTGTCACATTGTCACGGCGAAGGGCCGCACCCATGTTTGCATCATTGTCACACTCGGCCTTCCCTGGCTGCTGGTTGAGTGGAGACAACCATTGATGAAACTTGGTCTCCAGAGCTAACCGTCCACAACTTCTCAGAGGTGCGACTCACATTTCCCATACATTTCAAATTAAACATTTGACCGCATGATGGCATTGAGCTCTGCTGCCAGCATAGTAAGGAGGAGGTGTGTGGTTTTCCTTGTGCGCAGTTACTAGGAAGGGTGCCCTGACCACACAGGGTTTGGGCCGAGGTGAAGGACCCACACGAGGTTGAGGAGGCAGAAGCAGTGTATTAACTTCTATATACAGAGGAAGGTTTGATACAACTCGTGGGGACAGCAAGACTTGTTCAGCAGACCCTTCTCCATCTCTCCCCATAGTAACCCATTGCCCAGTCAGCGACATGTAACGCCCCTGTCCATGCTTACTGGGCCAAGTATCTGTGATGAAATGCACCCTGTCACACAGTTTCTCAAAGAAGCGGTGATGTTTGGTGCGACATGCTGGTGTAGCGCGTGCACGCCTTTGTTGGAGAAGGAGTGGCGCCTGGGCATCGGCTCTTGGGGCACTGCGATGGGCATAAGGTCTCGAAAATCCTCGGTTAAAAAGGTTGGAAAGGAAGCATTTTGGTAGCCAACAGTTTCCAGATGCTGAAAGTCAAGCTCTAAGCCATGTCATGCCCTTCTAAAAGCATTTAAAACACAGCAAGGGGACTCCAACCACAGTCTCCCTCGTTTCCACTAATTGGGCCACACACACCCCACTTGACTGGCATCAGTTGACCCCCATTTTCAAGATGAAAAAGATGCATTGCATGAAGCACTCTCAAAAATACGCATGCCTTTCACCTCCTCTGGCTGAGCCAGGGGAAGAAAAGTCCTCTGAGAGCCATGACTTGTTCATCTTGTTTCTTTTTTCAAAAGCTAGGGGACTCCAACCACAGTCTCCCTCGTTTCCACTAATTGGGCCACACACACCCCACTTGACTAGCATCAGTTGACCCCCATTTTCAAGATGAAAAGATGCTTTGCATGAAGCATTCAAAAATACGTGTGCCTTTCACCTCCCCTGGATGAGCCAGGGGAAGAAATGTCCTCTGAGAGCCATGACTTGTTCATCTTGGTTCTTTTTTCAAAAGCGAGGGGACTCCAACCACAGTCTCCCTCGTTTCCACTAATTGGGCCACACACACCCCACTTGACTGGCATCAGTTGACCCCCATTTTCAAGATGAAAAAGATACTTTGCATGAAGCTCTCTCAAAAATACGCGTGCCTTTCACCTCCCCTGGATGAGCCAGGGGAAGAAAAGTCCTCTGAGAGCCATGACTTGTTCATCTTGGTTCTTTTTTCAAAAGCGAGGGGACTCCAACCACAGTCTCCCTCGTTTCCACTAATTGGGCCACACACACCCCACTTGACTGGCATCAGTTGACCCCCATTTTCAAGATGAAAAAGATGCTTTGCATGAAGCACTCTCAAAAATACGCGTGCCTTTCGCCTCCCCTGGCTGAGCCAGGGGAAGAAAAGTCCTCTGAGAGCCATGACTTGTTCATCTTGGTGAACGTTAGTCTGTCCACATTGTCAGTGGACAGATGCGTGTGCTTAGCTGTCAGCACACCCCCAGCAGCACTGAGGACACGTTCCAAGAAAACGCTGGCTGCGGGACACAACAAGATCCCCAAGGCGTACATGTTGAGCTCAGGCAATTTATCCAGATTGGATGCCTAAAATGAGCAGGGCTCAAGTTGCACAGTAATGGCATGGACGTTCCCTTGCATATACCCATATCTGTGTCTCCTCCTCTTTTTCCTTGTCCAGCTCCTTTGTTTTCGCATGAGTATATGTCCTTGTCACTTTCCCATGTGTTTGTGTTGTGTTGTGAGTTGTTTGTCACCTTTTGGACACCTTTGAGGGTGTTTTCTAGGTGTTTTTATGTGTTTGTGATTGCCTGCCATTGTTTCCTATGCGGTTCGAGTTCGGTTCGTCGAACGTTCGCCGAACTGAACTCCAACGAGACCTCCGTTCGACGAACCGAACTCGAGCCGAACCACGGCCAGTTCGCTCATCTCTACTGGTCACATGTTTCTCCACCAGCAGCCATTTTGTGGACAGAAGATCTGTACAATTTGTGGGATAAGCTGCAGTAACGAGAGCAGGAGGAGAACCTGTCATACCTATGTAATGGAAACAAAGTTATGTGCCCAACACTTGTTCAAATAAATTAGACAACCACTTTAATCTTGACCAAATCCCTAAATACATTTGGTGAAATGCAGTTCCAGACTTCAAGGAGCCTCCACCAGAGTTCACTGTTGCCTGCAGACATTTAAGGGTGCTTTACACGCTGCAAGATCGCTAACGATATATCATCGGGGTCACGGTGTTTGTGACGCACATCCGGCTTCATTAGCGACATCGCAGCGTGTGACAACTAGGAGCGACGATCAACGATCACAAAAATGTCAAAAATCGTTGATCGTTGACACGTCACTCCTTTTCATAATATCGTTGGTGGTGAATGCCGCTGGTTGTTCATCGTTCCTGTGGCATCACACATCCCTGTGTGTGACACCGCAGGAATGACAAACATCATCCTACCTGCGTACACCGGCAATGAGGAAGGAAGTAGATGGGCGGGATATGCCGCCCGCTCATGTCCACCCCTCCGCTTCTATTGGATGGCTGCCGTGTAACGTCACTGTGACGTTGCACGAACCGCCCCCTTAGAAAGAAGGTGGTTCGCCGGCCACAGCGACGTCGCAGGGAAGGTAAGTCCGTGTGACGGGTGTAAGCGATGTTGTGCGCCACGGGCAGCGATTTGCCTGTGACGCACAACCGACAGGGGTGGGTACGCTGGCTAGCGATATCGATAGCGATATTGCAGCATGTAAAGTGCCTTTTAGTATTGTATTGTTCTTTTTGACAAATCAGTCTAGAACACCGGGAGATATATTTCCCCACCTCAGTTCCTATGTTTTCATGCATAGTATAATAGCTTGGCCTTGTTTCCACTTTGAAGATATAACGTCTAGTCACAGTTCTCCCATGAAGACCACTTTTACCCAGATGTCTATGAACAGTAGATGCATTGGGAAATATACCGCCAGTGCAGCTGCATCGGGTCCCAGAGGTTAAGGGGAGGGTCAATGTAGGGCAGTTAATAATGAGGGCAATCTGGCTTGTTGGTCAGATCCCGAGACTCAGGGGGGCCCATTCCCAGATTGCCCTCATCTATCATAAGTGCGCCGGTTAGGGAACGATCCTGCTGCTCCACTGAACAGTGCAGGCAGCGAAGCTGAAGGAGTTCATCCCCTGTGGCTAGAATGGAGTTGATTCTGTGAGGTGATGATGTCACTGGAAGAGGTGGGGCTTCTTCCTCCATTGCGAAGCTGATCCCATTATCCCAGTGCTCAGTGTTGTGCTGTGGCTGCTGATAATGATGATGCTGTGCAGAGGTCACACAGAAGACTGAGGGGCTCCACCAAGGAGCAAGGGGCTACAGGTGAGTAATGGGAGGTGGTGTTTCTTTTTTGGGGGCACAGGATAACTGGATATTCCTGTACCGCCCCAGCAGCAGTCGAACCGCTCGGATCCGGATGTCGCTATTCGTGGCTCGAGTGTAGCCGGACCTGGGGGCTCAGGGTCACTCTAAAATGTGATGGGGGGTTATTTATAGGGGAATTAGATAGCTTGTGACGCCACCCGTGGTGTGCGGTAATAGGGAGTACCGCCGCTGCCGTTGGAAGTACCCAAAGTGATGGAGTGGGGTAGCCAGATGACGTTACCCTCCACTGGTAGGGGAAGGCCCCGGAACTCTGGATGGTGGGGTGGATTGCAGGGGAGCGCAGGTTCGCTGATAGCAGGGGTTAATCAGGTACTCACTCAGAAGGAAACCAGATGCTGACAACGTGGTAAACCAAGTCTCTGGGTGCAGCTGCCCTCTTGGGGGAGCTTGTCCGGGTTCTGTCCCCTGCAGCACTGCCTGATGATCTGGAACCTGCCTCCGTGCACAGAATTTTAGTATTGTTCAAGTGGCCCGTTAGCTTGGAGCTGTCCGGGCCGCGCTCCCTGCTATGGATAGCAAAAGAGCTTACTCTCAGGGGCTCACGCTTGGGATTTCAGTGGGCTGCTTTGTTTGGAAAGCCCTATCCTCCTCGTTGCACTAGTGCCCCCAATCTCTGAGCTTCGTGGGTACCGTCCTTAAAGGTCCTATCCTCCACAGGGTAATTGCCGGGTTGCTTGAAGCCTCTCCCTGACCTAGGGTCCAGTACCCCGACGTGCGTTAGGCCCCAGCCCGGCTATTGTACTGCAGCTGCCGACCGTCCTCCTAGACTCAGCCAGGCACTCAGTCCCAATATCCCAGTCTCCGATTCCTTCGAGTCCAGACCACCATCTGCAACCCAATTTACTTCTCCCCTGGGAGCTCCAACTCCCAGCTTCCTCGAGCTCCTCACTGCTCGACGGCTACCACAGAACTGACTTGTCACCTCCCACCTCCCTGCCTGACTCCTAGGTTGGCGGCCCTATTCAAGCTTAGCAGCCCACTGGTGTGCCTGACAAGGTGTGGTGCGAGGTGTGATTAGGAGTTTTAGATGCTGGTGGAGGCGGGAAAAGGAGCAGTTGAGTTTTGGAGGTTGAAGTGAGAGGAGTAAAGTGGAGAGAACGGCAAGTGTCTGGGTTGGAGCCCAGGCACTGACAGTAAGGTTGGCAGACGGTGGTGGCCGTCTGCAGGAGTGGTGGATCAACGCAGAACCGTAGGACCGGGGTCGGGCGGTGGCCCGCCGGTACCGAACCGGGGAGCGAAGTGAAGCTAGCACACACAGGCAGGCCCATCGGACCCCGACTAGGCTTGGAGCCGTCGTAACAGTCAAATCCGAGTGTGACAGGACCCCAGGGGTTTCCTAACTACCCAAGTCCCGTCAGAAGGCAACCATCCACACCGTGAAGGTATACAGCCACCGCCACAGGCTAGAGACCCAAGGGCCAGCACCTGCGGGCAAAACGGGCTCCTCTGGCATCCATATGTCGCGGGCGGCGGGGCGCTGCACTCGCCAACGCTCGGGTCCGGCGCTGCTGCTGCTCGGTGGCTCAAGCGGTGGGCCGGATCCAGGGACTCGAGCTGCGTTCCTCGTCCGTGAGTGAAAAGGGGGGTGGTTTGGTTTGGGGATTTAGTCCGTGACGCCACCCACGGGTTGTGGTGAAGATGGGCACCACCGCTGCTGGTGACGGGGATCCCGGGAGCGATAGTAGGGAGCCGCTAGGATGTTGTTTCCCCCCTCCGTGGGTAGGGGTTAGTGGTCCCGGGGCCCGGTGGTGTGACGGGGAGGCAGGGTAGGTGAGGTGCAGGGTTGCAGGGACAGCGCGGCGCGGTGCCGGATGGCACGGGTGTACTCACTCAGCAAGAGATGCACAAAGTCTCCGGTAAACCAAATGGCTGGATGGACGGGTCCCGCAGCCGGCTGCAGTGTCTCTCCCAGGACAGGTGATGGCGGCTGTCTTTCCCTGCACCTTTGTGTACTGTCTTGACTACGATGGGTTCCCAACGGTAGTCCGCTCCCTGGTGTATGGATGCCGGAGGAGCCCGTTTTGCCCGCAGGCGCTGGCCCTTGGGTCTCTAGCCGTTGGCGGTGGCTGTATACCCTCACAGTGCAGATGATTGCCTTCTAACGGGTCTTTGGTTGTTAGGAAACCCGTGGGGTTCCTGTCACACTCTGATTTGACTGTTGACGGCGACTCCAAGCCTAGTCGGGGTTCGATGGCCCTGCCTGTGTGTGCTAGCTTCACTTCGCTCCCTAGTCGGTACCGGCGGGCTACCTCCCGACCCCGGTCCTACGGTTCCACGTTGATCCACCACTCCTGCAGACGGCCGTCACCGTCTGCCACCCTTGCTGTCAGTGCCTGGGCCACACACCCAGACACTTGCAGTTCTCTCCACTTTCACCTCCTAAACTCAACTAACTACCTTTTCCCGCCTCCAGGCCTGTGAACTCCTTGGTGGGCGGGGCCAACCGCCTGGCTTCGCCCCACCTGGTGTGGACATCAGCCCTTGGAGGAAGGCAACAAGGATTTTTGTGTGACTAATGTTACTTTCTGGGAGATGGGTGTGTGTGTGTGTGGGCTAGTCCAGGGCGCCACATTCCCCCTTGGTAAAATGCAGACCGTCCGCGGGCTGCCTGTCCATCACCGGTTTTATTTTTCAAAAAACTGTAAAAAGAGTAAAACATTAAACATATGTATACTTTTGGTCACTTGAACGTTACACATGTAAACATTTTTAATAACAGACGGACGGACGAATGTCTTCCGCTCTCCCACCCAAGCAACCTAGCCCTGATGCTGCCCTTAAGAAGTGGGCAGCACCCCTTTACCCCAGTCCAGGTTCAGGCTGCCCGAGTAGGAACGGGTACGGTCACTCGCACCCGACTGTCACTTCAGGGGACCCCACGTCCAAGGGGGACCCCTGACCCCAGGAGGATCGCCACCGGTTACGGTAGTGGCGGGCCTGGGCCATCACTTTCCTCCAGGCGCATCCTCCAAATCAGCCTCTCCGGAGGCGGCAACGGTATCCATCCCACAACATATTTACAAACCCACAAGTTCGTGGGTGGCCTGCAAGTTCTCGGCCATGTTCATGAGTAGTTTCTCATGTGGGTATGGAGGGGGGGTTAACTGAACAGGGACAACTCCAGTCCCAACGGGGACGGTTCTCTTCTCGGACGGAATCAGGTAAGTTTTTCGGTTGATTATTTTCCATTCTTTCAGATATTTACACAATCAACAGGTTGCACCCCTAAATATCGGTTTCCCTATACCTAAGTGGGGGCCTACCTAGGTTGGATTGTGTGGACCGTCGGGGACCAATGTCAGTAGTAACAGGCGAGGGGACAGAGGAGACAACCGGTTCCTCTTCCAGTATATCGTGTGGGGCAGGCGGAGACCTAGGGGTACTAGGTACAGGTGCAGCCCTGGGCACTGGTTCACTGGCGGTTACTTCTGTCTCCTTTTCCTCCACAGGTTGTGGGAACATTATCACCGGTATAATCACCGCGCCGTTCTGCGTAGGCCAGTCCGCTGGGAAATCACCCATCACTGTGTGGATCACTTCCTTTTCTTTCTCCCCGGTTGGTCTGGGGGCTGGGACTTCAGCTGCCACCCTCAATGGAGGTGGGCACCTCTTCAGGTGGTCCCTGGAAACCGTAGCCGAAGGCTTCCCCTGATCACGACTAATCTGGTAGGCCTTCTCATTCTCCCATTCAGTGGGTTGTACGACATACGGAGTTTTCTCCCACTGGTCATCAAGCTTATGGGTTCTTCTCTTCCGTTTTAGCACTACATCCACAGGCTTAAAGGGACCAGCTGGAGCCCGCCGGTTGAAGCACTGTTCTTGCTGCTCCCGGCACCGTCACAGGTTCTTCTCCACGTACTCCTGGACCTGGCGGTACTTCACTCTCCGCCGGGTGTCCCAGTCAGCAGTCGACGGAAGGGCCTCTGGAGCTTCCAAGTCCATCTCTAGGTCCACCGGCAACCGGCCTGGTCGGGCTCTCATCAGATACGCTGGTGTGCATTTGGTAGAGCTACAGGGAATATTATTGTACATATCTACCAGGTCAGGCAGTTTTTTGGGCCACAAGTTCCGCTCTTCTAACGGTAGCATCTTAAGGAGATCCAGGACCAGATGGTTCATCTTCTCATACATGCCATTAGTCTGGGCATGGTATGGCGTGGTCCGAATCTCCTTGCAGCCGTATAACGGCAGAACTCTTGAAACACCTCCTCTTCGATCGGAAAGCACCCTCTCCGGGTACCCGTGCGGTTGGCAAAAGTAGGCCTGGAATGCTCTAGCTGCGGTACGGCCAGTCAGATCTTTGACGGGGACAACTACCATAAATCTGGAATAGTGATCTACGATGGTCAGGGCGTAGGTGTACCCACTTCGGCTAGGGGTGAGGTTGCCGTGGTCCAGGGCGACTAACTCCAGCGGTTGATGGGTAATGATTGGTCATAGAGGGGCCTTCTGGCTGGTTTCGTCCCTTCTTCTAAATGCACAGGGACCGCACTGTCTGCACCAGGCCTCTACAGACTCCCGGATACCACTCCAATAGAACCGTTCCCTCAACAGCATCTCCAGCTTCTTCCTCCCAAAGTGCCCGGTGCCGAAGTTTTCTACTGGCGTAGGCGATCACCTTTTCTCTCCCGCTCTGGACTTGGGAAAGAACTGCTTCTAAGCCCACATTGCTGGCATCGGTGTAGACTGTAGAGGATGAATGGGAGGCTGTAGTCGGGCTACGCCAGGATTTCTTCCCCGTGAGGGACGTCTTCAGTTGGCGGAAGGATTCTTCATGCTTCTCTTTCCACACCAACGGGGATCCTGGGGACCTGCCGCTTTTGGTCTGTCCCACAAGGAGGTCTTGCATAGGGGCAGCCATCTTCGTGTATCCCTTAATGAAGCGGCGATAGTAGCCCACCAGGCCCAAAAACTGTCTCACCTCTCTCACCGTGGTCGGCCTCGGCCAGTCTTGAATGGCAGCGATCTTCTCGGGGTCTGGGGTGACGCCTTCCGCGCCCACCACATGTCCGAGGTACTGCACCCTGGGCTTCAGTAGGTGGCACTTAGAGGGCTTCAGTTTCATCCCATACTTGGCAAGGGACGCGAACACTTCAGCCAAGTGCTCCAGGTGGGCCTCGTACATCTGGGAGTCTACAATCACGTCATCGAGGTACAGCAGGACGGTTTCAAAATTCAGGTGTCCCAGGCAACACTCCATAAGCCGTTGGAAGGTTCCGGGAGCGTTGCACAGCCCGAACGGCATGCTGTTGAACTCAGAGTCCCATGGGTGTAGCAAAGGCGGTCTTCTCACGGTCCTCTGGGGCAACTGCCACCTGCCAGTATCCGCTAGTGAGGTCAAGGGTAGAGAAGAAAGCAGTTCTCAGTGCAGCTAGCGACTCTTCAATACGGGCAAAGGATAAGCATCTTTGTGCGTTATTTGGTTGATCTTCCGGTAATCTACACACATTCTCATGGTGCCATCCTTCTTCTTTACCAGTACCAGTGGGGCTGCCAAGGGACTACAACTATCCCGAATGACCCCTGCCTCCTTCATGTTCCTCAACATGTCTTTGGCGCATTGGTAGTGTGCTGGCGGGATGGGTCTATACCTTTCTTTGATGGATGGATGCATGCCCGTAGTGATGTGGTGTTGGACCCCTTTAATCCTTCCAAAATCTAGTGAGTGTTTACTGAAAACCTGCTCATACTCCTGTACCACCCGGTATACCGTTACCTAACGGGGATGCCTGACTTCTTCCTCTCCACAATTCAACACCCTCACTCTCCCTTTCTTAACGTCTACCACCCCTCTGGCTGCTATTACTGTGGGCCAATGTCCAGAGGGCGTGGGCTCCACCATCGCCAGGTAGTCGCGTCCCTGTGGACCTACTGCTGCCCTGCACCAAATCATCATCTCACTTCTGGGTGGCACTACCAAGGGGGCCGCATCCATCACCCTCACTCCTCCAATCTCTCCACCCGTCGAACTCACTTGCTGCCAATACAGTAAGGCCCGGATCTCACGCTGCACAGCCCTCTGTCAGCCTCCTCCTGCGGTGGCGGCCAACTGCTGCAACAGGCCCAGCACCTCACTCATGCAATGCTCCATCACGTTAGTCCCTAGAACTACCTTTGGGTTATGGTCACTGGGCTCATTCATTACCACAATCATCCCTTGGTGCTGCAGTTCGGCCCGTCCTATAGTCATGGCTACTTGTTTGTGCCCCACTTGGGTCAGGGGCAGTCCATTGGCTGCTACAAGAGTCAGACTATCATCCGGGGGGGCGAGTTCGTCCGTCCTCCAATACCGCTGGTACAATGTATACGGTATAGTAGTTACCTGGGATCCAGTGTCCAATAGGGCCATAAGCGGGACGCCATCCACTGTCAGAGGGATGATGGGGCGAGCTCCAATGTACCGGTCTCGCCAATCGTGGGGACCACTGGGTTCTATTCCTGAGGATTGGCCCTTGGCCCCATGGGTTGCCCGTTTAACGGACACTGCCGGGAGTAGTGGCCGGGCTTGCTGCACCTGTAACAAATGGGAGGTCCATACCGTGAGTCATTGGCCCTTCTCATCTGCATCTAGGGAACATCTTCCGGGCTGTCGGCGAGCTGAATCCTTCCCGGGGGCTTGAGCCTTGTTGGAGGCTGGAGTGCGGCGAGAATCTTGGCAAGATCCCCATCCATGCGGCGGACCTGAGCAGCCAGCTCCTCCATCATCCCACCGGGTGTAGCTGGTGCCGGAGGAGCCGAGAGAGGAGGGGTTACCGAGATGGGAGCCGTTTCAGCTGGCCAGGGGGCCGCCTCAGGAGCGCCTGGTGTTGGGGCTTGTAGGGCCTTAATAGCCCGCTCTTTTAGTAATGCAAAGTCCACATTGGGGTGCTCCAGGGCCCACAGCCTTTGTTGCTTGCGGTCTTCAGGGGACCCCAGCCCCTGCAGGAATTGCTCTACTAGCATCTTATTGTTGTCGGCATCATTAATAGTGTCCACCTGCTTCAGTGTGCAGAGGGCGGTCTGTAGGCGCAGGGCATAGTCCCTTATGTTATCTGCAGGTCACTGTCGGCATTGATAAAACTGCATCCACAGCTTCGCTTCCGTGCGGGTCTCGAAAGCAATTTGGAGTTTTTCAAAAATGGTAGCCACTGAGGCCCGGTCCCCATCGGTCCAGGTCTCCGTCTCCTGCTCAGCCACACCGGTTAGCTTCCCCAGCACTACCGCTGCCCGTTGCCTGTCCGTCAAGGGATACAACTCGAGGACCGGGCTAAGCTTTTTCCTGAACACCTGCAAAGCATCAGGTTTCCCATCGTACTGCGGCAGCCAGGTAGCACCAGGCACATAGGGCAGGGAGAACGTCATCACCTGGGTGACTGCGGGGCCTGCGGCCTCTCCCGCTCTTGCGACCGGAGCAAGGGCTGGCCAATTTCCATCCGCGGGTGCCGCTGTGGCTGTGACCGCCGGCCCTCCAGCATCTCCGTCGGGTGCAGACATCTTGTTTCTGCCCCCCCTTGGTATCTCTTCGACACTCCCTCTTCAGGGGCGGGGCTTTTCTTTTCGCGCCTCCTCTGCTCGGAGGAGACGCTCGAGCAGGAAAATCTTCGCGCCCAAGATGGCGGTATTCAAAATTTTTCGGCCGGACACCGCCGGCGGGGACTGCAAGGCGCACTTCTACTGGTAAGTAGATCAGCACAAAACTGTTCGTGACACTAAGTTGTCGCGGGCGGCGGGGCGCTGCGCTCGCCAACGCTCGGGTCCGGCGCTACTGGTCGGTGGCTCGAGCGGTGGGCCGGATCCGGGGACTCGAGCGGCGCTCCTCGCCCGTGAGTGAAAAGGGGGGTGGTTTGGTTTGGGAATTTAGTCCGTGATGCCACCCACAGGTTGTGGTGAAGATGGGCACCACCGCTGCTGTTGACGGGGATCCCGGGAGCGATGGTAGGGAGCAGCTGGGATGTTGTTTTCCCCCTCCGTGGGTAGGGGTTAGTGGTCCCGGGGCCCGGTGGTGTGACTGGGAGGCAGGGTAGGTGAGGTGCAGGGTTGCAGGGACAGCGCGGCGTGGTGCCGGATGGCACGGGTGTACTCACTCAGACAGAAAGTCACAAAGTCTCCGGTAAACCAAACGGCTGGATGGACGGGTCCCGCAGCCGGCTGCAGTGTCTCTCCCCGGACAGGTGATGGTGGCTGTCTTTCCCTGCACCTTTGTGTACTGTCTTGACTACGATGGGTTCCCATCGGTAGTCCACTCGCAGCGGTGGTGCCCATCTTCACCACAACCCGTGGGTGGCGTCACGGATTAAATCCCCAAACAAACCACCCCCTTTTCACTCACGGGCGAGGAGCGCCGCTTGAGTCCCTGGATCCGGCCCACCGCTCGAGCCACTGAGCAGCAGCGCCGGACGCGAGCGTTAGCGAGCGCAGCGCCCCACTGCCCTCGACAAATAGGGCTGGCCACTTGGGGGGTTGGTTAAGGGGAGATTACGAGTGTCAGGAGTCAATCAGAGAAAGGGAGAGTGTAGAGTTGGAGGTGAAAGTGAGAGGAGGTCAGTCAACACCAACAGAAACGGGACTCCCCCTTAGCGGCAGCGGTGTCCAGAAGTTTGGTTTACTAAAGTTGTCGGTGTCAGTATTATTGGACTGAGTGAGTACGCAAGTGACCCTTACCTCCCCAACTGCACCTCCCTGTCCCCATCATCGAGTCCCGGGGCATCCCCCTAACCGTGGAGGGAATAAACACCTGGCTGCCCACTCCATCGTCACCGGGTACTCCCAGCCGCAGCGGTGGTACTCCATCTTGCCAGACACCATGGGTGGTGTCATGAACTCTCAATATACCATACCCCCTGTAAATACTCCCCTTCATTCGAGTGGCCGCGAGACCCTTGGCTCCGGACGCCCCTCGAGCCACCGCGGATCCAGATCTGAGCAGCTCGGCTGCTGACTCGGGGGTGGCACACAAGCCTTTCTGCTCAGCATGAATCGACTTTCATCAGTGACCAGCACTGAGGCCCATTGGTCCCTTGTCCAGCAAGAAAATCACGCCGGTACCTGGTGTTGTGGTCAGGTACCCTTGCAGGTCATCAATCACGCAGACCACACTGTATAAACGGTTTCAAATGGTCTGATGCGACACTTGGATGCCTCCCATCTCCTTTAATTGTGCCTGGAGTTGTGTGTATTCATCATTTGGTTCCAAAGGGGACTGTTCACAGTGAAGTTGGCAACAGTGTGGGATGTGGTCAAAGGACGTCCACTTCTATAGTCACTCTGAATCTCTGTGGGAACCTGCTGATAACACTCTGAAACACTGTAAGATTAGTGGCCACTTCCATCTGAGAACATCCTGCTTGAAGCCTCGCAATGGTGCGGTGCTGCTGATCAATTGTTAGCTGTCATCTTGCTCTCATGATGTCAAAATGTGAACAGCATGATCAGGACTGTTTAATACCAATTGGGCATTTCATGGATCAAACACCTGTTGTGATTTTGCCATTTGGCTCTTTGTTAGAGAACAGTAAGTTCTGTAAAAACTACTGAAACATTGAACAGTTGGACATGTGGACTCAAAAGTTTAGAGAAGGTCACCTGAAAAGGTTAAAGTGCATTTTAGGATTATCCTGAAATTTCACCCGAAAGCCAAATATCCCTAACTTTTTGTGAGTAGTATTTTCATTTATCTTATGTATATTCTTTATTTGATGGTATTTAGTCACCATTCATTTTACTATTTTCATTATATGATTTTCATGCTATTATTTTATTTATAGTCAGATAATCTTGATAAAGGCCATTTTGGTCAAAACGTCAGACATATATCTGTACATATTTGTCAGACTGTACTGAATGAAACACTTATTTCACCTTAACTTACTGGATTACATTTTTTGCCATAGTTAACCTTTGTGATAAAGTACAAAGTGTCACGAAAAAATAATCTCAGAATTAGAGATGAGCGGACCCAAACAGTAAAGTTTGGTGTTCAAATCGAGCACAGACTTTTAAAAATAAATCAGTGTTCAAGTTCAGGCTCGGATGTTTTACAAATGCTGACTACTCAAATAAGAATCACTGTGTTTGGGTACGCTCGATGCTCGGCCCACTGCGAGCCACTTGTAGTGTTTGAACAGCTCGCACTGGGCATAACAAAAGAAACATCAGATATAGTATGTACAAAAAAAGTGGAAAAAAAAACCCTTCCCTCTGTCCCCCGGAAGTGCTGTTTATGGCTGTCTGTATGTGGGTGGAGACCAATCAGTGACTTCAGATGGGGTTCAGGTCAAATCCAGGTCCAGAACTGAACGTTATCTAAAGTCCAGCTTAACCCTCCCAACCCCAACTTCAGAGGGTGCACTCATCTTTACTCAGAATAATTGGGATATGTTGAAGCATTGAAAAGTTATTACCACTTAAGTGACACTGGTCAGATTTCAAAAATTGAGCTTGGTCATTAATGTGAAATTGGCTTTGTCACTAAGGGGTTAAAAAAGTTCACCCTATAAACAATGTATTTAGTAGTGCAGTGATCTGTATTTTGAACCCACAGGTATTTCACAGAATTTTATAACATTGGGCCATGAAAAAGAAAAATAATGTATTTTTCCACTAAAATGTTGGTTCAGTCCCAAAGTTTTCATTTTCATTAGGTGTAAAAAAGAAAACCACAATTTGTAATTCAATTTCTCTGGAGTATGCAAATTTCTCATTTGTGCTCGGAAACTATTGTTCGGGCAAACAGTAGAGCTCAGACGGGAAAGTGCATTTTGGACTAAACAATTTTGGACTAAGCTGTAATGATTTGCAAATGCCAAGTCACATTAGCTGAGTCTCTAAGATGCCAAAATATGAAAAACTCTATATAAGTTCACTTAGGGGTGTATTGAGCAGGAGTTTTTCAGTCTTATATACCATTTGTTACACAGGAGGACGGTTAGCGCAAAACTAATAACAGCTCTAACATCCCCCGAGGTCCTCTGGGCACATGGTAAAGCCACAGATGGACAGGCAGCCAGAAGGCACAGCTTCAGAGGAACAAGAAAATATAAAACACAATCGGTGGTGTTAGCAGCACACCCACCGAGTACTGGACCTCCCCTGTTAACAGCACAGGGAGTCCTGAGGGAGACTGTCCATGCACGAAAGGGGCACACCGGGACAGTAGGAGCAGCTCAATTAGAACCACTGAGCTGCCACTGAAGGACTGGAGTGGTAGAGCAAAAGCGGGTTCACTGGTCCTGACTGTACCTCACCACGAATCATGGCGTGACGAGTACCGACGCCTAACACTGCCTACCGCTTCCAGTATATAATGGCGCTGGCCGCAAATGTGGCTACACTGCTCTGACTCTAGACCCAGGGCTGAAATGACGCATGCGCAACCATAGGCGTCATCCAGGATCTTTTAAAGACTAAGCCCTGCCCCAAGCCAAGCACTAGATGACAATAGCGCTGGTAGCGGCCAATGAGGGACCTGCACATCAACAATGACGTCATCGACGATCAATCAGTGGCCGCCACATCACCAATGACGTCATCGACGGCCAATCAGCGGCTGCCGAGTCACTAGTGACATCACGGGGATCCCGCACTTAGAGCCAGGAGAGGCAGCGGGAACCCACGCATGCATGGTTGGGCAAAACAGGGACTTAAGGGTGCTTTACATGCTGTGACATCGCTAACAATATATCATCGGGGTCACATCGTTAGTGACGCACATCCGGCGCCATTAGCGACATCGCATTGTGTGGCACCAAGGAGCGACGATCAACGATCACAAAAACGTCAAAAATCATTGATCATTGACACGTCACTCCTTTTCATAATATCGTTGGTGGTGCATGCAGCTGGTTGTTTGTCGTTCCTGCGGCATCACACATCGGTATGTATGACACCGCAGGAACGACGAACATCTCCTTACCTGTGTCCACCGGCAATGAGGAAGGAAGAAGGTGGGCAGCATGTTTAGGCCGCTCATCTCTGCCCCTCCTCTGCTATTGGGCGGCCGCTTAGTGACGCCGCAGCGACGTTGCTATGACACCGAACAAACCTCCCCCTAGAAGGAGAGATTGTTCGGCAGTCACAGCGACGTCGCTGAAAAGGTGTGTGCGTGTTACGCTGCCATAGCGATAATGTTCGCTACGGCAGCGATCACCAAATGTCACACGAACGACGGGGGCGGGTGCTATCGCTAGCGATGTCGCAGCGTGTAAAGCACCCTTAAGTCTCAGAACGTACAAAGACACAAAGACACTGGACAGCTGACGCCTAGCAGCAAAGCGCCTCGAGCAACAGACAGATGGCGCAGGAGAGTCAGCCGACACCATACCGGAGGATGGGGATGGGGCAGGACTGATTCGAGGCTCAGGAGAACCCCGAACCATAACACCTTTGAACCCTAAAATGAAAAAATTAACATTTTCTTCTGAGAAGGACTGTGGTTAAATATCAGAGAAGCTTTCCCGGCACACATAAAAAAATAAAACTCAGTTTACAAAGTAGGTAATTTTCTAATGACAAATTCACTTTTAAAAATCTGGTAAAAAGTGATCACTTTTACAAGAAAACTAATAAAAAACAAAAAAAAAATCAATCAATGATTTGTCAAAGCAAAGGTCAGTTTAAAGCAGGTCAATGGCTTCTTTCTGTAACACCTGCATATACATATACAGTTGACATAACTGGCCTGGATTCTCTGCCAGCACTGTCTGTTTGAGTAAAGACATTGCAAACAAAGGTTCAAAGACTATTTCAAGTCTGGAATCTGCTAGATAATGCTGAGAAAGTCAATCTCAAAGTATTCTGATCAATGTCACAATGGTAACCTGACAATTGTCCCTTTTTAGCATGCATTCACACATGCTTCTGAAGCAAGTGAGGCCCATAGCCATCTTCACAATTTTAGAGGTAAATTTTGTTCATTCGTGCCTCGATGTGGAAGATGCAAAGTTTTGAATCATGTAGGAGACTATCAGCTTAGCGAGTTATCACCTAGCCTTAAGGCCCCGTCACACTAAGCAACATCGCTAGCAACATCGCTGCTAACGAACAACTTCTGTGACGTAACAGCGATGTTGCTAGTGATGTTGCTGTGTGTGACATCCAGCAACAACCTGGCCCCTGCTGTGAGGTCGTTGGTTGTTGCTGAATGTCCTGGGCCATTTTTTAGTTGTTGCTGTCCCGCTGTGAAGCACAGATCGCTGTGTGTGACAGGGAGACAGCAACAACTAATGTGCAGGCAGCAGGAGCCGGCTTCTGCAGAGGCTGGTAACCAATGTAAACATCGGGTAACCAAGAAGCCCTGTCCTTGGTTACCCGATATTTACCTTTGATACCAGACTCAGCCGCTCTCACTGTCAGTGCCGGCTCCTGCTCTGTACACATGTAGCTGCAGGACACATCGGGTTAATTAACCCGATGTGTGCTGTAACTAGGAGAGCAAGGAGCCAGCGCTCAGTGTGCGCTGCTCCCTGCTCTGTGCACGTGTGGCTGGACACTGGTTGCTGGTGAGCTCACCAGCAACTCGTGTAGCCACGCTCCAGCGATCTCTGCCAGGTCAGGTTGCTGGTGGGTTCGCTGGAGCGTCGCAGTGTGACAGCTCACCAGCAACCTCCTAGCAACTTACCAGCGATCCCTATCGTTGTTGGGATCGCTGGTAAGTTGCTTAGTGTGACTGGACCTTTAGGATACACAATATCTTAATGTTCTTTAGGGGTCTCATTGCTAGAATCCCCACCAATCTTAAGTTTTACCTTTGATTGGAGTGAAGGAAGTACATGAACACCCCCTGTGATACCTATATGCTCTATTAGATATGATGACCTACTATATTGAGCTTTATTCAGCAATTCTGTTGACAATGAATGGATTGGTGGCAAAACAGGACATTTCCAAAAGATATTTTGAAGATCAACGCGGAGTTAGTGGTGTAAACCACAGAATCAGCAAGTCACATACTCATGAGATAAGTGATAACTTGCTCAGGTGGTTTAACACTTTTAAATACATTTTAAAAAAAAATAATAATTACATTGTCATTGATACGATTTTTCAGAGATGTCCCTATATAACATCCAACAGTAATCTGCCATCATTGAGTCATTCCAAAAATCCTGTTAGCGGTGTTCCATTACTTTAATGTCCTGGTGAAACCGCTCGCCTTGTTCATTTCTTATGTGGCGCCCCTGCGGCTTCAGGTGCCACAGGGTACTGCACTTCTCCGAGGTCAGTATTCTTCTTGGATACGGAGGAGGTCATCACTGGTTGCCTATGTACTACAGAAGCCAACATAAACTTATCACTCTCACTCACAAAGCTCTACACGGTTCCGCACCGGCCTACATCTCCTCCCTCATCTCTGTCTATCATCCCACCCGTACCCTCCGCTCTGCTAATGACCTAAGACTGATATCCTCAACAATTCGAACCTCCCACTCCTGTCTTCAAGATTTTTCACGAGCTGCGCCTATGCTCTGGAACACACTACCAAGAACAATCCGAATAATTCCCGACATCCACACCTTAGAGCGGGCTCTAAAAACGCATTTCTTTAGACTAGCCTATCACCTCACCACCCTGATCTAATCTAGTTCCTTTCTGCCTTTCATAAAAATGTACTTCCAATTCTTGTCCCCTGTATCTTTTGGTTCCTTCATCTTCATGTACTTTTTTACACTATGTACCTGTATAAATTCTGGCTGGCGACTGGTCCATGCAGCTGGTTTTGAATCCCCTATTAAATCAATGGCTGGACCATAGATGACAAGCTTTTCTCCCATTCACCTTTTGTGCCTCCCCTATTCCCTCATAGACTGTAAGCTTACGAGCAGGGCCCTCACTCCTCTTGGTATCTTAATTTTGTTATTTTGTATTGTCTCATATTGTCTGTACATGTCCCCTCTGAATTGTAAAGTGCTGCGGAATATGTTGGTGCTATAGAAATAAAACGTATTATTATTATAAGCAAAGGACCAAGCTATATATGTGAAATGAAACACATGGTGTTAAAAAATCTACTCTTAAATATATTTTTCTTCAAATACGTAAAAGCGCATGAAAGAAAGAACTTCAAAAATGTAAAAAAATAAATGTATTTTATCTATTTAAAAATGGTTGTCAAAATTCAGTTACAGAAAGGAAAAATAATATACTTCATTAGCTTCCGTAAAAAGTTCAATGAGTCCATACAAATCAATAGAAATCTTCATCTATTTCACCTTGGTTCCCAAATAGAATCATGTTGCAGGACTGACAGACATATCTTGCTTCGTCTTGGGTGAATGCAGGATAGGCTGGATGGATGGATCCGCTTCGACATGTGTGGATTGACTCTCGGAGCAGGAGTGAGCCCACCCCCTCCCACCGTGTGTTATATGACAACTGTCCAATCCATATAGGGTATTTTCAGCTGAACACTGTTACACATGACATAATCACTAGAAGCTTCGAGATGGAAGGATATATATATATATATATACCATGCTATGTCAGCATCTTAATACAGATACCTTATTATTTATTCCTTATAAAAACTTTATCAATAAGCTATGCCCTTCCAATATAGACAAAACTGTGAAAACATATAATATGTCCTACTATAAAATGTTTGATAACTACATGTATTAATTTTAATGTTTTTACATATGGCTATGGGTGCGGAAGGGTTCTCAGACAGAAAGTGCAGTTTTTTAACTGCAGGTGAGGTTACACCTAGGTTAGGGACCCCAAAAATAGAGATTACCTTGGCATGGTTTTGGGGCTCTTTTGCATTGATCATGCTTTTCATTATTGCCCCATACATTGTGACTAGTGTGCAACTCTTTATCTTATTGTATAGTTATATGTTTTTGAGTTCTGCACCTTGTTCACACCATTGGAGTTCCACAAGTACATTCTTTAAAAACGGACCTAACATCATTCCCTACACCTTTATTTGACGACATGCCGGGGTCACGGAATCGAGCCTCTCCACCGCGATGTCCTGTCCCAAACCACCGAAACCGCGGTCCAGTAATGAGTCATCCCACGGCTCTGGCCTGGGCATGTCACTTACATCCCTAAGATTTTGAGTGAAGAAATCTAAATGTGAATGGAAAAAGTGCATTTTTAGAGACATGCGACATCCAAGAATCCAGTTCCTCAACACCTTCAACATATTCTGGAGATTTTTTTTTTCGCAGATCCACTTGAAGCTTTTCCAAGATCTCAATTCCTTATCATTTAAGAGTTCCTTCAAACACATCATCTCTCATAAGCTCTGAGGACCAACAAATACCCCTGCTTTCAGTTTTGCTGGTGAAATGCTGGAGAATTTCTGTGAAATGTACCGGAACCCTTGTGAATTTCTCTTTGCCATGGCTTTCACAAAGTTTTTAATCAATCCCAACTTTACAGGTAGTGAAGGAAGAAAGATTTTTGTTAGAGCAACTGAAGAATTATGCTGAACATTGTCTCTACCTGGAGTATAGATGTTTCTCTGTCCCCAATCACGATGAACATAATGTTCTACTGCATTTCTACTGTCCCATAAACACAAGAAGCAACAATATTTTGTTTAAACCTCCTTGCATTCCCATTAGCAGACCAATCACTTTCAAATCTCCACAGATATTCCATTGATGATGCTTATATTGTATAGCATCCAAAACAACTGACAGATTTTCATAACTTACCTTTAGATGACATGAGTGAGCAATAGGGATTGATGGTTTCATCTTTCCATTGCGAAGCAACACTGCTTTCATACTTCTCTGGGATGAGTCAATAACAAACAAACAAATCCATCTTTTTCTACCTCTCATCATAGGGAGGCCTTCCATTCCTTGTAGTAGTCTAGTTGCCCGCTTTTGAAATGACTAACTTCTGAATGTCCTTTTTAAAATGTGGAGCCCAAAACTGGACCCATATTGTAGATGTGGCTTTACGAGTGATTTATAGAGGGGTAACAATACGGTGGGATCACGGGATCTAATCTGTTTTTTATAGACCCTAAAATCTTGTTTGCTTTTGCAGCTGCTGCTCAGCTTACTTTTAACCAGAATACCAAAGTCTTTCTCCTGTTCTGTAGTCCCGAGCTTACTTCCATTTAATGCATATGCAGCAATAGAATTACTCCGTCCTAGGTGCATGACTTTACATTTATCAACATTAAATCTCATTTGCCCATTTTGACATCTTATCCAGATCGTTTTGTAATATTGTACTATAAAGGTCAGTTTTTAATATCCTACATAGTTTGGTGTCATCAGCAAAGACCGACAATTTACTATCTATCCCATCCACAAGATCATTAATAAAGATATTCAAAAAACTGGTCCTAGCACAGATCCCTGTGGCACCCCACTGCTGACTATAGCCCATTTAGAGAATGTACCATTTATGATGACTCTTTATTACCTATCTTTAGAAAATTCCTTACATATCTGCTTATAGTGTCCCCTAATCCTTGCATCTGGAGCTTCATTACAATACTGTTATGTGGCACAGTATCAAATGTCTTTCCAAAGTCCAAATAAATCATATCAGCTGCATTACCAATATCCAGATTTGCACTTCCTGACAGAACCCCAATATGTCGGTTAGACACAACTTATCTTTCATGAATCCATGCTGTCTGTCAGTTATTATATTATTTTCTACAATATATTTTTGCATGTCATCTCTTAAAATGCCCTCAAAAACCTTCCACACCACTGATTTCAGACTTACAGGATGGTAGTGGCCTGGATCCATCTTAACTTTCTTAAATATCGGTAACATATCAGCAATTCTGCAATCTTGAGGCACTAACCCTGTTAGAAGAGAGTTAGGCTATGTGAGCACAGTGCGTTTTTCGCGGCGTTTTTGCGCATTTTTTGGGTGCGTTTTTGGCCTCAAAACTGCATGACTTTGTTTCCCCAGCAAAGTCTATGAGTTTTCATTTTTGCTGTCCGCACACAACTTTTCTTTTTAAGCTGCGTTTTTGAGCTTGAAAAAAAAAAATGGACATGTCAATTCTTTCCTGCGTTTTTCTGCGTTTTCCGCCCATGCAATGCATTGGAAAAATGCAGCAAAACGCAGAGATCAAAAATGCAGCAAAACGCAGCCAAAAACGCACAAAATCGTGGTAAAAACGCATGTGTTTTTTGATGCGTTTTTTCGACGCGGGTGCGTTTTTGTGCATTTTTATCGGCCAAAAACGCACAAAAACGCAGCGTCAAAAAAACGCAGCGTGCACACATAGCCTTAAGAAGAAGAGATACAGCGGTCTGTGAATTACTGACCTAAATTTCCTCAATATCTCTGGATGAATGCCATTTGGCCCAGGGAATTTGTCAATCTGTTAAATTAGCTATATCTGGGAGGGGAAGGGGGACTTTGATTTTTGCCTTGTTGCTTGATCCTGCAACAGTCAGTTCCTTGGTGAACATTTCAGTCGACGTTACTAAAATGCCCCAACTGTTTGCATTTAATCTCTCTATAAATTGGGAAATTTCTTATGAGTTACTTTTCCATGTTAAAAAAAAAGTCATCTTTATATCTATTATAGAAGATAATATTTGTAAAATATTTTGATTGGTAAATATTGTATGTAGATCTTCAGACATCCCCATTAATATATTGGCATAGCTTTGGGGCTACCCATGCCACCATTGCAGTGCCGCATTTTTTAATAGTACAGTCATGGCCAAAAGTTTTGAGAATGACACCAAAATTATATTTTCCCATGATCTGTTGCCCTCTGGTTTTTAATTGTGTTTGTCTGATGTTTACATCACATACAGAAATATAATTGCAATCATATTATGAGTACCAAAAGGTTATATTGACAGTTCGAATGAGTTAATGCAGCAAGTCAATATTTGCAGTGTTGACCCTTCTTCTTTAGGACCTTTGCAATTCTCCCTGGCATGCTCTCAATCAACTTCTGGACCAAATCCTGACTGATAGCTGTCCATTCTTGCATAAGCAATGCTTGCATTTTGCCAGAATTTGTTGGTTTTTGTTTGTCCACCCATCTCTTGATGATTGCCCACAAGTTCTCAATGGGATTAAGAGCTGGGGAGTTTCCAGGCCATGGACCCAAAATCTCTATGTTTTGTTCCATGAGCCATTTAGTGATCACCTTTGCTTTATGGCAAGGTGCTCCATCATGCTGGAAAAGGCATTGTTGGGCGCCAAACTGCTCTTGGACAGTTGGGAGAAGTTGCTCTTGGAGGACATTCTGGTACCATTCTTTATTTATGGCTGTGTTTTTAGGCAAGACTGTGAGTGAGCCGATTCCCTTGGCTGAGAAGCAACCCCACACATGAATCGTTTCAGGATGCTTAACAGTTGGCATGAGACAAGACTGGTGGTAGCGCTCACCTCTTCTTCTCCTAATAAGCTGTTTTCCAGATGTACCAAACAATCGAAAAGGGGATTCATCTGAGAAAATGACTTTACCCCAGTCCTCAGCAGTCCACTCCCTGTACCTTTTGCAGAATATCAGTCAGTCCCTGATGTTTTTTCTGGAGAGAAGTGGCTTCTTTGCTGCCCTCCTTGAAACCAGGCCATGCTCAAAGAGTCTCCGCCTCACAGTGCGTGCAGAAGCACTCACACCAGCCTGCTGCCATTGCTGAGCTAGCTCGGCACTGCTGGTAGTCCGATCCCGCAGCTGAAACAGTTTTAAGATACGGTCCTGGCGTTTGCTGGTCCTTCTTGGGCGCCCTGGAGCCTTTTTGGCAACAATGGAAGCTCTCTCCTTGAAGTTCTTGATGATGTGATAGATTATTGACTGAGGTGCAATCTTTGTAGCTGCGATACTCTTCCCTGTTAGGCCATGTTTGTGCAGAGCAATGATGGCTGCACGTGTTTCTTTAGAGATAACCATGGTTAACTGAAGAGAAACAATGATACCAAGCACCAGCCTCCTTTTAAAGTGTCCAGTGGTGTCATTCTTACTTAATCATGACTGATTGATCGCCAGCCCTGTCCTCATCAACCCCCACACCTGTGTTAATGGAACAATCACTAAAACAATGTTAGCTGCTCCTTTTAAGGCAGGAATGCAATGATGTTGAAATGTGTTTTGGGGGTTAAAGTTCATTTTCTTAGCCAATATTGACTTTGCAAGTAATTGCTGTTAAGCTGATCACTCTTTATGACATTCTGGAGTATATGCAAATTGCCATTAGAAAAACTTAAGCAGTAGACTTTGTAAAAATTAATATTTGTAGCATTCTCAAAACTTTTGGCCATGACTGTAGGCTTGATCTTGAAATAAAAAGTAATTGTGGCATACAATGAACTCAAGACTTTCCAGTATAAAACCTCTAGGCTGTTTGCTAATTATTTCGTCTTTTTTCAAAAACTGGTTAGTATACTGTAGGCCAATACTCTGATATTGGTGTAAAGTGATGAGATTTCGAAAGTGAGGAACATGAACAATTCTTCCCAATAAACCTCCGGTAAAATTTTCATAACATGGGAACAGCCTTTTAAATGGCATTGCAAATTTTTAACCTAAGCCTGTAAGATGTTGTCTAAGTAATATAATAAATTGCTGGTAAGGGTTCAAATTTCTGAAATGGGGTGATGGGGGATGGGAATTGCTAAGGATTTATGAGCCTTTGGTAAATAAGGAATGGCTTTGTAATAATTATAATGAATAACTCAGGATTCTCATCGCGTGGCGCAAAGACACAACTAAACCCAGTATATATGTGATACAGTTTGTTTTCCTCTGCACTTAGCTTGTTATCACCATGTGTTACAATACAATCAAGTCCATAAACACACAGTCAAAATATCAAATGAAGCCTTTAAGGAAAGTCTATTGAAAAACCTAACAGGAATATGCAATTTAGCAGTGCAGTCTTTAAAGCTCTGCAAGTAAGTCTCTGAAAGTACAGAACCAGATGCAGAGCAATTTACTAAAGTCCAGAACCTGAAGCAGAGCAGTGTACTAAAGTCCAGAACAGTCCCGTGTTCTGCTACTGCATCTATACAAACGTGGAAGTGACAGAGCACTTATTTTCGCAAACCTGCTTACGTGTCAGCAAAGGCAGGTCAAGCAAGAGCCGCAGCAGAGAACAAGGCAACAGCAGCTGGAAGCAGCAGGCAAGCTGGCAGCAGGTGCAGGTAGCAGAACCTCTGATGAGCAGCAACGGGAGTGTCACATAGGAATTGCTGGAGTGGGTGGAGGAACTTGAGATGCCACTAGGAGCAGGAAACAAGGCAAAATACTCAAGCAGGGGACCAGACGGTGGACCAGGGGCGGACTGGGGTGTCTGGGGCCCACCAGGGGAATTGACTCCAGGGGCCCACCCTACAGATAAATATAAACACCCATTAGTGTTATCCCCATTATTGTGCTGCTTTGACTGTATACACAGGCGGCTCCTGCACATCTATATTGTGCACCATAACTGGGATGTACAATTAATAGTAGTTTGCAGTAATGGGGTCTTTGGTGAAAACAAGTTTTCACCGATCCACAGGTTAGGTTGGTGATAACTTATTGATCGGTGGAACCAGACCAGTGGAAACCGCACCGATCGGAAGATTGGGGAACTTTTTGCAGCGGCAGGTGGGATGTGTGACCGCAGCTCCATTCATCCTCTGTAGGGTGGGATGTGTGACCGCAGCTCCATTCATCCTCTGTGGGGTGGGATGTGTGACCGCAGCTCCATTCATCCTCTGTGGGGTGGGATGTGTGACCGCAGCTCCATTTATCCTCTGTGGGGTGGTGTGTGTGACCGCAGCTCCATTCATCCTCTGTTGGGTGGGATGTGTGACCGCAGCTCCATTCATCCTCTGCGGAGCTGCCAGATACAAACAAGCACAGCGCTCGCAGCCACTGAGGGAATGAATGGATCAGGGGTTGAGTCGGACACGAGCTCCAGTGTAATGGGGGACAAAAGTTGCACGATCGGTGCAGGTCCCAGCAATCAGACCCCACTGATGAATAAATGATCACTTATCCTTAGGCCACGTTCACACGTTCAGTATTTGGTCAGTGTCTTACATCAGTATTTGTAGCCAAATCCAGGAGTGGGTGATAAATACAGAAGTGGTGCCCGTGTTTCTATTACACTTTTTCTCTGATTTTACCGCTCCTGGTTTAGGCTTCTAATACTGAGGTAAAAAACGCACTGAATACTCAGTGTGTGCACGTGGCCTTAGTAAAGGTGATTACTTGTTTTCACTGGAGAACCTCTGTAAGTGCATATTTACTGCAGTGTAATAGTCACAGGGCAGGGAGGGGTTAAATGTTTAAGTATTTAATTTCTACTGGAAATAATCTCCCCCTTATAGAGAGAAAAAGTGACCTCCATACACAACACAATCCACTATACCAAAATCAATAATACCATATACAAGGGGGAAATACCGCCACACTGTGACCAGACAATATATGACCACCACATAGTGACCAAATAAAACCCATACAAGGGATAAATACCGCCACACAGTGATCAGACAATATATTACCACCAGTGACCAAATACAGCCACATACAAGGGAGAAATTCCGCCACACTGTGACTAGACCACATATTACCACCAAACAGTGACCAAATACAGCCACATACAAGGGAGAAATACTGCGACACTATGACCAGATAACATACTACCAACACATAGTGATCAAAAGCAACCACATACCAGAGAGTAATGCCACCACATCATAATTAGACCACACAGTAACCGAATATTACCACATACAAGGGAGAAATACCGCAACACTATAACCACACCACATAATGACCGACTATAACTACATACAAGAAAGTAATACCGCCACACCATAATCAGACCACATAGAAATACCGTGACACTATTACCACACCACATAATGACCAAATAATACCACACACGAGACAAATATCAGTACAACATGACCAGACGACATATTACTACCACACAAGGACATATAATACTATAATAATGATCATGAATAAAAACTACAACACTAATAACACTAATATTGCCATCAGTGCCATAATACACAAGAGATCTGTATATAGTGTATAGGTAATATAGTGCTCACCAGTGACATTATACACAGGAGCTCTGTATACAGTGTACAGTATAGTGTGCGTGTTCATGTAACACACTGACTTACCAGTGACGTCTCTAGCTGACTTTATTCATCTTCGCTTTTTCTCTTCATCCGGTGCTGACCGCCATCACTTCTTCCTGCATGACGCGACTCTGCAGAAAATAACAGTCACCTATAGCCAATCACTCCCAGAGCACATTCCTCACTATTTCCCCAATTTCTACACCACGTCAGACTCTTGTTCCCCCATTGGAGTCAGTATCCTCAAAATTAACTTATATTTCATCAGTAATAATGTCCCCTAATTTGCCCCTACAGTAATTATGCCCCAAGTGCCACCATAAACTAATAATGTATGTCCCTTATTCTGGCCCCATATAGTAAATGACTGTAAGCCCTCGTGGGCAGGGTCCTCTCTCCTCCTGTACCAGTCTGTTATGTACTGTTAATGATTGTTGTACGTATACCCTTTCACTTGTAAAGCGCCATGGAATAAATGGCGCTATAATAATAAATAATAATAATAATAATTATGTCCCTCATCCTGGCCCCTTTTATTTAATAATGCCTGGGGAAACAAGTGGAATCAGAAGGGGTTCTTAATTGCTTCCTGCACAAAATATCCCCCCACACTGCTCCTCTCCAAAATAGCCCCACAAAGTGCCCCTTTCCATAATGTCCCCCAAAAGTTTGCATTTTATAATTTCTCCCCTAACTACTTCCCTGTATAAATTCCCCCCTCCTCATTATACTATGCTGCCTTCCAAAATCTTTGATGCCTCATAATTTCCCCCATTGCCCTATAATGTCCCAATTTCTTTCATAACGTCCCCCACTGACCTATAATGCCCCAATTTGCTTCATAATGTCTCCCACTGCCCTATAGTGTCCCCCACTGCCCTATAGTGTCCCCCACTGCCCTATAGTGTCCCCCACTGCCCTATAGTGTCCCCCACTGCCCTATTATGTTCCCCACTGCCCTATTATGTCCCCCACTGCCCTATTATGTCCCCCACTGCCCTATTATGTCCCCCACTGCCCTATTATGTTCCCCACTGCCCTATTATGTTCCCCACCGCCCTATTATGTTCCCCACCTTCCTATTATGTTCCCCACCTCCCTATTATGTTCCCCACCTCCCTATTATGTTCCCCACCTCTCTATTATGTTCCCCACCTCCCTATTATGTTCTCCACTGCCCTATTATGTTTCCCACTGCATTATAATGTCCCCCACTGCCCTATTATGTCCCCCACTGACCCATAATATGCTCCATAAAGTCCCCCACCGCTTCTTAATGCCACTTGTAAAATAACACCGCTCCTCCCCCACCTGCAGCCGCTCATATAAAAGTACATCTTCGGCTCCTCTGGAGCGCTTACCTGTGCCTGCGTGTCCTCCTCTTCATCCCTGCAGCTGCGACCCGGTGATGATGATGTCGGTGCAAGACTGAGGCGCGCTCCTCTGCAGCCCCGGTGATTACGGTACTTCGTGGTGTGGGGCTGAGCAGTGCTGCTCTGCCTCCTGTCACCGGCTGCACTGTACAAATGTAAGCGCGCCTGAAAGACACGCATATATCTGAATACCGGCGCGGTCGGTGCAGGCAGGGCCGGCTCCAGGTTTTTGTGGGCCCCATCCACACATAGACATGCACAGATACATACACATACAGGCATACGTACACATACTTATTTAAAAAGAAATTCACAAAAACACATAAATAGACATAAATCTAGACACAGTCATATACACTGACATGCATAGATACACATCATACATACGCACACACACACACACACATTATTTATATATATTTCTAATATTGGGAAGCCGGCAACAGCCTCATTCACCTCCCGGCTTGTCTAACAGACATGGCCGCACATAGATCACACTAACACTGCTGTATATACATCACAAGAGAGGCTGGGGACATACATATTACTGGGGGCATACATATTACTGATGAAGGGAGTATACAGCAATGGGGGGCATACAGCTCTAGAGGAGGGCAGTGACTCTGAGGTGGGGGGGACATACAGCTCTAAGGGGGTATACAGCACCTGGGTGGAGGGGACATACAGCTCTGGGGGTATAGTAGTATGCAGCCCCCATAATGTGTTATGAAGCCCCCATTGTCCTCCATATAGTATTACGTAGCCCCCATATGCACTACCAGCCCCCATATAACATTAAGCAGCCCCCATATAGCACAATTCAGACCCATATATCATTAGCACCTTCATGTAGTATACAGCCCACATATAGCACAATACAGACCCAGATAGCATTAGGCACCCTCATGTAGTATACAGCCCCTATATACCACAGTGCAGAGCCAGATAGCATTAAGCACCCTCATGTAGTGCAGAGCCCCTATATAGCACTGTGCAGAGCCAATAGCATTAGGTATCCTCATGTAGTATACAGCTTGTATATAGCACAGCCTGTATATAGCACACTGCAGAGCCAGATAGCAATAGGCACCCTCATGTAGCATACAGCTTGTATATAGCACAGCCTGTATATAGCACAGTGCAGAGCCAGATAGCAGTAGGCACTCTCATAAAGCATACAGCTTGTATATAGCACAGCCTGTATATAGCACAGTGCAGAGCCAGATAGCAGGAGGCACCCTCATGTAGCATACAGCTTGTATATAGCACAGCCTGTATATAGCACACTGCAGAGCCAGATAGCAGTAGACACCCTCATGTAGCATACAGCTTGTATATAGAACAGTCTGTATATAGCACAGTGCAGAACCAGATAGCAGTAGGCACCCTCATGTAGTATATAGCACAGCTGTATACAGCACAGTGCAGAGCCAGATAGCAGTAGGCACCCTCATGTAGCATACAGCTTGTATATAGCACAGCCTGTATATAGCACAGTGCAGAGCCAGATAGCAAAAGGCACCCACATGTAGCATACAGCTTGTATATAGTACAGCCTGTATATAGCACAGTGCAGAGCCAGATAGCAATAGGCACCCTCATGTAGCATACAGCTTGTATATAGCACAGCCTGTATATAGCACAGTGCAGAGCCAGTAGCATTAGGCACCCTCATGTAGTATACAGCTTGTATATAGCACAGCCTGTATATAGCACAGTGCAGAGCCAGATAGCAGTAGGCACCCTCATGTAGCATACAGCTTGTATATAGCACAGCCTGTATATAGCACAGTGCAGAGCCAGATAGCAAAAGGCACCCACATGTAGCATACAGCTTGTATATAGCACAGCCTGTATATAGCACAGTGCAGAGCCAGATAGCAATAGGCACCCTCATGTAGCATACAGCTTGTATATAGCACAGCCTGTATATAGCACAGTGCAGAGCCAGTAGCATTAGGCACCCTCATGTAGTATACAGCTTGTATATAGCACAGCCTGTATATAGCACAGTGCAGAGCCAGATAACAATAGACACCCTCATGTAGCATACAGCTTGTATATAGAACAGTCTGTATATAGCACAGTGCAGAACCAGATAGCAGTAGGCACCCTCATGTAGTATATAGCACAGCTGTATACAGCACAGTGCAGAGCCAGATAGCAGTAGGCACCCTCATGTAGCATACAGCTTGTATATAGCACAGCCTGTATATAGCACAGTGCAGAGCCAGATAGCAAAAGGCACCCACATGTAGCATACAGCTTGTATATAGCACAGCCTGTATATAGCACAGTGCAGAGCCAGATAGCAATAGGCACCCTCATGTAGCATATAGCTTGTATATAGCACAGCCTGTATATAGCACAGTGCAGAGCCAGTAGCATTAGGCACCCTCATGTAGTATACAGCTTGTATATAGCACAGCCTGTATATAGCACAGTGCAGAGCCAGATAACAATAGGCACCCTCATGTAGCATACAGCTTGTATATAGCACAGCCTGTATATAGCACAGTGCAGAGCCAGATAGCAATAGGCACCCTCATGTAGCATACAGCTTGTATATAGCACAGCCTGTATATAGCACAGTGCAGAGCCAGATAGCAATAGGCACCCTCATGTAGCATACAGCTTGTATAGAGGCTATATACAAGCTGTATGCTACATGAGGCTGCCTATTGCTATCTGGCTTTGCACTGTGCTATATACAGGCTGTGCTATATAATATAGCACAGCCTGTATACAGCACAGCGCAGAGCTGGATAGCAGTAGGCACCCTCATGCAGCATACAGTGATTAATACTCACTTCTCCTCGTTCCCCCGCTGATCCGATCTCCTCGGCGCGTCCATTGCTGTCACTCGCTCTGACCTCTCAGCAGGCATGCAGTAATGACGTCACCGCGCTCTGCTGCAGAGCTGTCAGAGCGCCGACAGTTACAGCGGGGAGAATGATAAGAGAGGGAGCGCGCCGCTCACTCTCTCATCATTGCTCTCAATTGTATCGGCACCTGGGATGCTGATATAATTGAAATCACGATCCTCGGTGGGGGGGGGGGGCGGTGACAGCGCGGCCACCGAGCCCCACTGAGTAGCGGTGCGCCACTCCTGCCACCGCGAGTGGGCCCCCCCGGCAGCTCAGGGCCCCGGCATTTGACCGGGTTTGCTGGGTGCTGGCACTGACAGCGACAGCAGGGAGATCGCTCTCCCTGCTTGCCGCTGCAGAGGGAATGGGATTGTCACTAATCATATCGGCAATGTGCCGATATGATTAGTGAAATTACCAACCGGGAGGGCCTCTCACACATATCCATAGTTGCCCAGGGGGGGTAGGGGGGCGGGGCCTAGGGGGCATGGCCATCAATAGCAGGGGCCCACCGGGGGTTCTCCCGACCTCCTGGTGGGCCAGTCCGACCTCCTGGTGGGCCAGTCCGGGTGGACTGTGTTTATAAAGGCAGAAGGGCAAAAAAAACTTATGGAAAGGAATGAAACAGAGGACGCCATCTTGAAAGAGGGAAAAAATGACCAAAAGGTTATCAGAATAGCCGTAGTCTTGACAGACTTATTGGGGTCTGCAATGGTGAGGAACTTTTTTCTTTTTTATTAAATATGCCTTTGTCTAAGGCTTTATGGATGAGCTTGGTGTGATTGCTGTAATTTGGATGGATCTGAAGGAACTGAAATGTGATATAGTAGTGATCGGGATTGGATAGCAGATTAATTGCTTCTTTCGAGCTGTCATTCCCTGTGACTAATGACAATTTTTTTTATTTCTTATGAGATTCTATAACTGATTTTTCTTTTGAGGTGGGGTTATGTTTAATTTTCCTGTATGTACCTTTAACAATGTTTTTGAAAGTATGGTGAACTAGGTAAAGAAAAGTATTAAGGAAATGTCCTTGGTTCTGCAAGGAATAGAAGTTAGATTTTGGATCAATGTCTACATGAAGATCTGATGTTGAATTATTGGCTTGGGATGGTTCATTTTTGTTTAACTGGAAGTATCTTTTCAGGATTAGTTTTTGGACAAAAGTGTGTATGTAGCACCCCTGAGACCCTCAGGGCACTACAGGGAACTGTATCTGTGCCGCCCCCGTGCCAGCAGCCGAGCTGCTCAGATCCGGGTTCTCAGTGGCTCGAGGATCTCTGGACCCGAGGGTCGTGCAGCCACTCAAATGAAGGGGGGTATTTACAAGGGATTTTATAGAGTTTGTGACGCCACCCTTGGTATGTGGTAATTAGGAGTACCACCGCTGCAGTTGGGAGTACTCGGGGGTGATGGAATGGGGCAGCCAGGTGTTAGAACCCTCCACGGGTAGGGAGGAATACCCCGGGACTTAGTGTTTGGAGGGGAATGCCATTGGGTGCAGGGAGTCACTTTGGTACTCAGTCCATCAAGCAGACACCGACAACTGGTAAAACAAGTCTCTGGACACCGCTGTCGCTGAGGGGGGCTTAGTTCGGGTCTCGTCCCCAATGGTGCTGCCTGGTGATCCGTGACCTGCCTCCTGGCACTAAGTTTACTTCTTTGGTAGTCCCGGTAGTGTGAAACTTGCCAGGTACCGCTCCCACTATGGCTAAAGCGGGCTTTACACACTGCGATATCGGTCCCGATATCGCTAGTGTGGGTACCCGCCCCCATCTGTTGCGTGACACGGGCAAATCACTGCCCGTGCCGCACAACATCGCCCAGACCCGTCACACATACTTACCTGCCCGGCGACGTCACTGTGACCGGCGAACCGCCTCCTTTCTAAGGGGGCGGTCCGTGCGGCGTCACAGCGACGTCACTGAGCGGCCGCCCAATAGCAGCGGAGGGGAGGAGCTGAGCGGGACGTAACATCCCGCCCACCTCCTTCCTTCCACATAGCGGCCTTGAGGCAGGTAAGGAGAGCTTCCTCGTTCCTGCGGTGTCATACGGAGCGATGTGTGCTGCCGCAGGAACGAGGAACAACCTCGTTACTGCTGCAGTAACGATTTTTGAGAATGGACCCCCATGTCACCGATGAGCGATTTTGCAAGTTTTTGCAACGATGCAAAATCGCTCATCGGTGTCACACGCAACGGCATCGCTAATGCGGCCGGATGTGCATCACCAATTCCGTGACCCCAACGAGTTCGCATTAGCGATGTCGTAGCGTGTAAAGCCCCCTTTAGTGTGGGAGCTTGCTCTCAGGGCTCACGCTTGGGATTTTCTTGACCATTTTGGATTGAAAAGTCCTATCACCCTCGTTGTGCTAGTGCCCCAATTTTGGAGAGGGTGGGGAACGAATTTTGAAGGCTCCGTTCTCCGCGGGTAAATTATCGGGTTGCCTGAAGCTACTCCCCGACCTAGGGTCCACGTACCCCGTCGTGCCTCGGTCCCGGACCGGTGATGGTGCAAGGCCTCCTCAACAGATCCGTGCCCCTTGCCATGATCCCCTGCGACCGGGGGTTTGACTCCTCTAGGCCCAGACCACTGGCTGCCACAAAGATTGTTTCCCAGGAGCCCTGCTCCTGACCTCCTCTTCTTTTCACTTCTCAGACTATTCTCTTCTTGACACTCCTCACCTCCCCTCCCCAACCCCCCATTTGGGCGATTCTATTCTACTCAAGCTGTTGTGATTTGGTGGGTGTGGTGCAGGGTGTATCTAGGGTTTGATTAGCTGATGTAGGCAACACCATCTGGTTAGGGACCCAAAACCAAGAAGAAGGTGGATACTGCACGGGAGGGCAGATTGTGCAATACCCTGTAATGACCCGATAGTCCAGGGGCGTCACACATCCTCTTGGGGATGCAGGACCTACCCCCTGGGACCTGTAACACCAGTGCCAGCAACAACAACACACACCTAATAATCCCAGTTGCCACTCACACCAGGGCTAGTGGGAGGGCCACCCAATGAGAAGAGCGTACCCAGAGACTAGATCACCTGGTGGGAGTCTGAGAGAGATCAGGGAGCAGTCTGGCAGAATGTAGTGAGGAGAGCAGATGTGCCTCTAACTGGGTCTGTGTAACCGTGACTCAGGGGCACGGGAGTCAGATTGCCAGCCAGGGCAAGCGAGTACCTTTGGGCAGGAGTCAAGACCCCAGGGACTGTACGAGGGAGCCCTACTGGAATCTGGGCACGTACGGGGCACAGGGCCCTAGGTCAAGCACAAGTTTCAGACTGGCAAATACCTGCATGGTGAGGGCTCTCCATGGGCCTCACTGACCTACAGATCTGGGGGCATCAGCAGTAAACTAGGATCGGGGTTCGGACACTTACCTCCCTGCAGGGCCCGCACTGCCAGCTGAACGGACGGACCGCTGTCTCACAGCGGAGGGACCCCCAAAGTTACAGGCTTCGGGGTCTCAACCACACTGATAGTGCTGGGGAAAGAGAAACCTGAGTCACTATCTGGCACTGGCAATACAGGGACCGGAACCAGCCGTCCAGGATCCACAGTGAGTAGAGACTGTTAAAAACAACCTGGTGTGGTCTCCATTATTACCCCGTTACATCTCCCATGCACGGCCCTACCTGCGGAAGACCTACCATCACAGCTGCCACTACCACCATCCCTGGGAGTACCCACATTGAGCAGCGGCGGTTCTCCATCCTTAACCGCAACCCGCAGGTGGCGTCACATGACAAAAACTCTTATCGCCACTGTAAATACACCCCTTTTTATTAATCATCCCCAGGGCACGGGACCAGGCAACGTCCACCAGAGTGACATTCCCTAGTGCAACTGCCCGGGACCGAGTACCCCCTTCCCTGGGCGACACATGTAGGTCCAAAAAAAATGTGAAATTGTTGGGTTCATTTGGCAGACAGAAAGTAAGTCCATTTTATAAAATTGTGGATTTTGATACTGTAGTTTGATAATCTGATAACTTATAAGTGGGGTTTATATAGTTTTGCCTTTTAGATTTTTTTCTTTTCATTGCTTTTGGGGCATATTATTTTTTTATGGATGAGTGTATTTATAGGGGTGGGGTGGGTAGAGTCAGGGGAGGAAAGAAACTGAGTTTGTTTTACCAGTTTTAGTGTTATCGAGTATTATAGTATTAATATTACTGTTAGGAATAGTAGTGGGGCTTTCTTCTAGTTCACTGAAAGTGAATAAAAGTTCTATAGACATTTCATGTATAGAAAAATCTAACTCTTGGTCATTTTTTTTATGTATTGTTGAGGTGGAGGCTTCTAGGGTACCCCCCCTGGTTGAGGGGGACTCGTGTGAGGGGAATCTGGTGTATATCCTACTGGATATGAGTAGATGGGAGGTCAGATGAAAGTTGATAGGAGGGAATATTGATTGTTGGGAAAGGAATATTATCTTTAATGCATAGCTTCTGAATTATTTTTTTTTTATTTCCTGAAAATATCTCTGTTTTAACTGCAGAAAAGCAAGAGGAGAAGGTGGAAGAGGATGAATATCAGATGGTATCATCATAGTTACTGGTGTGGGTGTAATTTTAGAATCCAAAGCAGTAACAGTATTGACAGGATGAGTTGTAGAAAGTTCTGTATTAACAGGAGGACTTGTAGAGTTTTTTTTGGTTAACTTTGTGTTTTTTTGTTTCTTTTTAATAATTGCTATCAATATATTTACTGTTCTAAAAAGTATGTGGGTTAGTGAATGAAGAATTCATCAATGGATGGAAGGATGTGGTGTCGGATGATAGTCAGGTGTTGGCATGAGAAAGTGGGTTTACAAGCTCTGTTCATGGAATTTCACCCTCCCACGACCACCGGTAGTCCTGCCTGTCATGATTCATTTTATTTTTTTTTGGGGTGATTGTTTTGTGTTCTAATGATAGTATCCTATATGTAATGATAATTGTTTTGTTGTCTGGATGCAAGGAAAAATTAGACAGTTCCTTGCTAACATAATGATTATGTATGGTAGCTTGTGAGGATTTTGTATGGTAGCTTGTCTGTTTTTTTTATCAAAAAGACACTCTAATAGTCCTTTTATGCATGTGTGCAGTAAAAGCTCCCATTTGGCAGTGAAAGGAAGATCGTCAGGAAAGGGTGACGAATGGGCAATCCTCAGTCCTCTAGGATAGACGTTCTCTTGGATGTAAATAGAAAGGAAACGGGCATCAATTTTAAAATCGAGCTCCTGCTTAAGTGCATTCTCAAAGTCAAGAAACAGATCTTTCACTTTAAATAAATGCAGTGCCGTGCGAAAGTATTCTGCCCCCTTGAATTTTTCAACCTTTTCCCACATTTCAGGCTTCAAACATAAAGATAAAATTTTTTATTGTTATGGTGAAGAATCAACAGCACGTGGGATACAATTGTGAAGTTGAACGAAATTTATTGCCTATTTTAAACTTTTGTAAAAAGAATAAACTGAAAATTTGGGCGTACAGTATTATTTGGCCCCATTACTTTGAGTGCAGCAAACTCACTCCAGAAGTTCATTGAGGATCTCTGAATGATCCAATGTTGTCCTAAATGATTGATGATGAGAAAGACCAAGGAACACAATAGGCAGGTCCGTGATACTGTTGTGGAGAAATTTAAAGCCGGATTTCGTTACAAAAAGAATTCCAAAACTTTAAACATCCCAAGAAGCACTATGTAAGCAATCATTTTGAAATGGAAGGAGTATCATACCACTGCAAAACTACCAAGACCCAGCCGTCCCTCAAAAATTTAATCTCAAACAAGGAGAAGACTGATCAGAGATGTAGCCAAGAGGCCCATGATCACTCTGAATGAACTGCAGAGATCTACAGCTGAGGTGGGAGAGTCTGTCCATAGGACAACAATCAGTCGTACACTGCACAAATCTGGCCTTTATGGAAGAGTGGCAAGAAGAAAGCCATTTCTCAAAGATATCCATAAAAAGTGTTGTTTAAGGTTTGCCACAAGCCACCTGCGAGACACACCAAACATGTGTCAGAAGGTGCTCTGGTCAGATGAAACCAAAATCAAACATTTTGGGCACAATGCCAAACAATATGTTTGGTGTAAAAGAAACACAGCTCATCACCCTGAACACACCATCCCCACTGTCAAACATGGTGGTGGCAGCATCATGGTTTAGGCCTGCTTTTCTTCAGCAGGGACAGTTAAGATGGTTAAAATTGATGGGAAGATGGATGGAGCCAAATACAGGACCATTCTTGAAGAAAACCTGTTGGAGTCTGTAAAAGACCTGAGACTGGGACAGAGATGTGTCTTTCAATAAGACAATGATCCCAAGCATAAAGCAAAATCTACAATGGAATGGTTCACAAATAAACGTATTGAGGTGTTAAGGCCCCATTTCACGCTACGATATATCGGGCGATATGTTGTCGGGTCACGGATTCCGTGACGCACATCCAGCATCGTTTGACATATCGTAGCATGTGACAGCTACGAGCGACTGTTAATGAGCAAAAATACTCACCTTATCGTTGCTCGTTGACACGTCGTTCATTTTTAAAATATCGGTCACATTCCTGGATGCAGGTTGTTTGTCGTTCCTGAGGCAGCACACATTGCTCCGTGTGACACCTCGGGAACGACGAACACAGCTTACCTGCATTCCGCCGGCAATGAGGAAGGAAGGAGGTGGGCGGGATGTTACGTCCCGCTCATCTCCGCCCCTCCGCTTCTATTGGGTGTGTGACGTCGCTGTGTGACGTCGCTGTGACGCTGAACGTCTCTCCCCCTTCAGGAAGAGGATGTTCGCCGCACACAGTGAGGTTGTTCGGGAGGTAAGTACGTGTGACAGGGGTGACCGACTTTGTGCGACACGGGCAACAAATTGCCCGTGACGCATAAACGATGGGAGTGGGTACGATCGCACATGCGATCGCACGATAAATCGGCGCGTGTAACGGGGCCTTTAGAATGGCCAGACCTGAATCCAATCGAGAATCTGTGGAAAGAGCGGAAAACTGCTGTTCACAAACGCTCTCCATCCAACCTCACTCAGCTCCAGCTGTTTGCAAAGGAAGAATGGGCAAGAATTTCAGTCTCTCGATGTGCAAAACCGATAGACACATACTCCAAGCGACTTGCGGCTGTGATCACAGCAAAAGGTGGCGCTACAAAGTATTAACTTAAAGGGCCAAATAATATTGCATGCACCCACTTTTCAGTTTATTATTTTTTATAAAAGTTTAAAATAAGCAATAAATTTTGTTTAACTTCACAATTGTGTCCCACTTGTTGTTGATTCTTCACCATAACATTACATTTTTATCTTTATGTTTGAATCCTGAAATGTAGGAAAAGGTTGAAAAATTCAAAGGGGCCGAACACTTTCGCAAAAGGCACTGTAAGCACTACCACGCTACCAATAGGGAAGGTGAGATAATGATGGTAAAATAAGTTCAAGTTACCAAGTTATCTGAGAACCTTAAGTAAATGAAATGTAGATCTATGGTCTCCAAGATGGAAGTTGATGGATCGGATGATAGATCTGTGAAAAGACAAGCGTACGGGATAATGTTAGATCTAAGATCCATCAACTTCCATTTTGGACGCTATTTTGGATGCTATAGATATACATTTCATTTACTTAAGCTTCACAGGTAACAAACTTATTTTACCATGATTATCTCACTTCCTCCTATTGGTAGTATGGTAGTATTCATTTATTTATTTCTGTCCTTGACAGGTTTTACGCGTACCATACCTACTACCTGCAGTTCCTTGTCACTCATACCAATTTTATGGTTCTATCATAGTTTTAACCAAATCATTTCTATAAATAAACACTTTTTTGTTACCCTAATTTTTGTCGTTTTTCCTTATTTACTACTTCTACCTCCTTTAGCGTCAGTGTTCCTCCTGTTTATCCTCTAGATCTTTCATTTTGTTGGTGTCATCATCAGAATAAGGTGCCTCTATACTGTTTGATGAGTTTCTCACGCTGGAGCGCTCCATTGCAAAATTACTCCATGTTTGGGTGGTTGTGGTAGTGATACTTGGGGCTGGAGGCGTCTCTGTGAACTGCTGTTGCAGTATCCGCAAACACTTAGTCCTTAAGGTCAGGCAGGTAAAATTAGGATGCGCTGCAGAAGGAAGAAAGTGCACACACAATAGGCAATACCTTCTGGTAAAGGTTAAATATAATCAATGTTATACCTCCCCTAGAAGTGTAGCTATAAAGTATAAAAAGACGCTGTTACTGCCCCATGGCTGGCGGAATTGGTATTTCCAAAAATGAAGACTGTCTAGGTGGGCTGCGCTGCTGGAATAAAGAGCATTGGGATTCTAAATTGTTTTTTATTACTTACCAATGAATTTCTGCACCAGATCACCTTTTCTCTAGGTATAAGATCCAAGTGTGCAGTGTACAACTGGAGGCTTTAAATAGAAAAAAAAGTGCTTCAAAAAGCATGAGAAATGTAAGGGGAGGGGGAGGAAGTCAATGAAAAAAAGTGTTGACACAGAGAAGGTGTCAAATATAGTGTGAAAACAAATTATGGAAAGGGGTAAGGGCAATGAAAACAATTAAAACATGATCAAGCAGATTGATACGAGGAGGGTGATAGAAAGATGTGAATGCTAGGGATTGTGAAAGAATATAAATGAAAAAAGTGATTAAAGATTGAAAAAAAAATTGATGGAAAAAGGAAAGTAAGACTGGAGAGATTAGCACTTGTCTTGAGGTGGGACTACTTTAACCCATGAAAAGCGATTAATGTGTATGGCTATTGAAAATAGAGATGAGCAAACCTCGGGCTCACAGCTCGGGGTTCGGGCTCAGAAAATGAAAATCCCCGTGGTGAGTTGAGCGCTATGCTCGTGTCTGACTGATTACCTGCATTGTCCGCGCTGCTGGAAGTGTTTGTACATCACAAATTAGGCTTTCATTCAGCGTGCTGAGATGTTTTGTTCACGGACAATTAATAAAAAAATAAACACCGCCAACCCACATCCAGAAATGTTTTGCTTTAAGCCCATAGCAAAACATTTGCGAAGCAAGGTGGGCGGTGTTTATTTTTTGTATTATTCTCCGTGAACAAAACATCTTAATATGCTGAATGAAAGCCCAATTTGATATGAACAAACACTTCTAGCAGCACATACAATGAAAGTAATCACTCAGACACGAGTGCAGCACTCAACTCACCACCAGGATTTTCACGTCATTTTCCGAACCCCGAGCCACGAGCCTGAGGTTTGCTCATCTCTAATTGAAAATCCACTGTGAAGTGAGCAAGAGAAAAAAGGAATGGGGAGAGATTTAAAATAGCTGGTGTAGAAAAGAAGAACATCAAAACCCTATTCTCACACAGGAGACACCAAGATTAAGTGTCTAAGAGCCATGTCTTTCATTGAAATAAGTCAACCTTAGCCATAATGTTTGTGCTGGAATTTGGCAATGGCTTCATGCAAACAGCCGCCAATCTAACAAGACTGGACGTGCTCTGGTAGAATTCACTCTCCTTTTGTCTTGTTGTCATCTTCCTGATCATTTGCATAAAGATTAAGTTTATGTTTGTGCAACTCAGATTAAATGAACTGTACTTTATTATACTTCATTACATCATCATTTTTATAATGCTGCTGTCATATCCTGGGTGTCTGAAAAATGTAAATTTATAATCTTGTTCAGGATTTAAAGGATTGTTCCTAGCCAAAAATAACCAAAGTGAAATATTTAATCCAATAATTATGTTGGCTAGGTGGAGATAAACAAGGCGAGTGTATCAGATATGATTATATGACTTGGCAGGGGAGAAATGTCTCTCATTATAAGTTAGAGCCATTTAACCCCTAAACGACCAATGACGTATGTAGCACTAGAGATGAGCAAACTTGTTCAGTTCATGTTCACCAATTTCAAATTCGGTATGAGCAGTTACGCTATCCGGTTCGAGGTCGTGTACCCAAGCATTTTTCGGAAAGACTAAAAATTATTGGCTATATTTGTTTTCCAAAATGCTTTTCTAATAATATATGATGCTTTTGGATAGGATTGTGGTGCTGTGTGATGAAAGGTGGGATGTGTTTAATGACGGAAGAGGGTGGAGAAAGGACAGAGGAGTGGCACACTTTTTTTTTCTCTTAATTGTATTTGGGGATGTTCCTGCAGCCAATCACAGCACAGAAAACATCCACAAGGTTCAGACACAAGGGCTTGTGTCATTGGCTGCCTAAGTCATATGTCCCTCTGCATAAATAACGTTAAAGCTTAGGGAAGGTGCTGCCACTGCTGCTGCTAGACAGTAAGCTTAGTTAGGGGTTTAATCATACTTAGTTGAGATAGTTAGAAAAGCGATAGTGTAGAATAGGGACGTGCAGTGTAGGGAAAGGTGTGTGACACAAATCAGCATTTAATGATAGAAATAGGGATTGCTACTTGTGAGTGCCTGCTAAAGAGTTGCCAGTGAACGATCTAAATAGGTATTGCTACTTTTTAGTGGCTGCTAAAAATTTGCCAGTGAACCATCTCAATAGGTATTGGTACTTTTTAGAACCTGCTAAAAATTTGGCAGTGAACCTTCTCAATATGTATTGCTTCGTTTTAGTGGCTGCTAAAAATTTGGCCATGAACAATCTCAATAGGTATTGTTACTTTGTAGTGCCTGCTAAAAATTTGCAAATGAACCTTCTCAATATGTATTGGTACTTTTCAGTGCTTACTAAATATTTGGCAGTAAACCATCTAACTTGGCATTGGTACTTCTGTGGGCCATCCCAATATACTGCCATCTCAGGGAAGAAATACAGAATTTTACTTTTGTGTCAGGTGTCTGACAGTTGTGGGCCTAGGGTTGCAAAACATCTGTTTCAAAGGGGAAGAGTACATCCAAAACCAATTTCAATTATAGAATAGAGGATCACTTGAAAACCAGAATTATATACTCTCTAAAACGTAACATTTATTTTATCATTAAAATACTAAGCCAATACTAAAAAAATGGAATAATATCCAAATATATCAAAAGAGGACAACAACAAGTCGTGATTTGTGATAATTCAGTGAAGTCCTATTATAGGTCAGTGGGCAAGGGGTGTACACCACCTGTTGTATTAATCCGGGTATATTAATGATGAACTAAGGGGATCTAAAAGTTCCCTGATGTTCACCCTACCTAGCAACGGAGGTCAAAAACACCTTAATTTTTTGGGTGCCCCCCGTTCCTCGGCGGCTAGCCCTAATTGCCCCTGTCACTAAAAATGATCTTATCCCACCACCAGGTGCAATGTGCTGGAGTGCAGACTCAGTCATGTGTCATGGTCAAAAAATTGGTAATAAAAGGTTATACCCAAATTTCATGTAAATACTTGAAATTTCAATTCTCAGTTTCTAAAGTAACCTATATGGCTATGCAACTGGGAACATGCATGAAATAAAGGGTCTACTCAAAAGATGATGGACCTGTGGTCCTAGTACTTATCCTGCCAGGACTAGCTTGATCCCGACGCGTTTCCCCCCAACGTCTTGGGGTTCATCAGGGGATATCGATATATGAGAATATCTCTAGTTAGTTTGGGCCATCAATCTCCTCATCATTTCTTAATATCCATGAATTAAGAGTTCTGTATAGTCCTTATGTGGATCCAGTTGATGTTCTGTATCCCCCCATCAGATGTTGTATGTACAGTGAAGCCTCCTCCCAACAGCAATACTGTGGAAGGCTCTGTTAGCGTTGGGATCAAGCTAGTCCTGGCAGGATAAGTACTAGGACCACAGGTACATGAAATTTGGGTATAACCTTTTATTACCAATTTTTTGACCATGACACATGACTGAGTCTGCACTCCAGCACATTGCACCTGGTGGTGGGATCATTTTTAGTGACGGGGCAATTAGGGCTAGCCGCCGAGGAACGGGGGGCACCCAAAAAATTAAGGTGTTTTTGACCTCCGTTGCCAGGTAGGGTGAACATCAGGGAACTTTTAGATCCCCTTAGTTCATCATTAATATACCCGGATTAACACAACAGGTGGTGTACACCCCTTGCCCACTGACCTATATTAGGACTTCACTGAATTATCACAAATCACGACTTGTTGATGTCCTCTTTTGATATATTTGGATATTATTCCATTTTTTTAGTATTGGCTTAGTATTTTAATGATAAAATAAATGTTACGTTTTAGAGAGTATATAATTCTGGTTTTGAAGAGTACATCCAACATGAGTGGTAAATCATGACATCACCGTGGAAGGGTGGAAGGGGTAATAGCTGGGGTATTTGAGGTGTATGTGGGGGACATGCTAATGTTAGTCAAAGCTCTTTTGAGCAAACACCGGCTCGTCCTGTCCCAAGAGAACTGAGAACAATTTCAGTTACTGGACTCCACTCCATTTCTTTGGCACACATCGCTTCAACTTGTAAATGAGGGCCAGAAACAGCACATATTAGAGTGGATAACAAGCATTGCATCAAGTGGCCTCTCCTCCTCTTCCTGTACCTCAACATCACACACAGTTCATTCCTCAGAGGTGCCACCCCAATTACACCTGTTTCCCCTGCATCACAAATCTCCAACTGCCCAACTGATTGTGGAGAACCACACATGGGAGAGTGTGTAGAGCTGTTTACACATTCTATCCCATGGGCATCAGAGGTCTGTTTCAAAGATTCACAGACTGAAGAAGAGGAAAGCATCTACACTGATGCCCAAAATCTTTGTCGGTTGGATCCAGGGCTGGACGAAGTCGATTCCGAGGAGGATCCAGATCACTGTCAACAGATGTTAATCCCAGGAGGTGGAGGTGATAATGATGAGACTCAGATACCTGACACACATGCATACTGTACTGTGATGTCAGGTCAGGAAGAGAAGGAGGGTGACTGTCAGGCTGGGGCTACATGGGGGAAAAGTATGTTCCTCGCATGACACTCGGCTCATGCTGGAAGCACAGCGGGTGCCGAGTGTCATGCGAGTGTCACTGCGACTGACTGACCTCAGCTGCGACGGGTGGGCCAGCTCTGAGGAGGGGAGGGCCGGCGCTGAGGAGAGGTGGGACGGCGCTGCGGAGGTGAGGGAGGGATTTATCTCCCTCTCTCCTCCGTAGCCGGCTATTGCCATTCTCACCCTGGACTCGCGTACACCAGTGTACTGCGAGTGCAGTGCGATTTTTCTCTCGCTCCATAGACTTGAATGGGAGCGAGAGAAAAAAGGAACTCATTACAATCGCAGCATGGTGCGATTGTTTTCTCGGTCCGATTAGGGCTGAGAAAATAATCGCTAATGGGTGCTGACACACAGGCTAATATTGGTCCGAGTGGAATGCGATGTTTTATTGCATTCCACTCGCACCGAGTTTCATGCCGTGTGTATTAGGCCTCAGGGCGAGAAGTGGGGCAACAGAGAGGATGACGATGAAGTTGTAGATCCCACTTAGTGTGTACCCAGAGGCAAGCAGCTGAGTAGCTCAGCAGAGGAAGTGGAGGTGCTTCCCGCACAGACAAGAAATGATGCAACCAGCACAACCACTGCATTGTCAGCCAAAACTCTGGCTGTGTCAGTGGTTGCAGGTCTACATTTCGCATGAGCAGCAAGGGTTACTTTGTCTGGGCCTTTTTTTGTAACCAGAATAGATGACCCAACTCACATTCTCTGTAAACTTTGTAAAAAACAACTCAGTAGAGACAGAAATACAAATAATGTGTCTACTACATTCACAAACCATCACATGACCAACCAATATGCATTAGTCTGGGAATCGTACTGTGCTAAAATGTAGCCTAGGGGGCATAGCCCACCACCAATGCCCCATCAACCGCATCTCATGCTTCTACTTCCTCCATCACCCTCAAAACTGTTCTCACCCAGGTTTCTACCTACCAAACCTCCACTTGTTTACCAACTACAATTGCAGTGAGTGAGAGCCCGTCAGTTGTTACGGAAGTGAACATGCCTGTGGATTTTGGCCAATCTCACAGACCGAGCAAACCACATGTTCTGGAAACCACCATAACATCTCTGCCTGCAGCTTCCTTGAAGTCCACCAGATTGTACTGTACACCCTACTCTGCCATCTCTCAGCACACCAGCCAGCCCTCGATCCCGCAGTTTTGGTCAAGGAAAAGATTATTTCCTCCTACATATGCCAAAGCTAAGAGCTTGAAATTCACCATATCCAATCTGTTGGCCACGGAAGTGCTGCCTTTCAGCCTGGTGGATACAGAGGGTTTCCAAAAGCTGATGGTCATTGCAGTCCCGCAGTATCACTTTCCCAGTCGCCTTTACTTTCCTAATAAAGCTGTGCCTGCGCTACACCATCATGTTGCAGACAACATTACCTGTTCCTTGAAAAACTCTGTGTCACGCAGTGTACATTTCACCACTGACCCCTGAATGAGCAAGCATGGCCAGGGGTGTTACACTTCGCTGACTAGGCAATGGGTTACTCTAGTGGTGGCGGTGGCAGGCGATGAAGAGGCTGCTTCTCAAGTCTTGAAATTCCCAAGGCTTGCGGGACAAACCTCTGGATCTACCACTTCTTCCACTACTTCTGCTTCCTCCACCTGTGCCCTCAACCTCTCCCTTAATGTAACATGCGTTCCAAGAGGGCAGAGAGAATCCCTCCCACTTCCGTACAGCTGAGCCAGGGCTCAATGTAATCAGGCACTGCTGCAGAGTTGTGGACTGCTATCCAGGCCCAGTTTGATCAATGGCTGTGTCCACTGAACTTGGAGCCAGGGAAGTCTGTGTGCGATAACGGTGCAATCCTGGTGGTGGCCCTATGCCTCGGCAACATCAAATATATGCCTTAATATAATATAATACTATAATACTAAATACAGCTTCCACAAGATCTACATGAAAGAGTCATCCATAGTCTTAGCAAGGATCAGTAATAACATATCCAAATTAGAATTAAAACTATTAGCCCCTTACAAGTTCAATCCGTTTCTTAATAACTACAAAACAATCTGCAGCATTTCCCTTAAAATAATCCTGATTTACAACAATGACCCTATAACACAGACAGCCTGCAACATTACAAGAACAAGAAAACATCAGCAAGAGGAGCATAACATCGACGCTCCAATAACAAACTCCGATACAAATAATAAGGTCATTCTTCTTTTATCAGTGCAACAAAGAAAACAAGCAGAAAGTAATGGTAAAAAAACACCAGTGGGCACTCAATAATCACATAAAAAAACATGCGTTGTGAACACAAATCGTAACCTACATTAGTAAACTACATTCTATTTCTACATTCTATTTCCCTGATAAATTTTCATTTTCAGATAATCCAGGAAGGAAAATCCCTCAGAACATACAGGGAGTAAATTCACAGTAAAGTGTTAACAGAAATGTGAGGAATCTGTGCTCTATGGCCATAACATCCCCCATGTCCTGAGAGACTGAACTACTGACCGCCTTGGGATTTTCCCCTCTCACATTTGCTGGAAGACGAAAGAATTTCACAAGAGGTTCTTTGTATCATGAACACAACAAACTCAAGCACAAAATAAATTTGGCCAGCCGATGAAGAGGCGACTCAAGCAGGAAACAAGACACTGTCAAGAACACATATACTCATTACTCACCTTCTGTATTTGCTCATATAGTTACATAAAAATATAAAATATTCAATTTTTTACAATATAAAGTTTAAAGCGCTGAAATCAAAGGTTTCACATTGTAATTTAACAACTAACATTTTATTAGTAATTGTCACAATGAATTATATATAACAAATGAAATGTTTTTGAAAACTTGTAATTGTTGCCCTAAACGTATAGTAGTTTTTTTTCTGAAATATACTAAATGTGCAACCAGCCAGGGGTGGTTTCATTCAGAGAATTTGAAGAAAAAAAAGATGCAGTTTCTTGGAAATGTTTTATTTAGTTTTTCAAGCTAAAGTCAGAAATGAATTTGAAAGATTTTTGAAATATAAAGACAGGAGTTTTCGTATATGAAATGAAAAACCTTGGGTCTTTTATAGATAAGGGTCAAATGTTTTCAGATGGAAGCTGTTGATTAAGCTTGGGGGCTCTCAAAAAACACAGTGTGCAAAGACACGTTCAAGAGGTTAACTGTCAATTAACTGTCGGCCTGTAGCACTCGTGATATGCAAAACATGAGGGGGCGAATCTTTGCACCCAGATTGGTGGAACCATATTTGTTTTACTATTTAAACCAGTCTTGTTCTTCATTTGTGTTCTTGATAAAGACCTGGAATGCGGCGAAACAGCTACAGTATGTCAAGGGGTTGTCAAACAAATCACAATTATTTTTACAAAATTCTCAGTATGTGTTAACAAATAAAAGAAAAGAACTGACAGAAAGATTTACTAATTATGAAATTGAGACCCTTTTAAACATTGATACACAATTACACCTAGTTGGTGTGTCAAGGTAGAAATTTAGGTAAAGATAGCTAATGGTATCTTCGTTCAGGATATCCAGAGGCTGGTGCCGTATTAGCTATATATCAGCGCAGATATTAATGAATCAGATAATGATCACACAAGACGTGCTCTCTGTATGAGCCAATGTCATAGACTGGGCTCGTGTATTGAAAAAGACTCAATTATACAGAATGCAACATTGACCTTGAAACTAGAACAGGGAGTAGGGAGTATTCAACTCCCCAGTTTTCCCAGTATGTTATAAAATACCTCTCTGCTCATTATTTCTTCTTTCTGTGTGTGAAACCACTGATAAGACTTTTACTAATCATCATGAAGACTTTCACTGTTTAACATTCTGGCTTCATTATCTTTGGTTAACCCTTTCCTGAAGATACAACCTAGAATCATATTATGGCGTCTGTGCGATTGCCATATAGACACACAGATAATTATGCAACTACATCTACATTTTGATTATTTACATACACAGATATTCTTATTACATTTGAACAAACAATTTATAGCCCAGGCTACCTTCACAGGTGAACAGAGGGAAGATATGCAAGCGATGTCAGCTACTGCCACCTGAAAATGAATCGTCAATCATGAAACAATATACTAAAAATGGGTCAGATGACAATAGTTTGTCACAGAATAACTTCCCATGTTAGTAACTGTATTCTGTGCTTAAAGGGAACCTGACAGCTGATCCATGCTGCCCGATCCAGAATGTATGGGCAGAATATGTTCTAGGGTGTAAGTACAGTAATTTGTCAAAATGGGTTACATGTGTTTGAATGTGCAGTTGCTGAAAAGAGTGAAATGTGTCTGTTTAAGGCATCAGAGTCTCATTGAGCTTGGTGAGCTTGGAGCGTGTCCACTTTGTATTTTAGCATAACCCTTCTGACCCACTGAAAAATGTAAAGCTGTTTTTCCCTAACCTATTGTATCATCAATGACCAAGAGAGTAACATCCAAAATATAGTTGAACTTGCAGAGGGCAGTGCCAGTGCCACCCAGCAAAAAAAATCTTTATACTCACCTTACTGCTCACCTCTCAAGGCAGCTCGTCCACTCACCATCGCCTGTTTGGTCTTTGCTGCACCTTTTCAGCACCAAATGCACATACTAGATTCACCTTGCCTTTTATCTTGTGCCAAACTTCCATTTTTCATGACATAGCGTGTGAAAGGTCACTGTCGTAAAGTCACAGTGACACTCCTGCTACCTTCACTGAACCCTTCTGGCCCGATGAAAGCAAGAAGTTCCGGTACAGCTTAAGATGAGGACGCATGAAAAAAGAGGGACCAGAATATGTGGCAAGGATCTGACAGGTGCCGGTGAGTAGCGGAGGTAGACGGTAAAGTGAGTATAAGGATTTTTTTATAAATTTAAATTAATTTTTTATAATTTTTTGAAAACATAGTATGGTTCAGAAACATAGCAGCTTGCAACCTTCATGTTTCTGAACATAAGTGAATAACATAATAAAAACATTTTGGCAAATATAGATTATTATAGAACCTAAATAGATGGCCATGGCCACAGAGCTTCTGTACAAAAATTGGCCCTAAGAGGTATTAGAACCTAGATGCAATTGTTACCATAGCAATTCTAAAGGTATATTCATGGCAGAAGTGTAATTTGAAGCTTCTGCGCTCTAAAGGAAAATCGCAACTAAGATCTTCCATACACGGTGTCATTTATATTGATAGAAAAAGGTTTTTTTCCAGCTTCACGTCCAAATGATAAATTTAAAAACTAATTTTTATTTCATAAAATTAAAACCAACACTAGATTCAATGGACATCCATGAAGTATAAAACAACGTCTTACGCGTTTCGAGCCTAAGAGGGGCTCTTAATCTTAGTCATATAATGCTAGAATAGCACACATTATACACAAATGGGTGAATAAACACTCCCCCAACAAAGTCAGGACGACATATCCGGTTTAGCTAAGCCCAGCTGCAAATCAATTAATCAATTATAAATTGTTAAAAACCCTGATAAGGGCGGTTCAGTCACTGTATTGGACTATATTGGACTGTGGTCTATATGAAAATCAAATCCATCTTATGCTAGACGATGAAACCAAAATTTCTCTGACGCCTCATTGGGGGACACAGGACCATGGGTGTTATGCTGCCTATCCATAGGAGGACACTAAGTAGATGCAAAAGCATAGCTCCTCCTCTGCAGTATACACCCCCTAGCCGGGCCAGGCAAGCTCAGTTTTAGCTTAGTGTCTGTAGGAGGCACTTCCTTTCAAGGTTTGTTATTTTTTGAGGACCAATCTCCCACTACCATCAACGGGCGGGAACGTGAAGTGTTGCCTACACGTACCCCCTCCCGCGACGCTGGATCCTAGGCTGGACGACGGGTTCCACAGACACCGATATTCCAAAGCCCAGGTTAGAGGCCTGTGCCCTATAGCCCAATTCCTCAGCCCCTCTCTGCAGGCTCTGAGTTGAAGATGGCACCAATTCCTCAGCCCCTCTCTGCAGGCTCTGAGTTGAATATGACACCGACACAGCAAGCTGACTCTCCTATTTTCACTGCCTGGAAAGCAGTGTTTTAAGGTGAGATCCCCCTGACTGGTTTCCCAGACAAAGGGAGAAAAGACGCTGCAGGGAAGGCTCCCAGGACATTTACAGTATTTATTATGTGCAAGGAGCAAGGATCCTGCACACAGTGTTAACTTTCTCTAGCTTGCTGGCTGGAGGAGTGGGAAGTTCTGCTGTTTGCAGAAAGTCTTGCAGATAATTTCCCGGTGGCAGGGGGGAGGGCCCAGGGCTCAGGGACTCATGCTGTTTATTATCTGCTCTGTTTATTTGCTATAGCAGAAAAGCCGGCTGACAAGCTGTGTGCTGACTGTAGGGAGAGGGAGGAAAACTCAGAAGCTCCCTTCCCGCCGTTTTTGTTTTTTTACTACTCACAGCAGGGGGGGCACACTGACTCATCTTCCCGCTCTGTTAGCGCTAAGCCCCACCCCCCACGGCCGCGATAAGCCCCCCCCCAGGGAAGCATGGGAAGATCTTCATAGAGCTTAATCCTTCCTGAGGACAGGGCCATCGGCTGATTCTGGTGAGGTGCTTGCTTCAATTGTAGCTCTGCTGAGCATTGCTCCCCCTCCTGGCATACTCCTATTAGGAACATGCAGAAATCTAAGGGCACTAAGAGTACTAAGGCCCACATAGTCTATTATTCAGCCTGCACTGCCTGCCATGCTGAGCTACCACGTAAACACACCTCTTCTCTCTGTGAGTCCTGTGCCCCTATAGCCCCCCCAAGACCCCCCTGCCACCACCGGCCCAGAGCCTAGGGCCCCCAGCCCACCGGAATGGGCACAGTTTCTGTCCCAATCCATGGAAAAACTGTCACAGAATCTGGTTCTGGCTATGCAATGTCGTCCTCCACACCCTTCTGGGTCCCTGGACGGAACGCAGCCTGAGGATATTCCTATGGAGGATCCTTCTGTGGTAATCCGGGCACATGCTTCACCGGTTTCAGGGATCAGGAAAAGAGCACACAGCCGGGTGTCTCCAGTGGGCTCTCCCTTGGGAGCACACAGGGCAGGCTCTCCCACACGCTCCACGGCTTCTGAAGAGCTGGAGGAGGGAGAATGCTGTTTGTACCAGGAGGATTCCTTGGTTTCATCACCCCCAGATCATCAAACTGCAATAGACTCCCTTATAGCAGCAATCAACCAATCTCTAATGTTTTCGCTGATCACCCAGAGTTTCAGGATATCCTCACAAAGCAAAGGGAGAAGCCTGACAGGCGCTTCAGTAACCGAAAACTCATGGAGTCCCGGTACCCTTTTGCCTCACCTGCCCTAAGGGCTGGGCCGATCCGCCCTCGGTCGACCCCCCGGTCTCCCGCCTTACCACAAAGACGCTCCTGTCTTTACCCGATGGTTCTTCCATCAAGAACCCGACAGACAGGTGGAGCACCTTGCCCGCTCTGCTTTTGAGGCTGCGGGTTCCTCCCTCTCGCCCTCCTTTGCCTCTGTGTGGGTCGCAAAGGCGATCTCGGTCTGGGCAGACTCCCTTAACACTTCGCTTGAGGAATCCCAGTTCACTCATACCTTCACAGAGGTAACAGCTCAAATTGCCGCTGCGGCGGAATACCTCATACAGGCCTCCATGGACGCTGCTACCTGCGCAGCGTTTGCCGCCTCAAATACCATAGCCATCTGTAGAGCTCTCTGGCTCCGACACTGGCGAGCGGACTCTGCCTCCAAGAAGTCTCTCACTGGTCTTCCCTTTTTTCCAGACCGATTGTTTGGCGAACGTCTGGACAAGCTCATTTCTGATGCCACGGGAGGAAAGAGTACCTCCCTCCCCAGCTGAAGTCCAGGACGTCCTTCACCAGACGTCCACAGTCCTCGTTCCGCTCCTTTCGGAACTCATTTGGTTGGTCGACATCCCGTGCTGTCCCAGCCACCAGCCGCGGACTACGCAGGGACCGACCTTCTCAGCTCTCCCCGAAACCCACTTCGTCATGGCAGCCTAGACCAAAACAGTCCAGGACTAGGGAGACTCGGCCACGACATTTTCCCTCCTCATGACTCCTTCGGCTCTTTCAACACATCTGGGCTGCCGCCTCAGACGACAAATGGGCACGAGACCTTGTGTCTTCCGGTTACCACATAGAAGTTCGGACCCGACCCCCGAGTTGGTTCTTTCTCTCAAACCCCCCAAAGACTCGAAAACGACGCAAAGCTTTTTTCTCAGCAATCCACTCGCTCCAAACAGCAGGAGTGATAATACCTGTCCCAGACGACGAGAAGTTCGGGGGTTTTTATTCCAACCTCTTTGTGGTCCCCAAAAAGGATGGGTCAGTTCGACCCATCCTGGACCTCAAACACCTAAACAAACATGTGCACGTATGGAGATTCAGAATGGAGTCCCTAAGGTCCATTATTGCATCCATGGTCGAAGGGGAATTTCTCGCCTCCATAGACATTAAGGACGCGTACCTGCACATACCCATCGCCCCAGATCACCAAAAGTTCCTCCGCTTCGCAATTCAGGACTCCCACTTTCAATTCGTAGCTCTACCCTTCGGCCTTGCCACCGCACCAAGGGTCTTCACCAAAGTCATGGCGGCCACCATGAGCGTCCTTCACGCCAGGGGAGTAGTCGTTCTCCCTTACTTGAACGACCTCCTCATCAAGGCCCCCTCCTTCCGCGACTGCTCAACCAGCGTACAGATCACTGTGGACACCCTATCTCGCTTAGGGTGGCTAGTGAATCTGGACAAATCATCCCCGATCCCATCACAATCCATCACCTTCCTGGGCATGTCCCTGGACACCCATCTGGGCTTGATCCTTCTCCCTCAGGACAAGGCGTTCGCTCTTCAACGAGCGGTACGCTGCCTTCTATGTCCTCCGTCTCGCTCCATTCGATTCAGCAAGAAAGTGCTCGGTAGGATGGTGGTGGCTATGGAAGCAGTACCTTTGCTCAACTGCACCTCCGCCCACTGCAGCTAGCCCTTCTACCGGCCTGGGACAAGAGCCCCTTCTCCATGGACAGACATCTTCACCTGACGCCTTCAGTCAGGTATGCACTCCGCTGGTGGCTTCGGTCCTCATCCCTATCGAAGGGGAGATCTTTTCTCCCAGTGAACTGGCTGGGGAGCAGTGTACCGGCACCACACTGCTCAAGGACGTTAGACGCCCCAGGAGTTTTTCCTTCCCATCAACATCCTGGAACTCCGCGCGATCTTCCTTGCGCTCAGAGCGTTCTGCCCTCTGCTAGCGGGTCGTCAGAGTTGAGTCCAATCGGACAATGCGACAGCTGTAGCCTATATCAATCGGCAGGGGGGCACCCACAGCAAAGCGGCTTATCTCGAGGCCCACAAGATCCTCAGCTGGGCCGAATCGACGGGATCAGTGATATCAGCTGTACACATACCGGGGGTAGAGAACTGGGCAGCAAACTTTCTGAGTCGCCAAGGCCTGGCTGCCGGAGAATGGTCTCTCCACCCAGATGTGTTTCTACACATCTGCACTCGCTAGGGCACACCAGATGTGGACCTAATGGCCTCAAGGTTGAATGCAAAGGTACCCGCGTTCATAGCCAGGTCTCGTGACCCGCAGTCCATCGGCGCGGATGCTCTAGTCTTCTCCTGGCACCACTTCCGCCTGCCTTACATATTTCCACCTCTACCCCTGCTGCCGCGAGTGATCAGGAAGATCAAGGCAGAGGGAGTCCCAGTGATACTGATAGCACGGGACTGGCCCAGGCATGCCTGGTACGCCGAATTAGTACAAATGCTCACAGATGCACTGTGGCGCCTTCCAGACATCCCAGACTTGCTGACCCAAGGGCCCATTTCCCATCAGAACTCCAGTGCCCTGAAGCTGACGGCATGGCCATTGAGACCTGGGTATTAACAAGAGGGGGATTCTCCCCCGCGGTTATTGCCACCATGATCAGCGCCCGAAAGCCTGCTTTATCCCGCATTTACCACCGTACATGGAAAATCTTCCTTTCATGGTGCACGGAAACTAACGTCCAGCCTATGCCTCTGGCCATCCCCAGAATTCTCGACTTTCTACTTTCTGGCTTGCAAGCGGGGTTGGCTCTCAGTTCCCTTAAAGGGCAGGTCTCAGCGCTCTCAATCTTCTACCAATGCCGCCTGGCTCAAAAACCGCAAGTCAAGACCTTCCTCCAGGGCGTTTCCCATCTAGTTCCCCCGTACAAACGGCCGCTGGAACCATGGGACCTCAACCTCGTTCTGGACGGCCTCCAGAGATCTCCCTTTAAACCCCTCAAGGAATCCTCCCTTGCTCTTCTGTCCTGGAAGGTAACATTCTTAGTGGCAATTACGTCCATCAGTCGGGTTTCGGAGCTGGCAGCACTCTCTTGCCGCAAGCCTTTTCTGATCTTTCACCAGGACAAGGTGGTTCTGCGCCCCCTTCCGGATTTCCTTCCAAAGGTTCTTACCTCGTTTCATTTGAACGGGGACATTGTCCTGCCTTCCTTGTGTCCACACCCGGTTCATAGGGTGGAAAGGTCTCTGCATTCGTTAGACCTCGTCAGAGCTCTCAGATATTACATATCCAGGACAGCCCCCTTTAGGAAAACGGACTCTTTGTTCGTCATTCCTGAGGGGCCTAAGAAGGGACAGGCAGCTTCAAAGGCGACGCTGGCTCGCTGGATTCGCTCTGCGATCCAGGAAGTCTACCGCTTGCAACTCAAGCCCATTCCTAGTGGGCTGCGGGCTCATTCCACGCGAGCAGTTGGAGCTTCATGGGCCATTCGGCATCAGGCTTCAGTGGAACAGGTGTGTAAGGCTGCGACCTGGTCTAGCCTACATACGTTTTCAAAGAATTACAGAGTCCATACCCAGGTTTCAACTGAGGCAAATCTGGGTAGGAAAATTCTCCAAATGGTAGTAAAGCACCTCTCTCAGTAGGCACTCCAGGCTGTCTGGGACTGGTTCCTAGTCCTTGGGTTGTGTTGTCTTCTTTTATGTTTCCCACCCATGGACTGCTTTAGGATGACCTATGGTCCTGTGTCCCCCAATGAGGCGTCAGAGAAAAACGGATTTTTGTGTACTCACCGTAAAATTGTTTTCTATTAGCCATCATTGGGGGACACAGCACCCACCCTGTTGCCCTGTTGGGCCTTGGTTCTCTCAGTACCTTATTTGGTTATGACTCTTTTTTTCTCATGTTCCTCTGTTAAGGTAAGTTTTTACTGTTTTTTTCTCCTGCTGCTTGTGTACTAAAACTGGGCTTGCCTAGCCCGGCCAGGTGTGTATACTGCAGAGGAGGAGATATGCTTTTGCATCTACTTAGTGTCCTCCTATGGATAGGCAGCATAACACCCATGGTCCTGTGTCCCCCAATGATGGCTAAGAGAAAACGATTTTACAGTGAGTACACAAAATTTGTTTTTCTTTTCAGGGCTAGATACTGTCCTTTCTTTAGTAAAACCACTGCTACCTGCAGTCAGTGTAGGGATAGCTAGTGGAGGAGGGATAGCTTAGGATTAGAGACATATAGACAGGGTTTTTTACCTTACAGTTCTTCTATACTTATACTGCTGCTGCAATCTAAAACCAAAAGTCTTTTTCAGAGATAAATATTTTCTGTTACCAAGTAATAGCAGAAAGTTTGAAGGCAAATATTGTAGCTACTTAATTTAAAATGTGCAAAGTATGCAGTAAGGGACGGGGAAGAGGACCTGCTGCTGGTGGTGCACTCAGAGGCCGCGGCCGTGGTTGAGGTGATACTGTGCCTGCAGCACACTCATCCATGAAACCTAGCTTCCTATCCCCCATTGCAGGGGGTACGGGACATTACTCTTGAAGCCAGAACAGTGCAAGCAGGTGGATGGCAAATAATGCTTCAAGTCAATTTCCCAGTACCACTTTGTCTTTCACACGGTCCAGTCTTGCTAGTCAAGAGACTACACCACATAATTCTCACCCTGATTCTTCTTCCTCCTACTATGGTGAATTCCAAGAGACAAGGGATTAAACACAGAAACTCTGAGGAGCTCTTTATATTTTCATTTTGATTCTGGCCTCTTACACTGCACGTTTCAAGAGGGACATGATGAGATCATGTGTAAGGATGCCCATATAGTTGAGCAGCCACAGTCAGAAGAACTCAATGGTGGGGAATGGCAATTAGTGTCTCAAGAGGTAGATAGTGATACACAGTTGTCAGTAAGTGATTTTGTTAAGGCAACAAGCCAGGAGAACCAGAACCAGTCCAGAAGTGGAAGACAAGGTGGTGGATTATTAGGTGGCCCTCGCTCCAAATTTTTAGAGGGTCATAAGGTGGCCTTTGCTCCAAATTTTTAGAGGGTCATTAGGCGGGCCTCACTCAAAATTTTTAGAGGCTCATCATGTGACTCTTGGTGTTCACTTTTGAAGGATGTGTATGATTCCCTCCATCATATTTTTTTCAGGATTTGTATGAGGCCTACCTCTACAATTCGTAGATGTATACCCCTAGATCTAAATGTTTTTCAGCCCTTGCAATAAATGCATAGACTTTACCAGTTTAAGAGTCCCACACTTTTTAAAAATGGTAAAAAAAAATGTTTTCTGAGGCCCTCCTATATTTGTCTTTCATGGTGTTTTGCAGACCCTCCTTCTAATTTTTGCAACTTTGCACTTAGTGAATAGACTTTATGGGCCCAAGAGCCTCACTGCCTAACAATTTTTACAGAATGTGCATGAGGCCTTCCTTTATGTCTAATAAAGGGTGTGTCGGAGTCACACTTCTTTCCAACTTTTGACAGTTCTTGCATTGTCTGCATATGCTTTGCTAGTTTCAGAGTCCCTCTTTTACAAACTAAACAGGATGTGTCTGACAGTGTCACACACACCACATGCAAAGATAAGGTAGTAAAATGTTAAAATTTCCCCCTCTACAATGTCATTTACTGTAGTCATAGGTGGTTGGGAAATACGGTGAGAAATGGCCTGCCTATTAAGGGGTGGAGGAGGCATTTTTTCCCTTTGTAATCCAAAAGAGAAATAGAGTTCATAACCCATGAATTGGTTAAAACATAATTTTTTATTAGGTGTACAGAAGTAAAAATAATAGAAAATGTATGTGCGCTCAGGTGCTGCAAACAGAAAGTCAGTCAACTGATCTTATTACAAAACTATATAGAAGGGGTGACAACAGGCCAATATGAAATATATGAAAAATGTAATATACGTCCCAGTGGATTAATAAATGTCCCATGAATAGCTTAACTATCACCAGCATCCTTGTCCCTGCTGAAAAAAACCTCTCCACATCACAGGATGTTGTGTAGTGTTAGTTTTCCGTCACATATAGCGTTTTGCATTTAGCCCAAAAAGTTTAACTTTGGCCTCATCTGACCTAAGCACCTTCTTACACATGCTAATCATGTATACTACATGTTTTTTTGCAAACTGCAAATGGGACTTCTTATGGCCTGCTTTTAGAAATAGCTATTTTATTGCCACTCTTTTGTAAAGGCCAGATTTGTTCAGTATATGACTAATAGTTGTCCTGTGGACAGACTCTCCCACCTGAGCAATGGATTTCTCCAACTTCTCCAGAGTGACCATGGGCCTCATGGCTGCTTATCTAATTCTTGCTTGGGATGTCAGTTTAGGTGGACACCCATGTTTTGGTAGGTTTGGCGTTGTGCCATACTCCTTCCATTTTTTGATAATGGATTGAATAGTGCTGAGTTAGATGTTCTGAGTTTGGACTTTGTTATATAACGTAACCCTGCTTTACACTTCTTTACAAGTTTATCCCTAACCTGTCTGTTGTGTTCCTTGGTTTTCATGATGCTGTTTGATCCATAATGTCCTCAAATAAATCTCAGAGGTTTTCAAAGAACAGCTGTAGTAAATCTGGGATTAAGTGACACACAAGTGGATTCAGTTTACTAAATAAGTGACTTCTGTAGGCTATTGGTCACTCAGGCTTTTATTTAGGAATATCAGACTACAGGAGGATGAATACAAAGGTACTGGACAATTTTTAGATTTATATTTTTTTAAATATTTAAAAATACATGTATCATTTTCTTTACACTTCACAAATACCTGCTACTTTGTGCTGGTATATCACATAAAATCCAATAACATACATTCAATTTGTAAGTGTAATTTGAAAAAAAAATGTGTAAAGTTCATGGGGTACAAATGCTTTTTAAAGGCACAGTATAGTCTTCCTATATGTCAGATAGTCTTTGAGGTCTCACTACTATCAGGGTCTGGGTGTAATAGCTACTTCTATATCACATATAGCTACTTCCATGTTATTTCATCTCTAATGAATGCTAAATTCTCTATCATCATCAAATTTCCACTAAAATCTTTTCTTAAAAAAAGTTGTGCTTTGTCAAATGGCAGCCAATTTAGCTCATCAGGATGTTATTACTGACTTATGCAGATTCAGACCCAATCTACTTACATAATCACCAGTTCTGCCTGTTCCCGTATTCCGTGATGCACTGCGGCATTGTCCGTAGTGCAGCCGCAGTTCACGCCACATCATAACCATGGTAACCAGGGACAACAAGGGAGGCGGCACGCAAATTGTGGGCTGAGTAAAAGCCGAATCCGGTTTCCAGTGTAACTCTCACCACATCCAAGCAAAATGTGATGTTTTAAGCGGGCTTTACACGCTACAACATATCTAACGATGTGTCAGCGGGGTCACGTCGTAAGTGACGCACATATGGCATCGTTAGTGACGTAGTTGCGTGTGACAGCTACGTGCGATTGCGATTGAACGTAAAACCGTTCCTTGTATACACGTCGTTCAATTGCTAAAAATTGCACGTCAGGTTGTTCAATGTTCCCAAGGCAGCACACATTGCAGTGTGTGACACCCCAGGAACGATGAACGGATCTTAACCTGAGTCCCGCGGCTCCCGCCGGCTATGCGGAAGGAAGGAGGTGGGCGGGATGTTTACGTCCCGCTCATCTCTGCCCCTCCGCTTCTATTGGCCGGCTGCCGTGTGACGTCGCTGTGACACCAAACGTCCCTCCCACTCCAGGAAGTGGATGTTCAACGCCCACATCGAGGTCGTATGGAAGGGTAAGTACGTGTGACGGCAAATAATCGTTTGTGCGACACAGTCAACAAATTGAACGTGTCGCACATACAATGGAGCGTGTCACATCGCATACGATATCGTATGCTTAATTGTAAAGTGTAAAGCAGGCTTTAGTCACACAATGCCGAGCTCACGGAACAGTAAGGAGGCGTGCCCGGGTATGTCCGCCAGCGCCTGACATCGCCATGTGTTGAGCGGTGTCTTACAGAGCCGTGAGACATGACTGGCTGCCCTGAGGAGCACCGCGTACTGAGTTTGTGGGCGGAGCTAGCTTAGGGAGGTGTGCTGTCCTCACAAGCATTTTCAGATGGACGAGATGAGGAGATCACACACACACACACACACACACACTTACTTTTTGGCTCTATTTGAACGGGCAATCAGTAGAGAGGAGCCTCTTTTTAATTATTTTAATAAATAATAATAAAAAAAATGACATAGGATCCCCCTTATTTTTGATTGCCAGCTAGGTAAGCCCACACATCTGGGGGCTGGGATTCTCAGCGTGGTGAGGCTCAGGCTATACGTGCCCCCCACGCTGAGAATTGCAGTCCGCAGGTGCCCAGATTTGGCTTATACAGTACATGTGATATACCAGATCTGTAGCTTACCCAGCTCATCCAGTCTGCCCTGGTGCTTTTGGCAGACTGGGTAATAAGAGGTTAATATCAGCTATTTTTTTGCCAGCTGATATTAAGCCCTGAATTAATAAAGTTTGGCTTCAGCTTGAAACCAGACTTTATCAAGTCATCTGTAGTAAAGTAAAATAACACACACTAAACACCTTTATTACAAATAAAACACAGAGAATACTTTTATTTTAAATAAAAACAATCAAACCCTCATTTACCATTTTATTAAATCCCCAAATCCTCCGAAGTAGTCCAGTAATCGATGTCCCATGCAGCTCTCATACTTACCTGGTTCTGCGCTGTGTGCTGTCTGCTGTGCTAACCCCAAACATACCCAGCTCCGACGTAAATCCACAACCGAGGTCCCACGCCTGCTCTGCTATATCCACTCCTCCTACTGAGCAGGTGATATGAAGCCTGCTCACCTCAAGCTCGGGCATACAATGACAGTTCTGAAGCCCGCAGTTGTAGGAACGGTGATCTCAGAGCTGTCATTGTATGCTGGACCTCGCACTGAACGGTTACATGAAGCGACCGCTAAGTGCCAAGGGCCGGTACAGAATGACTGCTCTGAGATCACCGCAAGAGCTTCAGAGCTGTCATCTTTTCTGGCGAGCGGGGAAGAGTGGAAGAGAGGCAGCAGGGGAGAGTGGAAGACAGGGGAGAGAGAGAAAGAGAGAGAGAAAGAAAGAAGGAGGAGAGAGAGAGAGAGAGAGAGAGACAGAGAGGGAGGGAGGATAGAAAGGGAGGAGAGAGAAAGAGAGAGAGGGAGAAGGGAGAGGATAGAGAGGGAGGGGATGGAGAGGGAGGAGAGAGAGGGAGGAGAGAAAGAGAGAGGGAGATAGAGGGACGGAAGAGAGAGAAAGAGGGAGAGAGGGTGGATAGAGAAGGAGGAGAGAGAGAGGGATGAGGAGAGAGAGAGAAGGAGGATAGAGAAGGAGGAGAGAGTGGGAGGAGAGGGAGAGACAGAGGAGAGAGTGAGTAGAGAGAGGGAGAGAGAGAGAGAGAGAGGGAGAGAGAGAGGGACAGGGAGGAGAGAGACAGAGGGAGGAAAGAGAGAGGCAGGAGAGAGAGCCAGGATAGAGCAAAAGGGAAGAGAGAGAGACAAAGGGACGAAGGAGAGAGAGAGAGGGACAGAAAAGAGACAGAGGGACAGAGGGAGAATAGAGAGGGAGGAGACCGTGGGAGGAGAGAGAGAGAGGGAGGAGATAGAGAGGCAGGATAGAGAGAGGGAGGAGATAGAGGGAGAGAGAGGAACGGAGGACAGAGAGAGGGAGGATAGAGAAGGAGGAGAGAGAGGGAGGAGAGATAGAGAGGGAGGGGAGAGAGGCAGGATAGAGAGAGAGAGGGAGGAGAAGTAGAGCGAGGGACGGAGGAGGGAGAGAGACATTAAGCCCTAAATTAATAAAGTTTGGCTTCAGCTTGAAACCAGACTTCATCAATTCACTTGTAGTAAAGTAAAATAACACACACACACACACACACTAAACACCTTTATCTACTTACATAATCACCAGTTTTATCTGTTATCCAATTCCGTCATGCACCGCGCCACTGTCAGTTGCGCAGGCGCAGTTCGAACTGCCCCTGTGCAACTGACATAAACGTCACCCGCAGCTCCCCCGCACATTACATTA